>NW_026691045.1:300000-600000 GCF_020826845.1 Diceros bicornis minor
CTGTGTCTAACTCTGCCTTCTTTTTGACCTAGAGAGTTTCCCTAACAGTTACTATGTGTGTGTATGGGGCCGCCAGTGAGGAATGACAGAGGAGAGGCCAGAACCCCACAATGCTTACCGTGACCATATGTCTTGCTTCTCCCCAGATGGCCCTCAGCCATTAGCGGAAGTCACAAAGTCCATAGAACGCAGGCCTTCGATGGACAGGTGGTCCAGGTAAGAGGCGTGGGCTGAGAGCTACTCATTCTGCCCCTTGGGGCACTTTTGAAAGGGGGAAACTAGGGGGGGGTGATGGGAAATTTTTAGGCGGATTTTCTGAATTAATAAATTATTTTATACAAATGGTCGCCTGGCTACTGTAGGCCAGGATGTTCAGTACTGGAACATGGGGTACCAAGTTGAATAAGGTTTGGGGGGAAAACACTCTAGTGGGAGAGACAAGTTGAAAAAACTAGCTGTACCTGAGTGTGCCCAGGCTCTGTGTGTGTTTCAGGCTGGCTTTATCTTGTTCACCATTTATTCCCATGTTTGGGGCAGTTCCTGGCACATGGTAGATATCTATAATCAATACTTAAATACATAAATGAATGCATACCGAAAGTGCTATAAGAGTAGCAAAGGGGAGTCATTAAGTCTTCCGGGGATGGAATGGAAGGCACAGAAGGCATCGTGGAGGAGGTGACAGAGGAATTTACCAGATAGACCAGGAATGGGTGGTGGGAAAGGTTTCATGGCAGAGGGGAGGTGGCAGGTGGAGCCTTTAACTGCTGAGAGCATGTGGGGTGGCTGGAGTTTGGTATGCTTACAGGGGAGTGCTGTGGCATAGGCTGGAAGACAGGTGGAGAGTGAGCGATGCAGGGTTTTCTAGGGTTGGGGGAGGAGGTGATGAAGGCCACTTGGGAAGGCGTGGGGAGAAGGGACATGTGGAGAGACATGTAAGGAGGATTGACCAGATTTGGGGCTTGATAAGAGGTCCAGGGAGTGAGCTAGAGGGAATGGAGCCTGACTCCACTGGCAAATGAGTGGCTGCTGATGTTCTCAACCCGGATGGGGAAGTCCTAGAGGAGGAGGCTCGTGTTGAGTGGGAGAGAGAAGCAAGGAGGAGGTAGAGAGTGAAATTGTTTTTAGTATGCAGTAGAGTATAGTGCGTCTTGCACAGACTTGAAAGTCCCATGGATGCGAATTCAAGTCCCTGCTTCCCCACATATTAACTGGATGACTTTGGTCAAGTTACCAACCTTCTCTGAGATTCAGTTTCTTCGTAGGTGTTCTTGGTTATTGACTTAGCACAGTGCCTGGCATAATAAGCATTTAGTAAACGGTGCTTTTCATTAGGCAGTTAGAAAAGCAGGTCTGGAACTCAGTAAAGTTGTTGGGAATGGAAATAGCAGTGTACAGGTGACAGAGAAAGCCTTGGAAACGGATGCAGCCTCCCAGAGGAGTGTGAAGAGGAGGAGAGAAGAGGGCAGAAGACAGACCTTGGAGAAGGATTCCAACACTGAAGGGTAAGGAGTAAGGCTGAGCTAGGGAGCAAGACTGGAAGCTATGGGAGAGGCAGAAGAGAGAGATGGGGAAGAGAAAGGCTTGTGGAGAAGGGAGTGGTTCTTCAGGGATGGACTGGGATGGAGGAGCTCTTGGGTCTTCTCCTTAGGACATCTGGCCCTTTCCTTTAGCAAGAGCCGCATCAGTGGAGGGGCAGGCAGAAACCAGGCTGCAGTGGAGTGAGAAAGAATAAGAAGTGGAGGTTGTGTGGGGCAGCCTGCCTGGACTTGGCCCCCTCAGGTTCAGGAGCAGTAGGGAATGCTCCCGTGCTTTGGGTCCTTTGAGCAGGACACTGGGCTGCCAAAGATTTCTTCTCATCAACCTTCCCTCTGTTTGTCTGATAGATCGCTTGTGGTCAGGACCATAGTCTGTTCCTAACGGATAAAGGAGAAGTCTATTCTGATGGATGGGGCCCAGCTGGGCAAACAGGTAGTGGACCTTACACCTCCTTGGGATGGTGCAGTCTGGAGCTGTGAGCAGTGGGGCTCTCATGGGCTAGAACCACCTGCCTTCATTTGACTCTTACCTCTCTTATCACTTCCTGGGGACACTGTTCTGTTTGTCCCTTCCCAGTTCCCTCATCCCCAGCTCCCATGGAAAGGAACCAATAAAGGATTGGGTGGAGGATTAGAGCCACCCCTCAGCAGAGGAGCTGTGAGCCTTTCTCTCAGCAGAGACAGGAAACTGTGTGAGGCTTTCAAAGAGAAAACAAGTGTCCCCTAAAAGGAGCTTGATGTTCACTGATTTGAGAAGAATGTGATTAATGCAGGGAGGAATGATTGACACATTTTCTCAAGCTTGTATATTTAACCTTTTTGTTTCTGATATTGGTCTGAAGAGAGGGCCATTAATATAAGACTAAATCTTGTAGAAATCCTCAGTAATCCTACCAGCAGATGAAATCATCTTTGTTCATTGTCTACTGTTTTCTTCCAATCCTCGTTCATATGTGCACATTTTTTCCCCCAAAGCCACAGTAGATAGTTGTATGTCATAGCTGCACATCCTTCTAGTTGCTGTATGTGGGACACGGCTTCAGCATGGCCGTAGAAACGGTGCGTCGGTGCGTGCCCAGGATCCGAACCCGGGCCGCCAGCAGCAGAGCGCGCACATTTAAGGGCTAAGCCACGGGGCCGGCCCTTTTGTTTGATGAGAAAGATTCGCCCTGAGTTACCGTCCGATGCCAATCCCTCTCTTTTGTCTAACGAAGATTGCCCCTGGGCTAACATCTGTGCCCATCTTCCTCTACTCCACATGGGATGCCGCCACAGCATGGCTTGACAAGTGGTGCATCGGTGCACGCCCGGGATCAGTACCTGGGAGTCCCAGGTCGCCGCAACGGAGCGTGCACACTTGACCGCTCCGCCACAGGGCCGGCCCCCATTTGTGCACATTAGTATACAGTAATCACAGCATAGGTGTGGTTTTATATGCTTGTTTTATCATTTATACTTACATAAAGCATTTTTCCATGGTGGTAATATTTTCACAGTTACAGTTTTTAATATTTGTATGATATAGCATCAATTTAATTTATCATAATTAATAATTAATTTAACCATTTTATTATAAAATTACATGAGCATTTCCCTGTTGTCAGGTGGCATACTTCTTTGGAGACGGAGTGCGGTGGCCGTTGGAGATATTATGACATTTATCTTGTGTGCATACGTGACTTTTTCTTTCGTTTGGATTATTGCTCTAGAATAAATCCCAGGAGTGTCAAAGGAGTAGGATATTTTTATTCTTGTCAGTATGTATTGTTAAATTGCTTTCCAGAAGTTTTATCAGTTGATACTGCCAGCAGCAGTGGGTAGAAGTACCACTTGAATTTTGTGGGTGAGGCATCGTGGGGGGGCTTAGCTGGGTCTTTGGCTCTGAGTCTCTCAAAGGCTGCAGTCATCGTAGGGTTCCACTGGGAAGGCTCTGCTTCCAGGAGCACACCGATGGTTGTTGGCAGGATGCAGGGGCCCCAATTCCTTGCTGGTAGTTGTCCAGCAAATGGTTGCTGGCCAAGCCTTCCTCGGTTCCTTGCCATGTAGGCTTCTCCATGTGGCAGCTCCCAACATGGCAGCTGGCTTCGTCAGAGTGACCAAATGAGAGGGTAAGACGGAGTGCCAGTGAGACAGAAGCCAGTGTCCTCTCATTTAATCTGGGCAGTGACCTCACCTTCACTTTTGCTGGCCTTCTGCTTGTGAGAAGCAAGTCACTAGGTCCAGCCCCCACACAAGGGTGGGGAGTACACGTGGGTGTGAACAGCAGGAGACAGGGCTCACTAGGGGCCATTATAGAAGTAGCCTGCCACAACCATGATCTTGACTGTGGCCTGAGCCTCCCTCTGTCAGTGACAACAGTGATTTCTTTCCAGTGGCCCTTGCCAGAGCACAGTTAGGTAAAGAAGCTCTCTGCGAGCCAGGCAGCAGAGGCCAGGCCCCAGCTCTGCCAGCCTCGCTCACCTAGGTGTACACTTTCTGGGTCAGTAAACCCCTCTTTTCCTTTTGAGTCAACTTAGGGACCGTTGGTGTGCCGCGGTCTTCACCAAAGCACTTAGAATCTGTCTTTCCAAAGTTATCCCTCAGCAGAGGCACCAAGATCAAATCCTGCTGGAAAGCTAAGTTGGCCACACTTCGTCCTCCAGACCGCTGACCCTCCCATCTTTCACTCTCAGCAGAAGAACCTGCCTCCTGTTTCATAGGGGAAACAGATGCCGTCAGCTGAGAAAGCCCTCAGTTTCCCACTCGGACTCCTGCACACTTGCCTCTACCTGTCCCCGCCCTGGGTCCCTTCCCTTTATAGTGGTGGGGGAAGCGTGTCTCTTCCTGCTGAAGCTGATGATTCTCTCTGTGCCCTGGATCCCTTCTCCCCCCGTTCCTCAGAAGCTTCACTCCATCTGCTGGGCCTTCTTCCCCACAACTTCAGCCTCTCCCTCTCTACTCGTCCCTCGCCATCAGTCTTGACACCTGACTCAGGTGTCTTCCATCTTAAGAGGCCCTGTGTGGAGCCCTCCACATCCTCCCATTCCCCCAAGTCCCACCCCTTCGCTTCACCTCCTGCCTCCCCTTCTAGGCGAGAGTTCTCAGGAGCTGCATTGACTTACTGTCCCCATTTCTTCGTCTCCTTCTCATTCCTCTGTCCGTTCCACTCAGCTTCCACACTGATCAGTTTGCTGAGTGGCTCTTGCTAGGGTTACGGTGACCTCCATGTTGCTGAAAACAATAATAAAGAACCTGGAGACCATTGTCCAATCTTTCCCTTTCTTGATCTCTCAGCAGCGTTTGACATTGGCCGTGACGTGCTGAGCATCTTGGTGAAGAGCGGTCTTCCTTTCGCCCCTGTGACTGGGCTCTCCGAGGGCTCTCTTCGTTTCTCGTTCCTTCTGGACTCATTTCCTGGCTCTCCTCCTGGGCCAGGCCCTCCCATGTCGGAGGTCCCCGAGGCGGGACTGTGCTCTCCTCCTTTCCTCTGCCTTCTCCTTCAGAAGGTCTCACCCTCACCGTGGTTGCAGTCACCGTCTGTGTGCTCAGGACTCTCCAGCTGGCTGGTGAGGCCAAGCCTGCTGTTCGGAGGTGCGAACATCTCTCAGTGCCACTTGACGTTTTCCCCTGGCCGTCTCTAAGCACTGTGAGTTCAGTGGGTCCAAAAGTGAACCCCTGCTCGTCACCCCCCCCCGCTCCTTCTCCACTGTTTGCCACGTCCACTCACGTTCCCCTCTAGGAATCATGTCCCTTCCCTACTTAGAACCCTTACCGTCTCCCCATTGTGCTTAGAATAAAGACCAGACCCTTCCGTGGTCTACAACATCCTGCATGACCTGCCCTCCCTGCTCCCCACTGGCGTCTTGCAAATATTCCCCCTCGTCCCCTGGCTTCATCCACTCGGCCCTTGTTTAAACTCCCTCAGTGGGCCATGGCCCTTCCCTCCCTGTGCAGGTGCTGTCTCCCCTACGTGGAATACCGTGCTCTCCCCTCCCCTCCACACTCCTACTCATCCCTCAGACTACGTGGATAGAGTGAAGCCTCCCGACCGCTCCTGCCCATGAACTACATCAGGCTCCCTGACGTTCCCTCACGGAGGCCCCTGTCCTGCCATCCTTGCAGTCAGCACAGATTAACTGGGTGTTAATTTTGGCTGACCTCTGCCTCCTCCACTAGACTGAACTCAGAGAGAGGGACCGGGTCTCTTCCTTCCCCTCATGTTTCCATCACCAGTTAGATGTTTAGCTTATGTTTACTGTTTGGGACATATTTGTGGGGTGAATGAATGACCTGGCACTTATCTGCTCTTTCCGTTCACCAGAATCCTTCCAAGTTCTCACAAGTTTGTCTTCCTAACAGTATGGACCCTTCCTGTGACTCGGGTGAATGTCCCCCGATACTTGCCCTTCTCAGGAGTGGCGACGGTTAAGCATGTGGCGTGTAGGGGCACAGGCTGTGCTGTATGAAATGGTGAGAGCCTCTTGCAGGCAGGTCATTGGCAAGGTGTAGAGGGGTCGATGGCGAAGGGTCGGTGTCTGTTGGATTCACAGGCACAGACCTCAGCCTGAGGGAGGGAACGTGGCTGTGGGAACACCTAGTTAGAGTGAGTTCAGTTAATAGAGGGTGAGGGTGACGTTCCTGACAGAACGATAGTAGCCCTGGTTTCTCTGTAGACAAATAACTAGCCCAGAGCTTAGTAATTCTGTAGTAAACCTCTGGAGTGGAGAAGGAACTGCTTTCTCCCCTCCTGTCGCCTGGGCCAGAGACTCTGGCCCTGCCTTCTCCAGAGAGGCTGCACCAAGAAACAGAGACAGAGGGAGAAGAGCCTTAGGGTTTCGACGCTGAGGTCCATGCCCCTGGGATGAAACATCTGGCACCACTGATGAGTATTCCACTTTTTATAAGCAAAACATCATTTCTGAGAGTTTTCAGCATCTGGCCAGAAGTTGTTTTATATTTGGCTTGCTCTCCTGGTCAGTGTGAAACTTAGAGCTGTTAGTAGGGGGATAACTGCCCTTCTGAGGCTCTCCTGTGTTCACATGGGGTTTCTGGGTGATTTGTTGACTAGGCCCCTCCAGGTTGCCCTCCAGGTGTGGGAAGTTTGTATTCTGAGCTTGGTTTGTTTGCTTGACATACGCCAAGAGTAAGAATTTAAAAGAGGAGAAAAGAAATTGATTCTTTTCCAAGTGTCATTAACGTGATTTTGCCAACCAAGGAGGAGAAAACAATCCCTGTGTATCGAAAGCATCCGAGCGGTGCAGTTTGAATTCCTGGTGAGGAGAGCTGCACTTAGTTTGACTTACTGACCGCTGTTTTTACTGTCATGTAGAAGGACATGTTTTTGTCTGAGGCTACGGAATTCTTGGCAACGGAACAAACCTAGTGGAAACCGCTCTTCCGGAAATGATTCCACCCACTCTCTTCAGCTTGATGGAGTTCAACCCAGAAGTCCAGGTTTCCTGCATTTGCTGTGGACTCAGCCACTTTGCTCCCCTTACCAGTAAGTGGCGAAGCCTGTGTGGCCCCAGTGACGGGCCGAGCTGCACTCTCTTGGGTTCACCCTAAGCCGTGGGCAGCTTTCAGTGTCCATCCATCCAGTGGAGGGGCGCCCCGCGTGGATAATTACAGTGAGCAGCTCATCCAGATGTTGTTTGGCTTGAAGTTGTATAATGTGTGTCTTTTTTCATCCTGGAGTTTTGTTTTTGGTTCCTTTGGTTTGTGGTTGGGCTCATGTGAAAGTGAATTTTCTCAAGAGGATGCCAGTCGGTGGTAGGAGGTGGACCCTCGAGAATGTCAGGGTGCTGGGGAACCCAGCAGAGGTTTGATGAATCCCCGGGAGAGCCATCGGGAAATGAAAGTGTGGGGCTCATCCCGCTCCTGGCCAAGCCCAAACCCTGACCCAACCCAGGAATGAGGGACGGCAGGACGCTGATTTGTCAGATACCCTGGGGTTTTGTGGAGGGAAATATGCCCCATTTCTCCAAAGTGCCAGGACAGAATGATCAAAGCCAAGGCTGGAATGGAGCTGTTCTTGAAGGTTTGCCCAGTTACAAAGCCTTCAGACACCCAAGTGCCTCCCGCCCTCGGATGTGCGCTTTCCTTGATTGCCTCTCCCGTTCCACCACAGTAACTGTCAGGTCAGTCTGCTGCTCTTTAGTTGACCTGACTGGTAAGACTGAAGAAAATTAATTTCATTTTGTGGGGATCCTCACGTAAATTCGCTATTTCCTTGCACCTAAGAATGTTAATTTGTAAATCTCAATTACTCATCTCTGGTGAGTCATTGTTTTCTATTTAGGCGTCTGGGCCGGGACAGAGTGGGGTCATCCTCGTTAGTGTTCTCTGGCCCTACGCTACTGTGAGGACTATCCAGAGGCCCCCCCGACCCAGAGTCCTGACTGCCCTTCAGTTGTCGTCTGAGGTTCAGATCTCAGGCCTGTAACACACACGGGCTGTGGCGTGGACTGTGGGGGGGTGACTGTGTGCACAGCACCCTCGGTCGCAGTGATGACCGGGGTAGTCCCTCAGCACCGTCACTCGGAGTCAGCACTTCCATATGCTAATGTCTTGAGGATGCCAGACTCTTCTAAAGCTATTTTGATTTAAAAACTAAGAGTCATTATGGACTCAATCTGGAGGTATCAATGATCTATGGCTTAAACTGTGCAGAGTCACATCCTTGGAAATCCATATGAAATGTGCAAAATATTCAACTAGAGTACACTGTTTTCTGTTTGCTGTCATGCCATGTGGACGTTTTGGGTCACACCGAAATGAAATCCGCTTCTAGATTTCCCCCGAGACCCCACAGCCACCCTCCAGGTGCCGTGACTGTCCTAAGTAGAGGGAGCATCAGAGCTTGGGTATCTCTCCTTCTGTGCCCAGCGTTTGCATGTGGTCAGCTGGGAGTTGGACTTGGTTGGTTTCCCCTGAGATCTGCTAACCTTTTGGGGGCCAGACTGAATTGTTCTATTAAACACGTAAAATCTGAGGGTGGAGTCCCCAGGGTGGTGGTCAGACCAGAGGGGCTCTGATGGATGGGAACAAAAGGATTCCTTATTAATCAGCCAGATTATTTTAGTCCTGGCTTCTCCATGTCTTGTCTACTTCTTCTGCTTCTCAGGTGGAGGTGGTAAAATGGGGCCTCTGTGCCAAGGAGTGCCCAGAGCTGATGTGGACAGAAGTGGGGTCTGAAGGCTGGGTAGCAGGAGGCTGCCCCACCAGGTCTGGGGTCCCGTCCAGAGGTGGGCATTCCCGAGCCCAGTCTAGATTTGTTCTCCTGGACTGTCCTCTAGAGCACTTAGTCCGTTCTTGTCCCTCGTGGCACTTTTTACAGTTTGTAAACACGTATATATTGGTTTGATCGTTTGTTTCTTTCTAACTGTTTGACTAGCTCTTGTCCCATGAGGACAGGAACCGTACGTGTTCACTCACTGTCGTGTCCCAGCTCCCAGCACACAGACATCGACCCGGCCCAAAGAGGTGCCCAGTCACCCTGTGTCCCTTGACCAAATGCTCCCGAGATGTGGAAACCCAGACAAGGGATGACGGATGGAGGTCTCCCTCTATTAGGGCATGACCAGGACTGGAGGGTGCTCAGACTTCAGGACGTGTGGAGGGCAGGGTGTGGTCGGATGTGACTGTGGGTGAGGGGTGTGCATAAGGGACGAGCAGAGTGGGCCATGACTGTGGGTGAGGGGCGTGCATATGGGGCGAGCAGAGTGGGCCGTGTCCAGGAGCCTCCTGGGCCTACAGCTCTGTGCATGTACTCTTCTCCATGCGACGGACACACCGTCATTCTGGGCTTGCACATGTCTTTGGTTTGGGGATAGTATACCTTTCCCTTCAAAAGGAGGCATTAATGCCTGGTAGAAATTGAAGTTTAACATTGGGCTCTGTTTGTACCTGGTTCTAGAAAGCGTATTCTCATGACCCTTCCTCTTCTTGGTGACTTGCCTCTGGCCTAGCCCAGCCAAGCCACCCTTTTCCTTTCTGTGCAGACAAAGGAGAGCTGTTTGTGTGAGGCAAGAACATCCGAGGGTGCCTGGGAATCGGTTGCCTGGAAGACCGGTATTTGCCATGGAGCGTAAGGCTGGACTGGACGGGCGTGAGTGCGTGCCCACAGAGCAGACTACCTGATGTGGCAGCAGCGTCCAGTGTGCGGCTGGGCCAGGACCAGTTCCCTGGGCACTGCTTCCCCTCCCAGGTCCCAGCTGGCCTCCTCCTGCCCCAGCGCACCCTCTGCCAGGGCATCAGGAGAGACCGCGTAGTGGTGAGGAGCCAGAGCGAGCGCCCAGCAGCAGCTTCTCAGGCTGCAGGCTCCCTGGCGCTGCGCTCCTTCCTGGGGCTGTGAGTGAGCAGCCTGTGCAAGCAGGGGGCAGCCTGACCAAGGGTTCCAGTCCCCCTGTGCCCTGGAAGAGGCCCTGTCAGAGGCTGTCCACGGGCACGTGGAGCAGAGAAACAGAGGCCCCCCGGGGCCTCAGAGAGGCAGAAGCTACAGGCCAGGCTCCACAAGGCCCAGAGGGGCTCCCAAGGGGGAAAGATTTGAAATGACAAAGCTGGCGTGCCAGGAGCTGTTTGCAGAGGCCCGTTTGGAGGAATGTTTTACATGCATTTAAAAGAAAGCAGGATATTTAATATTTAGAGTGCCTTACCACAGCCACCAAAGTGAAAAATAATGTTTTTCATACCGGGGAGAATGCAATTAGACCAAAAGGCTCATTTCAGTGTTAAAGTGTTCTTTCTTAAATTGTAGTTTATATTACTGTTTACTAAATCAGTTCTTCTAAACAAAGCTATTGATGTTTTTGAACACGGAACATACGTACTTGGTACAAAGTGTCTTATGAAAACTAAGTCTCCCGTCTCTTGTCCCAGAGGCACCACCGGTTCTGGTTCTCATGTTGCCTCCAGAGACAGACTGCGGAGAGAGCGTGTGTGTGCCTGCGCGCGACCGTATGCACGCACAGGCCTAAGTATTTCCTTTGAAGGCTGGATTCTAATAATGTCTTTTGAAATTGTGAAAAGCATTTTTAAAAAACACTTGTAAAAATGCAAAAAAAAATGTATAATTTAAATACAATAAGGATTTATCTTTCAAAAACCCACTGCAGAGTGTTTCGAGGCACTTTGGTGTTTCAGGGGCTGTTTCCATCGGGCCTTCCCTCTGCCGCTGGCTCTGTTGGTTCCCTGTGACCTCGGCAGGCCCACAGACACAGAAACTGTTTCCACCATTAGCTTCGTTGCTATAATTTATCCTTTTTTTCCCTGCGAAAAGTCTGTCTGCAGGCTCCGGGCTCCTGTCACTTCAGCGAGTGTGTGAGGACACCCTGAATGCAGTGACCATGGGCCACTCCGACGTGTCTTCTGGCTGTCCTGACTTCTTACACTCAGGCTCTGTCCTTCTGCATGTATTGGGGTCTGTAGAGGAGGCCAGTGCACAGCCCGAGTGGCAGGTGTGGCCTGAGAAGGTGGAGGGACTCTCATCACACGGTGGCCACCATTATCTCCCTCAGTGGATAGCCGTTCCCAGGGGCATAGGTCTCAGTCTTCTGTTCCCTGAGCACCCGCCAGGTGTACATGCTGCCAGTCCATGATGATTTCTGGCGGGGACGGGGGTCTCTTGCTGGCACACAGACCCTGACATCAGTGAATCCAAAACACTTGGCCTGCCATTCTCGTCAGGTCCACCCCTGACTCACTCAGGAGAGTCTTGTCCTGATCATGCTTGTTTCTTGAATATGTGGTTGGCTCGCATTTTCACGAGGTCAGGAAACACCTACTGTGCACTCACTGTGTTCATGTGACACAGTCAGACGCTGAGAACCACGCGGCAGGAAGAGTGCTCTGACTTGGCACAGCGGGTGACAATCTCGCTGAGCACCTGGCACAGGGTAGACACTCGGGCTGCGTTTCTGAAGATCCACACTGTTCTCTCTCCTCATGGGCAGCCCTGGTCAGGTCCCAGCACCTCCTGACCAGCAGCAGAGTTACTCACAACTCTGAGGGCCGTTCTCCCCGCAGGGGCAGCATGGGAGCTGCTCATTGCCTCGGCCTAACCATGCAGCCTGACCTTCCCAGAGACCACTTCAGATGGCCTTGGGGGTGGCCCCCAGCACTGGGGTGGCTCTGTGAGGTCTCCATTCTCCTGGGGCCTGCCCTGCCCCAGGATTGAGCCCCAGGAATGTATCCCCTCCACAAAGGACCCCACACTTGCCTTTCTCTCTCCCAGGGTGCATCACCCAGCTACCCTCAGACGCTCATGTTGTGGCGACCAAGAAACCCAGCCTTTCTTCCACACCAACCTTGATATTTCACACGGAACAGCCCAGATTGAGCTTGAGCTGGAGACAGTGCTTGGAGTCCCTCTTGCTGTGATTTTCTCAGGGCCAAACTGAGGGCATGCTGAGCAGTCAAGTTTAAAAGGAAAAATCCCGAGAGTGCGGTCACCTTCTTGAAGCAGGAGTCCATTGTCTTGCTAGGGAGGCAAACATGTGGGATGTAGCTGGTGTGGGGGCTGCCCATGAGGAGCAGAGAGACTTGGTCTTGCTGTCGCTCTGGTAGCGTGGTGCCAGCTGAATTGCCAGAGAAGAGCACAGGAATCTGTGCCCATCAGAAAAATGGCCCTTGTGAGTCCACCCTCAGAGACGGAAACTGAACAGGCTCAGGCTCATGACCGAAAGCTGTTCCACAGCTAAGTCATCCACCCTCATTACAGCGGGAGAACACTGAAGATGAAGCAAAGGACTGATTGGGTCCCTGTTCCTGTCTGACTGTACGCCAGGAGCTGCCAGGTGCAGGGGATGCAGTGGTGAGAAGGACGCGTTCATTCCAGCTGGCGCATCTGGGTGCAGGCTGCCTCTAATGAGTCTGGCCTCAAACTAGGGAATCAAGATGAGGCCGCCTGCTCTGGGGGCCATGTTCATGAGGGGATTCCTTTGGGCAGATTCAACCCTTTACCCTGGGCCTCACAACCTTGCCTGTATGATAGAATCATCTGGGAGGTTACTGATTGATTGTTTTGATGTATGCGAATGATCCAAAATAAATAAAACACTGGGCCAATGTAAAACTCGTACATGAAGTTCTGGCATTATTCATGATAGCCAAAAAGTGGAACCACCCAAATGTCCACCAACTGTTGAATTCGGTACAAGTGTCTGTGTGAACGTGTTCTCAGTTTTCTCAAGTGTATACCTAAGGAGTGGGATCACTGGTGCCTTCATTTAATTTTTTAAGTTTGGACACTTACCACATATTTCATGACACGCTCGGTGATCTTGAGTCCAAGACACGGAGTATTAATTGCCCTGAAAACAACGCGGGCTGTTCCCTATAGGCTCCTCAGAGGCTCTGCCTGCTCTCCGAGGTTCTCCCGGGACAACAGGACCCTCCCGGTGTCCCAAGCTCATCAGGGTGGGAGATGGGCCTGGGTCTCGCTGATGCTGCAGAGCTTCCCGCTGGATCAGATCAGGTCCAGAGCTCCTGGAAAAACAGCTCAAATGAGATGCTCCCCCACCAACATTTGCGAGGTGGGAGCTCCCGGTTCTTGCCTCCGTCCTCCTCCTTCTTCTCTGTGCTGCCTCCACCATGTTGATAGGGACTTCCTCTAACCCTCAAGAG
The DNA here is from genome assembly GCF_020826845.1 of Diceros bicornis minor. Classification (NCBI taxonomy): domain Eukaryota; kingdom Metazoa; phylum Chordata; class Mammalia; order Perissodactyla; family Rhinocerotidae; genus Diceros; species Diceros bicornis. The sequence continues at coordinate 313,140 of NW_026691045.1, forward strand.
TGTCAGAATAACTCATATTCTTTCTTGGCCATCCTTCACGCCCAGCATCCATTCCTGTTGCTTTTTCTACCACATCGATATTTTTAAAACATTGACATGTGAGTCACATGACGTAGGACCATTTTAAAGTGTACAATTAAGTGGTTTTAGCGTATTGTCTATGTGGTGCAACCACCCCCACGATCTCATCCCGCACATTCCCTTTGGAGAGCTCGTTTTGACCATCATGAGGCCCCTGCCCCCCCAGAGGAATGTCACATGATAAACCCGGGGGGCCATGTGACCACAGTTGCTGCTGTTCTGTGGCCCAGTTCTTTACATTACCTTTTAAGAGAGGGTGGGGGACGTTTTACACCGATATTTTATCCAAGAGAAACTGAATCAGACTCTTGGGGGTGGAGTCCTGGCATGGGTAACCCCCGTGGGGGTCTGAATGTGAGCAGTGGTGAGAACCTGCCACAAGCAGCCAGAGCTGCTCCAGGAGGAATTATGCCCTGGTTAGGCGAGAGGCACAGTCATGGTTCTGAGGGCTGGCTGGACATCTGCTGGTCCCCTGATACTCCAATGCGCCCACCACCCCAACTCTGCACAGGGACGACTCTAGAACCAGCCAGGGGCCTCCTCCTGAGAACTGAGACCAGGACCCTGGCAGTCCCCCTTTCCTGCTCCTATCAGCCCTCTTCATAACCAAGACTCCCACTCAGATGCTAAGTTGGGTCCCCTGCGTGGAAGTCCTCAGTGGCTCCCCATGGCCTATAGGAGGGTGAGGCCCCTGGCGGACCTGAGCACCCACTTTGCATTTCAGCCTCATCCCCTACCTGCCGCATCAACTCCTCCCTCCCCCGCCGCACTCCTCCATTCCAGCCAAGGTTCCCTCTGGCCCTCTGCACCTTTGCTCCTCCCTCTGCTGGGTCCCCATCTTACCAAGCTCAACCCTAATGTCCTGGCTTCTTGTTCTGCCCCCTACTACTGGACAGTGGTCATTCCCTCCCCCTGGGCACAGCACACCCTTGTGGTCTAGCCTGGCCTTGCACTCTTTGGACTAGCTCCTTTCCCTGTCTTCTCACCTCCTAGAGAGACGCAGGTCCAGGGGCCACAGCCTGTTCCTCGGGGTCCCCAACACCTGGCACAAGGTCCAGCACCGCCCAAGTGACAGTGACTGTGAGTGAGTGGTGGGAATGGGAGATCGGGCCCTGGAGTTCTTTGTAACTTTTGAGATTTTGGGGGAAATCAAGAGTCCCCGTGGATGTCCCAGCTCCAATGGGGTCTCTGAAGGAATGAGGGGGGCGTAGTCTGAAGACCCCAGAAGGGAAAGCATTCACAGCATCCAGAACTTTCTTGGGCTCAGGGTGGTGAGTGAGCTTCATCCTCATTGTCACTCCCTTCAATCCCCAGGTCCACTTTTCCTGCGAGCAGGGGTGAGACAGGTGGGAATGGAGGTTGGTGGGGTTCAGTGCAGGCTCAGGTCTTCAGCACTGCCTTGGTCACACTGGCCCTCTATGGAAAACGTCAGAGAGGGGCAGTGAAGGGTGTCCAAGGTCCAAGACCTCTGTCCTGCTTGGGCATCCTGCGTGCCTACCTGTCAAAAGGGCAGGAACCAAATGCCAGAGCCCTGTGTTAGGGACGCTGGGCACGGAGCCCTCCCTCGTGCCCCCAGGGTATCTTGTAGGGAGGCGTCAGCTCCTGGGCTTCTAGCACCGAGGACCTTCCTGGGGGTGTGACATCCACAGCACGGCTCCAGGCTTGGGCCAGAGGCCCTGTGGCCCGGAATCCAGCCCCGTATCCTCCCCATGCACCAGCAAGGCCCTGTCCTGCTCCGCAGGCCCCCTCACCCCCAGGCCTGCCTCTGCCAGAGGTTTGGGAGGAATGATGGGCACAGTAGCCGGTCTCCAAGATGACCCCAGTGACCTTGGCCTCTTGGTTTCACACCCTTGTGTGTTCTCCTCCTGTGTCAAATCAGAGCAGGGCTGTATGGTGACAGAGTATGGTGGAGGCAGAGGCGTGTGAATTCTGAGGCTCAGGGCCAAAAAGCCATTTCGGTTCCTACACTGGCCCTTGAATCCCTTGTCCTGGGGGAATCTGGGCACCGTATTGTGAGGACACTCAAGCAGCCCCATGGGGAGACCCATGTGGAGAGGAACAGGCTCCCTGCCAACAGCTGAGCCCAACTTGCCAGCCCTGTGAATAAACCACCTGGGAAGTAGATCCTCCAGTCCCAGCCAGGACTTCAGATGATTGCAGCCTCCCGAGGGACCCTGAGTGGACTGCTCAAACTGCTCCCGAATTCCTAACCCACAGAAACGGTGACACGTAAACAATCATTTTAATCCATTGCGTTTGGGGCAACTCGTTACCCTGCATCAGGTAACTAATAAAGCCCCTCTTGCTCTGGGGATGTGTCCTCTCTCAGCCGCTGAGTGTGGACGGGGAGGCTGTTCTGCCTTCCTCCCAACCCCTGGCCATGTTCCCCGACCATGGAATGGAGAAGGAAAGAGATGAGGAGTGGCCCTGGAGCAGCACAAAATCAGACGCCCTCAGCCAACATATTTTTCTCCATTTTAATTAACACTTTACAAAGTACAAAATGCATTGTATTTTGGGGGGAACAGTTGGTATTTGTTTCTCTCCATCACACAGTACGTGAATCTTGAGGGTCTTGTGTTTCTTCAAGAAAGAAAGAAATCGTGAGGGTCCCCACCAGGGTGTAAGGCTGCCCAGTTCTCCCCTCTCCAGACTTTGGGACAGATGTAAGTGCCACTGCTACTGCTGGTGACCTTGGGCAGGCCGGGTGAGGGCCAGACCCCCGAAGACGAGGTCCTGAGCAGGGCAAGGCCCCCCAGAATACCATTGTACCCCCAACATCCACTCACCCCATCTCAGGGTGACGGAAATGATCTTTGCATAGAGGAGGAGGTTGGCTTGAGATTTTGTTTGTTACTGCCTGACCCCAGCTTTGGAGCTTACCCTGCCCAGCACTCTGGAACATTTCCTGAATAGGTAAACTGAGGTAGGGAACAGGGAAATTCACTGGGCTTAGCCTGTGACTTGGGACATGAATTTGGCCTATTTTTCATCCCCCCTTCCCGCCCCATCTCCAACTTGCTGGACCCTCTTCAGGGACGAGCCCCAGTAGGCGAGGGGGCACCAGCACCCAAAACCTCTCCCTGTGAACAGTATCCTAAGGACTGGATGCTTCTGAAGAGCCAGCTCAGCAGGTGTAGCCCCTTTGGGCTGCATGGACTGCCAGGCCTCGCGCTGCACAGCAGAGCCCCTGCTGGAGACACCTCTGCCCCCTCCACAGAGCAGATTTACACAGTCAAGTGGGCTGGGGCAGTCCTGCATGCAAGGCCTGCCACACCACCATCAGCTCCACATGTGGCCCCCGGATAAGAATGCTACCGAGGCCTCAAAATACGGGATGAGCCAATCCCTCAGCTAGGATTTGGGCTCTGCACACGTGTGCTGGCACACACCCTATTGTGGATGACACAGCACATGCTCACACTTACATGTGTGTGTATGAACACACGTTTGCCGTGTACAGAACACTGTCCTGCCCCCAGGGCAAGGTCCACCTTGCACTCCTGACTCTCACAGCCTCCCACCTCCTTGAAGCAAGAGCCACAAACTCCCTCACCACCAGGCTGCCCACAGACGCCAGGGGCCGGGCCGCAGGCTCCTACCTCCCATCCAGCCGCTCCTGGTGCCGCCTGCCTCAAGGCCAGAGGCTGCCTCAGCCACCAGCTCCTGCCTTTACCTTCCCAAGAGAGCAGGCGTCATAAGAGGGGTGGACATCAAAGCTGAAGGTATGGAAAGGGGACGAGAGACAGTTAAGCTTGTCCTTTTGCTGCCTCTAATTTGAAAATGAAAGAAAGAAAAGAGCCAGATGAGCTCTGAGAGGTAGGGAAAGGTCTCTCCTACAGCAGGGCTCCACTCCCCTCAGGACAGCCCCGCCACTCTTCCCAAGCCTGCCCTCTGCTGGGCCGACCACCGTCCACCACTCTAGTTTCTCCCCTCCCAGGAGGCCTCTGTGAATGGAGGGCTGCTGCCCCTCCCTCAGCACAGTATCCAGGAACCTGAAAGGCCAAAGCTCATGTCTTTCCACTGCTGGGAGACTCCATCATCCTCCCCCAGGCTCCTCTCACTAAACCAATCACCAACTCCATTTCTCAGTGGATGTGACAGCAGTGACTGGCTGCTCCCTGCCCTGGCTTACAGTGGGCACACATATATTGGGGGTATTTTCTTCCTAACCCTGCCCAGTGTTCACTCAGAGAGTGGCATCAAAAATTTCTCAGTCCCAGGGCTGGAGTGCTCTGTTCTCATATGGGAGCTCCTCAAGGTTCCCTCTCTTAGCCGGGGCCGGCAAGGGCCCTAGTTGTCCCCACCTCCAGATCCAGAGGCTCAGAGAGGTGGCCCAGGGTAGCTGTGAGACTCCTAAAAGTCTTCCTGGGAAATACTGCCAGGAGGGGCTGGTGGTGGGTGAACAGGTTCATATTCGATGATCAGGCAAATGGTGCCTTGGCATGGGGTGGGGTCCTGTCCCTTCCTATCTCCCCAGAGCCTTCTCTCCTGACCTCCATAGCCTCCTCTGTCACCACAAAGGGCCAGGCTCCACCAGAGCGTGCATCATCTTCTGGACACCACACTGGTCTCTGAGGCCATGCTGACTGGTGGGGGGAGGTCACAGTGGGCGGCTCTGAGTCACCTGGCTCCCTCCCTTCCCTCCAGGGGTCTGTGGCCTGGGGTTGGTGGGAGGGGGAGAATGCTGGTTCTTGGGGGGCTCTGGACCCTCTGAATCTTTGGGAGTAGAGTTCTGCACACCTCTCCATCTTGGATGAGTACTCTGGGCTGAGGGCAGTGGCATGGGTAACACCTCTTGGGGGCTTTGGAGACCCCCATGGAGGAAGGAGGTGCAGAGTTGGCACTGCCCATCTCTCTCCTGGGTCAGGACTGAGGTCTGAGGGAGAAAGATGTTTCTTGGGAACCAGGGGAACCAATGCCAAAGGTTGAGCGAGGTCAGATTTTTCTACTTGGTGGAGGAGGGAAAGGGGTGGTCAGGGCTCCCCCTGCCCCTCACTCTCCTCTCCTGGAGCTCTCACCACTCTGGATGGGGCAGGGAGGAGCGAGGGTGGTGTAGAGGGTTTGAGCTTTTCTCACCAGGGGGAGGCACGGAGGCAAAGACACACACGGGAGTCCAGGTGGTGGATCTGAGTGCCCGCTCACCCTGCCTTTTGGCAGCCTGGCCCAGGAGCCCCATTTCCCTCCTGTGCCACCTGCCTCCCCAGTCAGTGCCCAGAGATCCTCAGCCCCCACGGGGCATCATCCTCAGGTCTCCCTGAGCCATTGGCTGCCCTTAGCACCCACCTTCGCCTTCAGCCGTTGGGAAATGTGGCCTCCAGCTCTTCTGCTGGGGCATGGGGTCAAGGATCATGCAAGACTGCAGTGCCCAGCATGGGTTTTCTCTGAACTTTTCTCTGCATGACTGGCCTCTATTTTCAGGTGTGGATTTCTGGTGCTCATCACCCCTGGTACCCCCAGGGACTGCCCTCTTTTATGTCACACAGTGGACGTGAGCTCCACGTGAGCAGGGACCACATCAGGTTGTGCTCCCTGGTGAAGTCACAGTGCTTGGCACACAGCAAGGACTGGAGGATGTTGGCTGAATGATTGAATAAATGAACCAGTGAATGAACAAATGAGTGAATGAATGAGTGATGACTGAATGAATGAGTGTAGGAATGAATGAGAGAATGACTGAGTGAGTGATTGAAGGAATGAGAGAATAAACGAAACAATGAGTGAATGGGTGAGTGAATGAAAACACAGAAGCAGGTGTGATCCAAACAGGAGGAGCCTTTGTTTCTTCTCCTCTGGACTCTGCCCATCTCATGGGCCCGGGCCAGTCCCTGTCTCTCCTGGCCTCAGTTTCCCAACTGTCTCCTGAGAGCCTGCTCTTGGAACTGCATCAGCCAGCTCAGTGTGGACACGGCTTGTGCTCTCCCCGGCGTGGGGGCGGTAGGGACGCGCTCGGGGCGCACGGGCCTCCCTCCAATGGGCGGTCGCGGGTGGACCCGCGCGGGGCAGCCGGGCCTCACGTCCCCAGCCGGGCACGCTCTCGGGGCCCACGCACAGCGCATGCACGTGACCCCGCTCCTCCGCGCACATGCGCAACACCAACAGCTGCCACAGGGCTGGTCCCGAGGGTCCCCACTCCGCCGACTGCTCTGTGACCCCCACATCGGTTGGGGCATTGGAAGAGGCCCTGGATCCAGTGTGGGGCCGGGTCGTGGGTGCTGTGGGGTGGAGGACAGCGTGTGGGGACTCCTGTCTCCCCAGAACTCCCAGCCCCTTGTCTCGGTACAGCTGGCGCCCAGGGAGAGGTTTCAGAAGAGGCTGCGGCTCCCGGAGAGACTGGCCTCTGAGCCCGAGAGAGACCCACCTTTGGTTCCGCCTCCGGGCTGCACGCGGGGGGACGGTATACCCTTTGCTCTGTGTCCCGGGCCTTTGTCACGGAGGCCTGCTTGTTCGTGTGTGCAGGGACAGCTGCAGACCTCCATCGCCTCGGTGAGGGAGACGGGCCCTGACCCCGCCAGCCTGCAGGTGAGAGAGCTGGTCCCAGTCCCCAGAGGCAGCACCGTCCCGCCCACTGTGCCCGCCCACTGTCTGGGCACCTGTGGGAGAGACGGGACCTGGTGGCAGGAGCATACCTGTCATGAAAGTTGATGCTACTTGGCCGAGGAGACAAACGTGTTTCGGCTCATTGATGCTCATTCATGACGAGCTGATACATTTATTGTGGGTCGACTATGTGGACTGAGGGGTCAGGACTCCAGTCAATTTGTTCCAATCTCTGTGGGGATGAACTAAAAATGGCAACTTGCCCTAGAGTTTTCTCTTGTCCAGTAGCCTGTTTTGTTTCTGTGTCAGGGAAAGAACTAAAATGATCCTATAGGGCCGGCCCCGTGGCTCAGCGCTTGAGTGCGCGCCCTCCACTACTGGCGGCTCGGGTTCGGATCCCGGGCGCGGCCCGACGCACCGCTTCTCGGACCATGCTGAGGCCGCGTCCCACATAGAACAACTAGAGGGATGTGCAGCTATGACATACAACTATCTGCTGGGGCTTTGGGGGAAAAATTTTTAAAAATTTTAAAAAAGGCAACTTTCTTTGAAAATGTCTTAAGGATCAGCCCATTTCTGGCATAGAGAGGAGAGTTCTTCGTGGCTCCCCAATGAGACAGTGCCCTGGACCAGAAGTCAGAGACACTCCCAGTGTGTCCTTGAACCCTCCCTGGGCGTCAGTTTCCTCATCTGTAAAATAGGGCTATTGTGGAGGTCGTAAGTGGTTTCCAGAAGTTCTTACAGCTCTGAGAGTGATGCCTTAAGCTACCAAATGTTCCTGAAGCCATGAAGGAGGGGTCACAAATGGTGTTGTTACCGCTTAACAGTCATAAGCTAGTAAATATGAAAATGAGAGGGGCCCAGCTCGCAGATGGATGATTCCAGTGAAACTCCTTCACACCTTGTGTGTCATGGAAAGTTCTCCTTTACATGCTCCCTGCGCAGGTCCTGCTCCTTACCTATCGCCAGAGTTCATCGTTGACCTTGGGCACTTTCATTGGTCTTTTGGGAGGATTTCTGTTCAACTTGATGAGTTCCTGAATATCGTACCCAGTGAATCACTCCCAATATTACTCATTAATTCCAAGTCCTATTTTTTAAAATCCCATCTCCAGCCCTGTTCTGGGCAAGTTGTCTAAGCAAACCTCAGTGTCTTGGTCCAATTGAATTGTAGTGAAGATATCCCCGTGTACACTCATGTTTTCTCCCCTTTGATGTATTTCCCACATGGAATAGCTGCTTTGAAAATCAAAAGATAAAATTTCCTCTCTGTCCTCTGCCAGCTACCCTCCTGCCAAGAGAGACACTCTAAGCTGCACGTGCTTCACCTTGGGAAGATCAAGGCGTAAATTCAAGGTAAAATTTCATCAGTGTGAAGGTTAGGGTTAGGGCTGCTCGTGCCCATGCTGCTGGCTGGACCAAGTCTGCACCCCCTCCTCTAGTGGCCAACTCCTCCATCCATTCCTTCTGAGGACGTCTTTCCCCATTTCCCTGGGGGTGGGCTTTGTGAAGGTGGGTTTTGTGGGGTTGTGACCCATATCGTTTGCATGGGTTGGGTCTTTGTGCTATAGCAAGTGCCTAGTCCGGCTGCTCCTGGGACCAAGACACATCTCCAAGTTGAAACAAATTATCTTTCTCTGTATTATCTTAAACCAGCTGTATTGAGATATCGCTCACATGCCGTGTAAGCCACCCATTTAAAGTGTACAAATCAATGGCTTATAGTAGAGTCACAGAGTTGGGCAACCATCACCACAACAGTGGAACATTTTCATCACCTCAGAATGAAACCCTGGACCCATTAGCAGTCACTCCCCCTTCCCCCATCGCCACAGCCCTAGACAACCACTCCTCTACTTTTTCTCTCCCTCGATCTGTCTACTTTGGACCTCTTATATACACAGAATAGTACAATGTGTGTTGTTTTGTGATAGCTCCTTTAATATGTCATGTTTTCAAGGTTCATCCTTGTTTTTAGTGTATCGGTAATTCTTTCTGTTTTGTGCCAAATGATTTTCCGTTGCATAGATATACTGTATTTTATTGATCCATTCATCGGTTGAGGGGAATTGGAGTTGTCTCCACCTTTTGGCTATTATAATAATGATGCTATGAACATTCACGTACAAGCTTTCATGTTTTCATGTCTGTTGGGTACACACCTAGAGTGGAACTGCTGGGTCATATGAAAACTCTCTAAATTTTGAAGAATTGCTAGACTATTTTCCATCTTTATTCCTGCCAACAATGTATGAGGATCCCAGTTTCTACCTATCCTTGACAACACGTCTTAATATCTATATTTTTAATTTACAACCATCCTAGTGGATGGGAAATGATACTTATTGATTGTGGTTTTGATTGCATTTTCTTCCTGGATAATGGAGTTGAGCATTTTTCATGTCTTTATTGGCCACTTGTATATCTTCTTTGGAGAAATGTCTGCTCAGCTCCTTTCCCCATTTTTAAATTGGGTTATTAGTTTCTTTATTATTGAGTTGTAAGCATTCACTCTATCTTCTATTTGCAAGTAGCTTGTTATATATATGGTGAGCTGGTATAGTGTCCCATTCAGCAGGCTGTCTTCTCACTTTCTTGATACTGCCTTTTGATACACACAAATTTTTAATTTTGATGAAGTCCAATTTGTTTATTTTTTATTCGTGTGTTTTTGGTGTCCTATCTAAGAAATCATCACCTAACTCAAGGTCAAAAGTTTTATTCCTAGGGCCTGCCCAGTGGCGCAAGCGGTTAAGTGCCCGTGCTCTGCTGCGGCAGCCCGGGGTTCGCTGGTTCGGATCCCGGGCGGGCACCGACGCAACGCTTGTTAAGCCATGCTGTGGTGGCGTCCCACATAAAGTAGAGGAAGATGGGCATGGATGTTAGCCCAGGGCCAGTCTTCCTCAGCAAAAAAGAGGAGGATTGGCATTGGATGTTAGCTCAGAGCTGGTCCTCCTCACAAAAAAAATAAATAAAATAAAAGTTTTATTTCCATGTGTTTTCTTGTAAGAGTTGTATAGTTTTGCCTCATATTTAGCTGTTGGATCTATTTTGAGTTCATTTTTGTAAGTACTGTAAGCAAAGAGTCCAATTTCTTTGCGTGTGAAAATCCAGTTGTTTCAATAACATTTGTGGACAACATTGTTCTTTCCCCATTGAATTGTCTTTTCACTCATCAAAAATCAATTGACTGTAAATATGTAGGTTGATTTCTGGACTCTCAATTCTATTCCATTGGTCTGTATGTCTATTTTTTATGACAGCACCACACTGTATTCATTATGGTAGCTTTGTAATAATTTTTGAAATTGGGAAGTGTGAATACTCCATCTTTGAACTTCTTTCTCAAGATTGTTTTGGCTCTTGTGGCTTCCTTGCATTTCCATATGAATTTTAGCCTTGGCTTGTCAGTTTCTGCAAAAACAGGCAGCTGGGAGTTTGCTTGGAATTCCACTGAATCTCTAGTTGTATTTGTGGAGTATTGCCACCTTAATAGTATCAAGTCTTCGCATACATGAAGATGAAATGTCTTTCCATTTATTTTGGTCTTCATTAATTGCTTCCAATAATGTTTTGTATCTTTCATTGTACAACTCTTGTACTTCTTATGATAAATTTATTTCTAATTATTTCATTGTTTTGGATGCTATTGTAAATTAACATATCTTCTTACTTTTATTGTCAGATTTTCCTTTGCTAGTATATAGAAATAAAATTGATATTTTAAAACTTGACATATGATATTATATTAGTTTCAGGCATATAACATAATGATTCTATATATGTATATATTACCAAAGATCAACACAATAAGTCTGGTTAACATCCATCACCTCACATAGTTACAGATATTTTTCTTGTTATCAGGACTTTTAAAATCTGTTCTCTTAGCATCTAACAGATGTACAATACACTATTGCTAACTATAGTCACCATGTTTTTTGTTACATTTCCAGGACTCATTTATTTTCTAAGTGGAAGTTTATACCTTTTGACCCCTTCATTCATTTGCCCAACCCCCACCCCCTGCCTCTGGCGACCACCAAGCTGTTCCCTGTATCTGTTAGCTCAGTTTTTGCTTTTTTTTTTAATTTTAGATTCGCCATTTAAGTGAGATCATATGGTATTTGTCTTTCTCTGTCTGACTTATTTCACTTAGCATAATGCCCGTCTATGTTGTTGCAAGTGGCAGGATTTCTTTCCTTTTTATGGCTGAATAAGATTCCGTTATATATATATACTTACACCACATTTCTTTACCGGTTCATCCATCAAAGGACACTTAGGTTGCTTACCGTGTCTTCACTATTGTAAATAAATGCTGCAATGAACAGTGGGGTGCAGATATCTTTTTGTGTTAGTGTTTTTATTTCCTTTGGATAAATATTCATAAGTGGAATTGCTGGATCATATGGTAGTTCTATTTTTAATTTTTTGAGGAATCTGCATATTCTTTCTCATAGTGGCTGCACCAATTTATATTCCTATACAATGGATTTTTTAAATTAATCTTGTATCCAGCAGCTTTGCTAATCTCATTTCTTAGTTCCAATAGTTTTTCCATGTATTCTCTGTGATTTCCTCTATATGTGGTCACATCATTTGAGAATTGAGATAATTTTACTTCATCTCCTCCAATCTAGATACCTTTTACTTCATTTTCTTGCCTAATTGACCTGGCTAAAACCTCCAGCAAAATGTAGCATAGAATTGGCAAGAGTGGCCAATGCTCATCTTGTTCTTGACCTCAGGGGTGGCGTTTCCAGTCTTTCCCCACTGACTATGACGTCGGTGAGCTGTGGACTGTTCACAGATGCCCTGGACGAGGCTCAAGATATTCCCTTCTGTTTCTAGTTTCTTGAGTGTTTCTATCACGAAATGGTGTTAGATTTTGTCATATGGTTTTTCGCACCTAGTGGATATTAGCTTTTGCAGCAGCTTTTAAACCATGAAATCGTCTTCCCTCCCCTCTTCCTCCATCTTTCTCCCTCACACAAACACACAGAACCTCTCTGGAGGCAAACCAGAACCCACATATTAAATACTTGCTGAAAGCCAGTCGAATGACTAGTCTAGACCTCTTGATCTCGTCATCCCTGCCCTGGCTGCTGTGTAACTGGGGGGTGGGCCCACTCCAAACAGGTGACGACAGATATTCACATACTCATGGTGATTCCGAGGATGGTGGCTCCCTCTGGATTGCGTTCTCCGTCGTGTTCTCTTCTCTTTACTGACTGTAGAGTGAAAATATTTAGCATGAAGGGAGAGGATTGTGCAGGAAAGAGCATATATCAAGTGTGTGTGCTGAAAGGTAACAATAAATAGGCAAAAAACTTGACTTCTTCAAGAAATGTGTTAAAGGAAATATGACATATTCTCTACAGACCTTCCTGGCATGGAAGCCCACATTCTGAAAATATGGTGTCTGGTTAATTTTCTGAGGCCTCGTGTATCACTTTTCTCTTGCAGGAGTCTGGGTGCTGACCCTGTTGTCGGCCGGCCTCACGAGGGTGAGCTTTCTGTTCCACATTTTGCCCGATTTCAAGTAAGAGGCCTTTGGGGTCATTTGCATGTCCTCAGCAGGAAAGCGTCAGCCACGCTTTCTCAGAATTGCCAGGCAGTGCCGGCAGAGCCCGACATGCAGTACGAGGTCTGGATTGGACAGACACTTCGTCTACAAACTTCCTATGGCACTGAGTTTCCGAAGCCCTTAAAGAACAGTGATTCTAAAGTGGAAAAAGGAAGGACAAAGGCATTTCAGCATTGTGTTTGTCAGAGTTCTCCAGAAAACAACCAACAGGATACATATGCACGTGCACACACACACACACACACACACACACACACACAGATGTGTGTATATGTATGTGTAGAGAGAGAGAGACTGATTCTAATATATTGGCTCATGTGCTCATGAGGACTGGCAAGTCCAAAATCTGTAGACCAGGCTTGCAGACTAGAAAGTCAGGCAGGTGTCTAGATGCTGGAGTCTCGAGGCAGATTTTCTTCTTTGGGAAACCTCAGTGTTTGCTCTGAAGGCCCTCAGCTGATGAGGCCCACCCAAATTATTGACAGTAATCTCTTTTTCTTGAGGTCAACTAATTGTACGTGTTAACCACATCTACAGAATACCTTCACAGCAAGACATGATTAAATATCCAGTTTGATTAAACAGCTGCATACTATGGCCTGGTCGGGTTGACACACAAGACTAACCATCAGAGCCCACGCTCCCTCAACTTGGCGCCCACTCACATCTCCTTTAGCCGCATTTAATCTCCAAATAAGGACAGGAAGAAAGTCATTCTTCCCTCTAACATGGTACCCCTCTCCTGTGGACAACTCAAAACACAAATACTCTCCCCAAGGAGGATGCAAAGTTCTTGGGTGATGTGCACGCCTTTCCTTGATATCCTATGACTTAAATACTATCATGTGAAGTTAACTGTTATTGATACATCTAGTTACATATGATGTTCTGTGATAAGAAGATAAGGAACAGAAGAAAAAAATTTATTTGATACATGCACACTGTCTACAGTCTGGGAAGGCTTCCTGGAAGGCTTCTTGGATCCTTGGGCTGGGGCTTCTCTGGAGGGCAGCGGGGCGTTTTCTGTTTTTGGAAAGGCACGTGGAAAGGCAGTCATGTTGCTGAACATTTGTCCTCTCGAAGCACCAGTGCCCGCTCTAAAACAAGCTTCAGAGCTAGTGCCAGCTCCACCACCAGCTCCACAGCTAGCACCGCCTTCAGTGTCAGACATCACACCAGCTCTAGTACCAAATCTGAAGTTCGAGCCATTTCTTGCCCATGTCCAAGAGCTAGATGTAGTACCAGCCACAGAGCTAGTGCCAACTCCAGAAAACGGTCAAAAGCTGGTGCCAGGTCCAACACCAGCTCCAGCAGCAGCTCAAGAGCTTGAGTGTTCTCTGGAGCCAGCTCTAGCTAGAATCCTGACTCAGAGCCATTTTCAGGACCAGCTTCAACACCCAAGCCACTGCACGAACCAGTTCTATTACAAGCTCCAGAACTAGAGCCAGTGATAGGTCTATAGCCAGAGCTAGCCCCAACACCAGCTCTACCAACAGCTCTAGCACCAGAGTTGGGGCCAGCTCCATAGCTAGAGCTAACCCCAGCTCCCACAGTTGCACAAACTCCTGAGATAGAGCAAGCTCCACCTTCAGCTCCAGTGCTAGTTGCAGGGTCAGGGCCGGGGTTCTCTCATGAGCTAGAGCTGGCTTGAACACTAGCTGTAGCATCAACGCTGGAGATAGAGGCAGCTCTATCACCAACTCCTGTGCCAGTCCTAGTGATGGTTCTAGTGCTCACTTTAGAGTGAGAACCAGGTTGAAGCTAGTTTACAGTCAGTGCCAGGTTCCAAGGAAGAGCGAGCTCCAGCATCAGCTCTAACACTGGCTCCAGAGTTAGAGCCATTTCTGGCACCAGCTCGAGAGCTAGAGTCAGCACCAAGTTCAGAGGCAGAGCCTGCTCCAGCAACAGATCTAGTACCAGCTGCAGAGCTAGATCCCCCACAAGTGCTGGAGCAAGAGCTGGCTTGGGTACCAGTAGCAGACTTAGAGCCAATGCCAGCTCAAGAGAAAGAACCAGCTCTGGCAACAGCTCTAGCACCAACATCAGAACTAGATCATGCTGTGCTACCAGCTCTACCACCGATTTCAGAGATGGAGGCATCTCTATCACCAACCCCCCAGCCGGAGCCTGTGCTGCTCTAGTACCAGAATCTGCCCCAACACCAATTCCAGAGGTGGAGCCGGTGCCAGAGCTACAAACCAATCCACCACCAGTTTTAGCACCAGCTACAGAGCTAGAGCTAAGACTGGTTATACAACTAGAGCCACAAGAACCAGGTCTAGAATGAGAACCACAGTTAGAGCCACTTACAGCAATAACTCTACACCAGCTCCAGTGCAAGAGTTGGAGCCAGCTCAAGAGCTTTATCAAACTGCAGAAGCAGGTCTAGATTATCTCTGGAGGTAGTTCCAGCTCCAGTGCCTTCTCCAGAGCTAGAGATACTGGCGGCTATAGAGATAGCGCAACTCTAACACAGGCTGTCGCATGAGCTGCTGAGATTGAACCAGCTCCAGTTTCAGCTCCAGTTCTAGAATCAGAGCCATGTTTTGAGCTAAAGCAAGCTCCAGCACCAGCTCTAGCACCAGCGAGAGGACTAGCCCATGACATCACCACAATGGGTGGGGCCAGGTGTTGGGCTGAGGGGTGGGACATTTTCTGCCAGACAGCTCACTCCCAAGTACCGTGATCACATCCACTGCCAGCTCCTCGTCCTCCCTCACTCCATGAGGTCCCAGCCCCGGGGTCTCTGTGGCCCTGCTTTCCCAAAGAAGGCTCAAAGCTGACAAAGAGCCCTCTGGTGTTGGAAACTGGGGCCAGTTCATTAAAAACAGTATACATTTTGACCCAGAAACTCCACGTCATGGATTCTGTCCTAAACAGAGATTTGTGGTTGCAGGTGTTCCCTTCAGCACGATTCAGAGAGTGAAAAACTGGAAATGGCCCCTGGTCCAAGCAGGGGGTCTTCATAAATTCTGATGCCAGGACAGAGAACATACCAAGTGGAATAGGATTGCCTGGCGGTGGCCATGCCTGGACAAATCAGGCTCTAGAAGAGCACACACCCTGGAATGCTCCGTTCCTGACACCCACAAGTGCACACACACATACGCACGCATGTGCACACACGTGCACACACTGTACAGACTTTCTGTGGGATGAAGTCCTGGGATCAGCACCGCCAACACAGGCGTGCCCCTGGGGGCTGTGATGGGTCCTGCAGGCTGGTCTCCAGAGAGGAGTGTCCTTTCACACTTGTCTCTAGGAGTCTGCTGGGGCCTCTGCTTCCTCACATTGTCACCAGGGCTGGTTGTCACCACACTGGAACCCTGCCCATCTGATGGGGCCCAGTGCCCTCTCCACAGTGTCTCCATGTGCGCGTGTCCCCCTCGTGGAGCTCGAGCTTCTCTGACACATGCTGCCCCTGTGTATCACCTCTCATTGCCGTTGAGTGTGTTTGCTCTTTATCTCTTTTTAAAATACTGAATTTCAAGCATTTTTTGGAAGCGAGGGATGTGTAGCCTTTCCCTGGCCTTGGGTTATGAGGAATGCTTTCCGGTTTGTGGTTTGCCTTTCCAGCTTTTTACCCTTGTCTTGTTTTTGTTTTGGCCACAGGCGTTTCATGCCTGGCTTCTGGCTCTGGTGTCCCACTTAGAACAGCAGTCTGTACCCCAAGATTATGCACATATTTACCGAAAGGGCTTTATTTGATACATCAAATCTAGAATCCACCTGGGATTTTCCTATCAAATTAGAGAAATTCTATTTCAAATAAAAACAGAAAAGGAAAACCTATCAGGCCCTGTGAAAATAAGAAGGCAGACACAAATGGCCAGTTATGGCATGATTCCACTTATAGGAAACATCCAGAATAGATTTAACAAAAAACAGTGACAGAAAACAGATTAGAGCGGGCCAGGGCCTGAGGAATAAACGGGGAGTGAGTGCTTTTAGAACAGGATTTCCTTTTGGAGTGTGAAATTGTCTGAGCCCAGATAGCGGTGATGGATGCATAGCAATGTGAATGTCCTTAATGCTCATAAAGTGTACAATTTAAAATGAGAAAACATAAATTTTAAAAAATCGAAACATATAATTTAAATAATTATTAAGAACTAAACAATAAAGAAAAATCAAAAAGAGCAACTAAGAAGGAAACAAACACATTAATGAGGGTAGGGAAGGAAATTTCTGGTGAGGGAGCAGTTTGAATGGGTGGTACAGGAGCTGCTGATGAGAGACATTGCAGAGCCAGCTCTCCCAGGCCAGATGGTTTGGCTTCAGGTGCCTCTTGGTCTCCTGCAGGACCCTCTTCAGGGGATGTGTCTCCCTGCTTGCATGGTGGGGCCTCAGCTGCCTCCTGGTCTCCTGCTGGAGCCTGTGCAGGGGATGGCTCTCCCTGCACGGTGGCTGGGGCCTCAGCTGCCTCCTGGTCTCCTGCTGGAGCCTGTGCAGGGGATGGCTCTCCCTGCACGGAGGCTGGGGCCCCAGCTGCCTCCTGGTTTCCTGCAGGAGTTGGTGGTAATGATAGTTGTCCGGGATGGATGATGGGTACTGAGGTAGCTCTGAGGCTTGTCCAACAGTCAGTGCAGACGTTCTCCCCACAGCTGCTGATGCAGTCTTGTGTCACAGCTGCTCACCCCTGGGGGTGAGGGATTGGATGTCCCCTTCTACCAGCTCCTCGCTGATCTCCTGTATGGAGCTCTGCAACGGCAGTGACCGGCAGCCGACCCAGAGGCATCCGAGCCCTGCCAGCTGCCCAGCTGTCCTTGTGCTGCTTCTGTCCTCGGGACCTAATTCTCCCAGATCAGGCACATACCTGTGTCTCCACAGAATTCCACCCCGGATGAAAGACATACACCTCAGGCAGAAGGGTGCCACTCTAGCACTCCACATCCCACCCAGCCGGCCTTGACCTGGGCTGTGAACATGACCCACCAGGGTCATGTTAGAAGCCCACCAGGCTTCTAACACCTCAGCGACCTGCTCCTGCTCACGGTGGTCCACCCTCATGAAACCGCCCTTCCACACACACACATGGGGAGGGGATGTAGGGCTGCCCAGATGGGACCACAGTGCTGGTCTGGTCTGGATTGGCCTGCCCTAGGACTCCCTGTGTTACCTTTCTGTCCCTCCGGTTAAATGGCCACAATTGTCGGCCATGAGAAAGGAACCAGCATCTGCATTGCGGGTGGTCTTTGGGAGCTTTCCTGGGGCTCTGGCCCCTGACCATCGAGAAGAAGCAACTAAACACGTTGCTCCTCCTAGACAAGTGCTAGACAAGTGAGCTGGCTTGGGGGCTGTCTCTAGGATGTGGGTGCCTAGTTACCAGGGTTCCAAGTACTCTTGGGCTCCATGAGGGTACTTCCTGGGGTCAACTTACCTAAGCTCCCTCCTTACACAAGACCTCCCTAAGGGCTCCCGGGGCTGCTGACTGCTCACTCTCCATCTCCACACCACGTCCAGACACAGTCACACCCACAGAGTCCACCCCACAGCCTCTGGGGATGTCTGAACGCAAGCAGGGCCCCAGCTTTGAGGACACAGTGTTGAATGCAGTCCCGCTCCTGCTTCTTGCCAGTGATGTCACCCTGGACAACCACGTGCCTCTCAGGGCCTCCCCAGTGTCCTCATCTGTGCAGTGGGGGTCATTCTAACATCTACTCCCTCGGGATGTCATCAGGTGCGAAATAAGATATTTTATGTTTTCAAGTATATGTGGAAACCATTCTGGTTGGAACCTGATTTGGCCTGAAATTTATTTGAAGCAAAGAAACCTGACTCATGGCTTGTCAGACATGCATTGTCTGTGTACTTTAATCGTTACCCTAAAGTAAAGAATGTACTCTTTGAAGATAAAAAAGCATTCCTCCCTTCCTTTGATGCCAGCACCCTTTCAAGATAAGACTGAATGCCTCATTTCCTCCAGCGCCGAGGCCATGGTGACTTGCTGTCTATGTGCTCATCAATAGCAAAATATCTCCTTGAATGCTTGAGAGAATGTGCACCTGTCATGCTTGATGTGTGTCTCTGTCTTTGGAAACGGGATGTAACTCTGCTGAAAACCACTCTTCTTCACAGCGCTTTCTTCCCTTGCAAAGATGTGCTCCGGGCTAGAGTCCTCAAATGAAATTGGGCTCAAATAAAACTTTGAGCTACAGAACGATTATTGATTATTTGCGGCACCTTATCCTGGCAACCACGAAGGGACTTCTGAGACACCCACCTGAGACCAGGTGGAGCCTACTTTCAACCAACACTGGTACCACAGGGGACCGTTGAGCTCCACTACCCCTCCTCCACCCCGGGTTCACTGCACTCTTCAGGTGGTCTGGTGAGTGCTCCCGAAATCTGGACCTCCTTATTTAAGTTGACAGTCCTGACTTGTTATTCCAGCTGTTTTGGGTCTGAAGACTTCAACATCTTAAGGGTGTGTTGGTACTCTTCCTAGGTAAGAGGAAACTGGGGGGGACATTTCCTAGGTGAGGGGAGCCAACAGGGAGACATTTCCTGGGTAAGGGGAACCAAGGGGGAAGTTTGGAGTGAACTGGGTTAGCTGACCTCTTTAATTTGGCTTTCAATTGAAAAAGAGACATGTTGATAAAGTCTGAACAAACTGACAGCAAAATGAGAGACTGAATTTGTTTCGTTCTGAAGAAAAGGGGCACTTGCTCTTTCCAGCCACAAGTTGTTCTCAGGTGACTGAGAACCTGGTGTAAGTGTCTGAGGACAATCTCCATGACAAGCGGCAGTCCCATAGGGAACTCAGTCACCATCATTCACTTTAAATAATTAATGTCTTGTCGAGGGGCCCGCACACAAGGATTGTTCATCCAGTGCTCTGCACCCCTACGGTAGTTGTAGACTGCCCGCAGGAGAAGCTAAGACACGTGAGAGAGTGTTCATCACCTTTTAGGAAGTGACACTCACAAGCAGCACAGTTTTGACCAGCTACACTGTCCTTAGAAATTGTTCAGACTTGATATTAAAATGAAACTAAAAGAAAATGAGAAACCACACTTTCAAAGCCAACAATGCCAGATGGGCACCCACCCACTGGAACTCTGGCTGGCTCTGTGTACAATATGTATGGAGCCTTTACTTGCAAGTACTTAACCAAATGGGGATAGCTGTAATTGGCTGAATCTTTGGATCAGGATAACCTGGGATAATTTAAAATTATACTGGCCACTTTGGGGCTCCTTTGAGCTTCCGAAACTTGTCTTTTTGTGCACTAGATTTGAGAACCGTGGAACAGACAGATTAAATGCAATCTTTAATCTCTAAAGAGTTAAGCATGCCACCTTCCAGCACACCTGCTCGAAAACTAAAGGTTGCAGAAGTTGTAAATATTTAAAACAACAGCAAAATCTTGCTACGCTTGTATTGTGTCCTGAGAGCTTGGCTTAGTAACCATCAGGTTGGGCGCCCCAAAATATGGTCAGACAGAATTGCGGGTTGCACACAATTTGCAGTCAGGTATGGTTGGACAGAAATATGGGTTGAACTCCATTTGTGGCTAGGGTCCTACAAAATGCCACCAGCTTCAAGGGTGTTACATTGGCCATTAGAAGGAATGATCTAATTAGATAAGATTGCTTAAGATGTGCACTTAAAAGCAAAGCCTTCAAAATTCCAAAAGAGCCCTACTGAAAGTTTGGTTGCAAAAAGCTAATAAAAATTAAGCTGTAAAAGTTACCTAAAAGTCTATTAAATTATGGCTTTACAGACACCCCCATAATCGACCTTCAAAGAAGGGCCCAGTATGAGCCCCTCTCAGAGTTAATGAGATCATGAGAGATTTTCTGGGAAACTTAACGTTATTCCCTTAATCAGTCAATGGGAAACTTAAATTAAAAATTAATAGAGTTGTTTAATACTGCCAAAAACACAGTTTGGATCCAACTATTCTTTTTTAAATTAGTGAGTTTTGTATTGTACCTGATTCATAGGAAACATTTAATGAAAACTATTTAAGGTCTCTGCTTGTGTCTGTCTGTGTATCTATGTATGTCTATGTGTACGCGTTATATATATGTGATATTTTTCTACCTCTGGATGATGTAATTTCTAAAAGAGCTCCACTAGTAGGCTTAAAGTAAGCATTTATATAAATTGTTTCTAAATGTAATGGAAACTAACCCAAATGTTTTTCAAGTTAACATGATATCATCTTTAGTAAATGAAAGCTTATTTAAGTTTGTTGGTTTGATGAAAATAAGCATGTTTTCAGTATTCTAAAAATTATATAAAATTCCTAAAAATCTGATATGTCCTGGTATAATTCTAGTCGTTATCTTAAAATGTGGCTTATAAAATAACCAAATTTCCTTGTAATTACATTATCATGTTAAGTCTTTTGCCATTGCCAGATCGTCATTATTTTACTCCAGTGGTTTTACAAATACATTTCATCTTCAGAGAAATTCGCAACAAGGCCTCTGACACTCCCAACATTTGACACACATGGAGAGAAAGCTTCTACAGTACGTTGGTTGTGTGATTTATCCTTTTTTCCTGTGAAAAGTCAGTGTTGGCAGGCTCCGGGCTCCTGTCACTTCAGCAAGTGTGTGAGGACACCCTGAATGCAGTGACCACGGGCCACTGTGACGTGTCACCTGGCCGTCATGTCTTCTTACACTCAGACTCTGTCATTCCACCTATATTGGGGAAGAAGCGAGGCCAGTGCAGAGCCCGAGTGGCAGGCACAGCCTGAGAAGGTGGAGGGACTCTTGTCACACGGTGGCCACCACCGTCTCCCTCAGTGGACAGTCGTTGCCAGGGGCCTGTGTCTCCGTCTTCCATCCCCTGAGCCCCCGCCGGACGTGCAGGCTGCCACTCCATGATGATTTCTGGAGAAGGGGCTCTTGCTAGCACACAGACCCTGACATCAGTGAATAAAAGACACTTGGCCTGCCGTTCTCGTCAGGTCCGCCCCTGACACACTCAGGAGAGTCCTGTCCTGACCACGCTTGTTTCTTGAATATGTAGTTGGCTCACATTTTCAGGAGGTCAGGAAACACCTACTGTGCACTCACTGTGTTCATGTGACAGTCAGACGCTGAGAACCACGCTGCAGGAAGAGTGCTCTGACTTGGCACAGCAGGTGACAGTCTCGTTGAGCACCTGGCACAGGGTAGACACTCAGGCTGCATTTCTGAAGATCCACACTGATCTCTCACAGATTACGCTCAGGTCCCAGCACCTCCTGACCAGCAGCAGAGTTACTCACACCTTCTGAGGGTCATTCTCCCCGCAGGGGCTGCATGGGAGCTGCTCAGGTGCCTCGGCCTACCGTGCAGCCTGACATTCCCACAGACCACTTCAGATGGCCTTGGCGGCCTCAGCACTGGGGTGGATCTGTGAGGCAGCCATTGTCCTGGGGCCTGTCCTGCCCCATGGTTGAGCCCCAGGAATGTATCCCCTCCCCAAAGGATCCCACACTTGCCTTTCTCTCTCCCAGGGTGCATCACCCAGCTACCCTCAGACGCTCATGCTGTGGCGACCAAGAAACCCAGCCTTTCTTCCACACAAACCTTGATATTTCACACGGAGCAGCCTAGATTCAGCTTGAGCTGGAGACAGTACTTGGAGTCCCTCTCGCTGTGCTTTTCTCAGGGGCCACACTGAGGGCATGCTGAGCAGTCAAGTTTAAAAAGAGTAATCCAGAGATTGTGGTCAACTTCTCAAACCAGGAGTCCATTGTCTTGCTAGGGAGGCAAACAGGTGGGATGTAGCTGGTGGGGGAGCTGCCCATGAGGAGCGGAGAGACTTGCTCTTGCTGTCGCTCTGGTAGGGTGGTGCCAGCTGAATTGCCAGAGAAGAGCACAGGAATCTGTGCCCATCAGAAAAATGCCATGTGTGCATCCACCCTCAGAGATGGAAAGTGAACAGGCTCAGGCTTGTGACCCGAAGCTGTTCCTCAGCTGCAGTCATCCACCTTCATTACAGCGAGAGAACACTGAAGATGAAGCAAAGGCCTGATTGAGTCCCTGTTCCTGACCGACTGTACGCCAGGAGCTGCCAGGTGCTGGGGATGTGGTGGTGAGAAGCATGCATTCATTCCAGCTGGCGCATTTCGGGGCTGGCTGCCTCTCATGAGTCTGGCCTCAAACTAGGAAATCAAGATGAGGTCACCTGCCCCCAGAGCAGCCGAAGTAGGCCGTGTTCATGAGGGGATTCCTTTGGGCAGATTCAACCCCCCCCCTGAGCTTCTCAACCTTGCTTGTATGATAGAATCATCTGGGAGGTTACTGATTGATTGTTTTGATGTACCGTATTCAACATTTGGTGGACATTTGGCTGGTTCCACATTTTGGCTATTATGAATAATGCAAGAACTTCATGTATGAGTTTTACTTGGTCCAGCATTTTATTTTTTGGATCATTCGCATACAAGTGTCTGTGTGAACGTGTTCTCAGTGTTCTCGAGTGTATACCTAAGGAGTGAGATCACTGGTGCCTTCATTTAATTTTTTAAGTTTGGACACTTTTACCACGTAATTCATGACACGCTCGGTGACCCTGAGTCCAAGACACCGAGTATTGATTTCCCTGAAGACACCTCGGGCTATTACCTACAGGCTCCTCAGAGGCTCTGCCTGCTTCTCTGAGGTTCTCCCTGGACATCAGGACCCTCCCGGTGCCCCATGCTCATCAGGGTGGCAGATGGGCTTGGGTCTCGCTGATGCTGCACAGCTTCCCGCTGGGTCAGCTCAGGTCCAGAGCTCCTGGAAAAACAGCTCAAATGAGATGCTCCCCCATCAACCTTTGCGAGGTGGGAGCTCCGGTTTCTTGCCTCCGTCCTCTTCCTCCTTCTCTGTGCTGCCTCCACCATGTTGATAGGGACTTCCTTTAAGCCTCAAGAGTGTCAGAATAACTCACATTTTTTCTTGGCCATCCTTCACACCCAGCATCCATTCCTGTTGGTTTTTCTACCACATTGATATTTTTAAAACATTGACATGTGAGTCACATGATGTAAGACCATTTTAAAGTGTACAATTCAGTGGTTTTAGCGTATTGTCTATGTGGTGCAACCACCCCCATGATCTCATCCCACACATTCCCTTTGGAGAGCTCGTTTTCACCATCATGAGCCCCCGTCCCCGCAGTGGAATGTCACATGATAAAACCAGGGGGGCCATGTGACCACAGAAGCTGCTCTTTCCTCCTGTAGCCGAGTTCTTTATGTTACCTTTTGAAAGAGGGTGGGGGAGGTTTTAAACAGATAGTTCATCGACGAGAAACTGAATCAGATTCTTGGGGGTGGAGTCCTGGCATGGGTAACCCCCCCACGGATCTGAATGTGAGCTGCAGTGAGAACCTGCCAAGAACCAGCCAGAGCTGCTCCAGGAAGAATTATACCCTGGTTGGGCGTGGGGCAAATTCATGATTCTGAGGGTTGGCTGGATATCTGCTGGTCCCCTGCATGCGCCACTGCCCCCACCACGCCAACTCTGCACACAGAAGACACTTGAACCACCAGGGACCCCTCCTGAGAACTGAGGCCAGGACCCTGGCAGTGCCCCTTTCCTCCACCTATCGGCCCTCTTCATAACCCAGATCACCACTCAGATGCTAAGTTTGGTCCCCTGCGTGGAAGTCCTCAGTGGCTCCCCATGGCCTGTAGGAGGGTGAGGCCCCTGGCAGACCTGAGCACCCACCTTGCATTTCAGCCTCAACCCCTACCTGCCCCATCCACTCCTCCCTCACCCGCCGCACTCGTCCATTCCAGCCAAGGTTCCCTCTGGCCCTCTATGACTTTGCTCCTCCCTCTGCTGGGTCCCCATCTTACCAAGCTCAACCCTAATGTCCTGGCTTCTTGGTCTGCCCCCTACTACTGGACAGTGGTCATTCCCTCCCCCTGGGCACAGCACACCTTTGTGGTCTAGCCTGGCCCTGCACTCCCTGGAATAGATCCTTTCCCTGTCTTCTCACCTCCTAGAGAGACTCAGGTGTAGGGGCCACAGCAGGTTCCTCGGGGTCCCCAGCACCTGGCACAAGGTCCAGCACCGCCCGAGTGACAGTGACTGTGAATGAGTGGCGGGAAAGGGAGGTCGGGCTCTGGAGGCCTTTGTAACTTTTGAGATTTTGGGGGAAATCAAGAGTCCCCGTAGATGTCCTAGCTCCAAGGGGGTCTCTGAAGGAATGAGGGGGGGCGTAGTCTGAAGACCCCAGATGGGAAAGCATTCACAGAGTCCAGAACTTTCTTGGGCTCAGGGTGGTGAGAAAGCTTCAGCGCCATTGTCACTCCCTTCAATCACCAGGTCTGCTTTTCCTGCGGACAAGGGTGAGGCGGGTGAGGATGGAGGTTGGGGGGTTCAGTGCAGGCTCAGGCCTTCAGCGCTGCCCTGCTCACACCAGCCATCCGTGGGAAATGTCAGAGAGGGGCAGTGAAGTGTGTCCAAGGTCCAAGACCTCTGTCCTGCCTGGGCATCCCAAGTGCCTGCCTGCCAAAAGGGCAGGAACCAAATGCCAGAGCCCTTGTGGGAGGGACGCTGGGCATGGAGCCCTCCCTCGTGCCCCTAGAGTATCTTGTTGGGAGACATCAGCTCCTGGGCTTCTAGCACCAAGGACCTTCCTGGGGGTGTGACATCCACAGCAGGGCTCCAGGCTTGTGCCAGAAGCCCTGTGGCCCGGGATCCAGCCCCTGATCCTCCCCCTGCCACCAGCAAGGCCCTGTCCTGCTCCGCAGGCCCCCTAACCCCCAGGCCCACCTCTGCCAGAGGTTTAGGAGGAATGGTGGGCACAGTAGACAGTCTCCAAGATGGCAGCAGTGACCTTGGCCTCTTGGTTTCACACCCTTGTGTGTTCTGCTTCTGTGTCAAATCAGAGCAGGGCTGTATGGTGACAGAGTATGGTGGAGGCAGAGGGGTGTGAATTCTGAGGTTCGGGGCCAAAAAACCATTTTGGCTCCTATACTGGCCCTTGAATCACTTGCCCTGGGGGAATCCGGGCACCGTATTGTGAGGACACTCAAGCAGCCCCATGGGGAGACCCATGTGGAGAGGAACAGACTCCCTGCAAACAGCTGAGCCCAACTTGCCAGCCCTGTGAATAAACCACCTGGGAAGTAGATCCTGCAGTCCCAGCCAGGACTTCAGATGATCGCAGCATCCTGAGGGACCCTGAGCCAGCTGCTCAAACTGCTCCTGAATTCCTAACCCACAGAAACCGTGACACGTATACAATCAATTTAATCCATTGCATTTGGGGCAACTTGTTACCCTGCATCAGGTAACTAATACAGCCCCTCTCGCTCTGGGGATGTGTCCTCTCTCAGATGCTGGGTGTGGACGGGAAGGTTGTTCTGCCTTCCTCCCAGCCCCTGGCCATGTTCCTCGACCATGGAATGGAGAAGGAAAGAGATGAGATGTGGTCCTGGAGCAGCACAAAATCAGATGCCCTCAGCCAACATGATACTTTTCTCCGTTTTAATTAATACTTTACAAAGTACAAAATACATTGTCTTTTTGGAGAAACAGTTGGTATTTGTTTCTCTCCATCACACAGTACATGAATCTTGAGGGTTTCATGTTTCTTCAAGAAAGAAAGAAATCGTGAGTGTCCCCACCAGGGTGTAAGGCTGTCCACTTCTCCCCTCTCCAGACCTTGGGACAGATGTAAGTGCCACTGCTACTGCTGGTGACCTAGGGCAGGCCAGGTGAGGGCCAGACCCCCGAAGATGAGGTCCTGGGCAGCGTAAGGCTCCGCAGAATCCCACTATACCCCCAACTTCCCCTCACCCCATCTCAGGGTAACAGAAATGATCTTTGCATAGAGCAGGATCTTTTGTTTGTTACCCCCTGACCCCAGTTTTGGTGCCAACCCTGCTCAGTTCTTCCCTGGACCATTTCCTGAATAGCTAAACTGAGGCAGGGGACAGGGACACTCACTGGGCTTGGCCTGTGACTTGGGACATGAATTTGGCCTATTTTTCAAACCCCCTTCCCACCCCTTCTCCAACTTGCTGGACCCTCTCCAGGGACGATCCCCAGTAGGCGAGGGGGCACCAGCACCGAAAACCTCTCCCTGTGAACAGTATCCTCAGGACTGGACGCTTCTGAAGAGCCGGCTCAGCAGGTCTTGCCCCTTTGGGCTGCATGGACTGCCAGGCCTCGAGCTGCACAGCAGAGCCCCTGCTGGGGACACCTCTGGCCCCTCCACAGAGCAGATTTACACAGTCAAGTAGGCTGGGGCAGTCCTGCATGCAAGGCCTGCCACACCACCATCAACTCCATATGTGGCCCCCTGGTAAGAGTGCTACCGAGGCCTCAAAATACTGGATGAGTCAGTCCCTCAGCTAGGATTTGGGCTCTGCACACGTGTGCTCACACACACACTAATGTGGATGACATGGCACATGCTCACACCTAACATGTGTGTGTTAACACACGTGTGGCTGTCCACAGAACACTGTCCTGACCCGAGGGCAGGGGCCACCTGCACTCCTGACTCTCTCAGCCTCCCACCCTCTTGAAGCAAGAGCCACAAACTCCCTCATCACCAGGCTGCCCACAGACGCCAGGGGCCGGGCCGCAGGCTCCTACCTCCACTCCAGCCACTCCTGGTGCCGCCTGCCTCAAGGCCAGAGGCTGCCTCAGCCACCAGCCCCTGCCTTTACCTTCCCAAGAGAGCAGGCTTCATAGGAGGGGTGGACATCAAAGCTGAAAATATGGAAAGGGGATGAGAGACAGGTAAGCTTGTCCTTTTGCTGCCTCTAATTTGAAAATGAAAGAAAGAAAAGAGCCAGATGAGCTCTGAGAGGTAGGAAGAGGTCTCTCTTTCAGCAGGGCTCCACTCCCCTCAGGACAGCCCCGCCACTCTTCCCAAGCCTGCCCTCTGCTGGGCCGATCACCATCCACCACCCTGGTTTCTCCCCTCCCAGGAGGCCTCTGTGAATGGAGGGCTGCTGCCCCTCCCTCAGCACAGTATCCAGGAACCTGAAAGGCCAAAGCTCATGTCTTTCCACTGCTGGGAGACTCCATCATCCTCCCCCAGGTTCCACTCACGAAGCCACACCTACTTCATTTCTCCATGGATGTGACAGCAGTGGCTGGCTGCTCCCCGCCCTGGCATACAGTAGGCACAGATATATTGGGGGTATTTTCTTCCTACCCCTGCCCAGTGTCCACTCAGAGAGTGGCATCAAAAATTCCTCAGTCACGGGGCTGGAGTGCTCCGCTCTCATGTGGGTGCTCCCCAAGTCTCCTCTCTTCGCTGGGGCTGGCAAGGGCCCTAGTTGTCCCCACCTCCAGATCCAGAGGCTCAGATAGGCGGCCCAGGGTGGCCGTGGGACTCCTATACTTCTTCCAGGGAAATGCTGCCAGTTGGGTGGGCCAGTTCATCTTTGATTATCAGGCAAATGGTGCCTTGGCTTGGGGTGGGAGCCTGGCCCTTCCTATCTCCCCAGAGCCTTCTCTCCTGACCTCCATGGCCTCCTCTGTCCTCTCAGAGGGGACAAGCCCCACAAGACCAGTCATCTTCTTCTGGACACTACACTGGTCCCCGAGGCCGTGTTGCCTGGTGTGGGAGGCCACAGTGGGCAGCTCTGGGTCACCAGGCTCCCTCCTTCTCCTCAAGGGGCCTGTGGCCTAGAGTTGGTGGGAGGGGGAGAATGCTGGTTCTTGAGGGGCTCTTGACTCCCTGAATCTTGTGGAGGAGAGTTCTACATGCCTCTCCAGCTCAGATGTGTGTCCTGGGCTGAGGGCAGTGGCATGGGCAACACCTGCTTGGCGGCTTTGGAGACCCCCGTGGAGTAAGGAGGTGCAGAGGTGGCACTGCCCGTCTCTAATGGATTAGCGTTGGGGGCTGAGGGAGAAAGGGGTTTCTTGGGAACCAGGGGAGGCCATGCTGACGGTTGAGCCAGAGCACATTTTTCTAATTGGGGGTGAGGGACAAGGGGTGGTCAGGGCTCCCTCGTCCCTCACTCTCCCCTCCTTGAGCTCTTATCACTCTGGAATGTACAGGGATGGTGCAGGGACGAGCGAGGCGTGAGGGTTGTGCAGAGGGTCTGAGCTTTCTTCACCAGGGAGAAGCACAGAGGCAAAGACACACCCGGGAGCCCAGGTGGGGGCTCCAGTCACTGGCCCACCCCGCCTCTCGGCAGCCGGACACAGGAACACCATTGCCCTCCCATGCACGTGTCTGTCCAGCCATGGCCCAGAGATGCTCAACACCAACAGGACACACTCCTCAGGCCTCCCTGAGCCATTGGCTGCCCTCACTGCCTTTGCCTTCAGCCAGTAGGAAATGTGGCCATGGGCTCTTCCACTGGGGAGTGAGGGCAAAGGTCATGCAAGATAGCGGTGCCCAGGAGAGCTGAGGCATGAAGTAGAGAATGGCACTGGCAGCCCTGGCATTTTGCTGATGTGGGATTTCCACCCCTGCGCAGATGGCTGAGCTTGCCAGATGCAGGTCCCCTTGTCAGCCCAGCAGAGTGAAGGAGAACAGCCTCAGATCACTGATGGTCCAGCTCAGGGCTGCCCCAGGTGTCCTGCACCAAGCACAGAGCAGAAGGGACTGGGGACCTCCCTAACCACCACCCAGATGAGAAATCTCCGAGAAAACCTTGGCCCTGAGTCTCAGAACTCCCTGGTCCCATGAATGGCCCAGAGTAGAGTTCACAGGGCTGTGGGGAGGACAGGATAGGGGCTCAAGGTGGGCGCTGGTATTTTAGATGAGTGGGAAGGCATGAATTTTACCACATTTTATCCTTAGGAGTGTTGGAGGAGCAGGTGCAGTCGTGTCTACATATCTGCCCTCCCTGCGTTGATTCTACTCATCTTGACAACTACCGCTGCACTGCCTGCTCCACGTGCACTGATCTCATTCAACGGCACAGAATCCCCACCCTGGGAGCAGCATTGTCCCCATGTCATATGGGGAATTGGAGGTGCAAAAAGTGTCACCAATGCCCTCCTTCAGCTAGCAAGTACACCTGGTGTGGAACTGACGGTAAGGAAAAGTGTTCCTGGAGTTTCTACCTGCTGAGTTTGGCCGCGTTCTCACACTGCCCTGGGCGGCACCGTGTCTCCCGAGTTTTGGGAAATGTGTGGAGGCTCTTTGGGCTGTGCCAGTGAACGGGGGAGACCACTGTCATTTAAGGAGGCAGAACATGCCACAGACTGAAGAATTGTCGCCACCCCCAACCCACACCCAGGGTGCCCAGGTAAGAACCCCTGGGAAAACTGGGGAAGGACATTCTAGCTCTGGCCTCGCTTGGTCACTGGGGATAAAGAAGGTGCTCCTAATCAGCACAGGGGGCTGGTCCCTGAGGGCATGGGCACTCTGCACTTGGAGCATATTAATAAAGACTTTGAAACACTTAGAACCCCAGGGTGTTCTGATCCTTTCACCTTCTGTAAGGAAGGATCCCCTTGGCCTTGGAGCTGGGTTGAAGGCCACAGGGCCAGGGGCCTTGTGTGACCTTGAGGGAGACTCTTGTCAAGGGCAGCCCTGGGAAGTTTCCTTGAGCCCCACTGACCCCACTGTGCTCCTCAGCATCTCTCAGACATAGCCCTGCCCCTTGGCCAACCCTTGGTTCCTTTGCTGGGACTCCCTCCCAGGCCCCTGCTCTACTTTGCCCCAGACCCTGTCCAGCCTCCCACCACCACTCTCCAACTGAGCTACCAACCCTCCTCGGTCCTGCCCACCTGTGACCAAGATCACAAACTAGGTCCTGCTGGTCAGTCAGAGGCCACCACTCAGCTGGGTTTCACCCTGATGGGGGCCACCTGCAGCAGGAGCCCCACACTGGTGGGGCCTGATGGACACCAGAAAGGCTCTGGGGAAGGAGACCCTGGGCCAAGCAGGGTCAGGGCTGCCTGCACTGCCCACTGTTCTCCCTCCAGCCCTCCTGGGGCCAGGAGGGATAGGGGTGCACAATCTCATCTCTCCACCTTTTGTTGTGACTCACAATTGCTGCTGGTTTTCTCCTGGTGAAGTGAATGTGCTTTTAAAAAATGTGAGAAATTGAGAAAGGTGTAAAGAAGAAATTAATAATCGCTGCTAATCCCTGCCCGTGTAACTGGGCAAAGGCTCCTTCTGCTTGCTGCAACCTTGAAGCCAATCAATCACAAGATGAGTCGGTGGTGAGGAAAGGGAATTACTCGATTAGCTAGCAAAATTGGAAGATGATGGACTCATGTCCCAGAGACCATCTTAAACAAGCACATAATCTGAGGCAGTTCTGTAGGGACTAGTGGGCTGTGAAGGGGGCTCAGGAACATTGACCATCTGGCATCGGAGACTGGAGACATCACACCAGGTCTTTCAGTTGTCATCGATGATGGATGCCGGTATAGATGATCTTCCTGAGGAGGTCGTCATGTTCCTAAGAAATTCAAAAGAATAAAGTTATCATCTATCACTCTTGGGATGTACGTGTGTCAGCCAGGATTATTTCCCAGACCTGTTTATCTCCTAGGCTAAGTGCAAGGTAAAACACACAGAGCTTGAGTGAGCTAGTCAGAGGTTACTCTAAGTTACAACACGGCTTCCCTCGAGTCAACTTGCTCTAGGCCAGTATCACCCACGGGTAACATTTGGCAAATTTTCTCCCAGGCCCTGCTGCATTTGTGCTTTCACTTCTTGTTTTCCTCATTCACATTAATTCGTAAGCATTTTCTGAAGTCAGCACAAATATTTTTCCAGCTGTATTGAGGTACGATTAACAAAGAAAAGTTGTATATATTGAAGGTGTACAATGTGATGATTTCATGTATGTGCACATTGTGAAATGAATACCACAATCAAGCTAATGAAGAGTTCCGTCACCTCCTGTAATAACTCCCCCTTTTTTTAATGCTGAGAACTCTTAAGATCAATTCTCTTGTGTATACAATGCATTATTATTAACTCTGGTCACCTCGTTCTATATTAGATCTTGAAAACATCCTCATGTTATAACTGAAAGTTTGTACCCTTTGACCAACATCTCTCATTCCCCTCGCACCCACCAACCTCCATCCCTTGTAGGCACATTCCACTCTCTGTTTCCACGAGTTTGACGTTTTTAGATTCCACGTGTAAATGAGATCATGTAGTGATTGTCTTTCAGTGTCTGGCTTATTATGCTTAGCATAATGTCCTCCAAGTTCAACTGTGTTGTCAGAAAAGGCAGGATTTCTCTCATATTTAAAGCTGGATAATATTTAATTGTAGATACATGCAATGTTTCTTAATCTAATCATCCATCAACAGACACTTAAGTTGTGTCCATATCTTGGCTATTGTTGTCACCAACTAACTGCCCCGAGTAATTCAAAGGCAATTTCGAAAGCACTTAACTGTTTCTTTTTTGTTGTTTTGGTGAGGAAGATTAGCCCTTACTTAGCATCTGTTGCCAATCTTCCTCTTTATGCTGAGGAAGATTTGCCTTGAGCTAACATCTGTGCCCATCTTCCTCCGTTTGATATGCGGGACGCCTGTCATGGCATGGCTTGATGAGCGGTGCATAGTTTGGCACCATGGATCCGAACCTGCGAACCACAGGCTGTTGAAGCGGTGCGCCCAAACCCAACCACTACGCCACCAGGCCGGCCCCTTAACTCTTTCTCAAAGTTGTTTCTCTGTTACTTTAAGAGACGCAATCACCAACCACCCTGAACCAGTCCAAACTGCACTGCAAAAGCAACGCCTGCACAGATGGGCCAAGAAGTCTCCAAAGTTACTTTTGCTTCATTTTAATGTTAAGATCTCCACCCCAGGAGGAGCTTAAGCCTTATTAGCATAACATGAAAGGTAGGGGAAAGCACGTTTTCAAACTACGCCTGGGCTGGCTTATACCCACCTCTATACGTGATGACGAAACTTTCCTTTTGAATATTTATTCCCTACCAAAAATAAAAGGCAATTGTTTTCCCTTGCTGAGAGGGCCACAGCTTTGGAAGTGATTCCCTATGGTCCCCTTATTTGCGGCAAATGAATCGTACTTTGTGTGAGAACAACTTCTAGTAAAGGCTTTGATTTCAACTCACCAAATAGGGAACTCATTTTGGTTCGGTAACATTGTGACAAGTGCTGCAGTGAATATGGGAGGGCAGATATCACTTGAAGATACTGATTTCATTTCCTTTGGAACTATACCCCGTAGTGGGATTGCTGCATCATATGAGAGTTCCATTTGTAATCTTTTGAGAAAACTCTGATCTTTAATCTTTGAGAAAACACTGTTTTCCATACCGGCTGTACCAACAAAAATCAATTCCAGGTGGATTTTAAATCTAAACGGGGGTTTTTACAACAACTTCTCTAGTAAGTACCTTAGAAAAACAGTTTCAAGATCTTGGGGCAGCCAAAGATTTCGCAGAACACAAAGAACAGTAAACATAAGGAACCAAAAGATAAACAGGAAATTATTAAAAATGAGAACTGTCAGTGAAAAGAAACTTTTAAGAGAGGAAAAAGAGCAGGCACAAAGGGGATAAACACTTGCCATGTATTTATCTGACACAAGACTCTCATATAGGATATTTGACTAACTGGCATAAATTTATAAAAATATTACAGACAATCCACGAGAATAAAAGGGGAGATTTCACTAGGCACTTCAAAAAAAAGATAACCAAATGGGAACAATGAAATGGAAAAGGGCTCCACGTAATTACTCAGGAGGAAAATGCAAATTAAAACCACAATGAGCTACCACTACACATACACCACCACGGTTAAAATCAAACCTCTGACGGCACCAAGGGTTGGTGGAGATGCGGAGCAACTGGAACTTTTATACACAGCTGGGAGTGCAAACTATTTAATCTGCTTTGATACTCTTTGATAGTATCTCCTAAAGGTGGATGTACACATACTCCATGACCCAACAATTCCACGCTTAGGTATATACCCAACACAGATATGTTCATATGTTCACCAAAAGATGTACAAGATGTCCAGAGCAGCATTTTTTGGCATATCATCAAATTGTAGACAACCCATTCCGCATCAGTAGTGGAATGGATAAATAAAATGGGTTATATGTTTTATAGTGGAATACTATACAGAAATAAAAATTAACTACAGCCACATTCAAGAATATTGATGAATCTTACAAGCAAAATGAAAGAAGCCAGACACCAAAGAAGACACTCTGTATGATTCCATTTAAATCAAGTTCAAAGACAAGAAAAACAAATTCAGAAGTTAGAATATTGGCCCTCTCTCTCTTGGGAGAGAGAAGGAAGTGACCTGGGAGGGGCACATAAGAGGGCCGTTGGAGGGCTAGTCATATTCTATTTTTTTGTGGGTACTGGTTAGCGGTTTTGTTCCCTTTGGATAACTCACGGATCAATGCAAGTATGAATTCTGTACTTGCTGGTATGTATGCTATGCTCCAGTACATTAGTTCTCAGTACACGATGGTGACTCACGGTTACGTTCGTTACCATCACCACCATCTTTATTGTGTTGAGTCTGCTAGAAAAACCAGCACATTAATAATGTAGAGGATGTTGGATCAACTTGGCAGGCTGCGGCCTGGCTCCAGAGCACAGGTAGGGGGTGAGGCCTGTTTCCAGGACCCCAGGCTCAGGATTGGGGAGCTTGGAAGTAGGAGGGGAGGGAAGAACACCCACATGATGAGCATCTTGAAAACCAAATGACCTTGAAGTTCATTGTGAAGCTGAAGGGCAGCAGGGCTGATGCCACTTTTCCTCGAGGTTACTGGTCTAGCCCAGGGCTTTCTATACCATTTTCCTCAAAGCTGGAATAAAGGGATGTCTGTAATAAGGGCTTTAGGGAGAAAAATGCAAAAAGCTGATAGAACTGAGCCCAGATGTCTCTAAAATGACTAACATCGGAGCAGATGTGCATAGCTCAAGGAATATGGACTGTGAAGTTGGATGAAATAGGGAAAGAGAGATCAAATGGTTGAGGGAGCTGTGGGAGGCAAACAGCCATGTGTCCCCACACTTGGGTTCACCCTCCCATCTGATCAGCATAGGAAGCTGACACTAATAGGAAACGTCCTGTAAGATTTCCATAGGAGCTGCTGTGGCCCTAAGATCCTGAAGAGGAGGGGCAGTTAATGGGCCCTTTGAGAGGAGAACTCCAAAAGAAATTGGATACCTCTCAGAACTGGACATGCCCCCAATCCAGATCAAGGAAGGTGTGAGCAAGCAAGAGGAGAGGATGGAGCAAATGTGCATGGAGCTCACAGTGATGGTCAAGTGGATCTAGACCCCATTACTTTAGAGGTGTCCATGTGTGCTTTATTTATCCTGGCCTCATAGGTATCCATCGATCCATCTATCCATCCATCCATCATGCATCCATCCATGATCCATTCATCCACCATTCATTCATCCATTCATCTATCCCTCATTCATCCATCCAACGGTAAACCACACATCCACCCACCCATCCATCCATCCATTCACCCATCCACTCACTATCCTTGCATCAACTACCCTTTCATCCAACCATTCATCATCCATCCATCCAGCATCCATCCGACCATTCATTTAATTGAGGAACATGGGATGAAAATTATTATGATTATGTGTCCAGACCTTCCTTTGTCCTGACAGGGTTGAAGGCCTCAGGTCCTCTAACCATTACTATTGCCAAACCGTTTCCCCTGAAATCAAGTACAGTTTCATTCTGATGATGAGCACACATTGCATGATATTCCCCAGGTTTTGGGTGTGACCAACCACCAGGATCTGGTTTCCCAGCACCAGCTCCCACCTCACTCCTGGGTCTGCTGGGAATCACTTTCCTTGAGAGGCTGAGGACAACTCTCAGAACTGAATGAGACCAGTTTTTTCAGGGGTAGGGGAGATGGAGGACCTAGACATGGGCATTTAAGAAGGAAAAGGCAAAGAGAGGGGAACTTGGGTCCTCAGGCCCGGGTGGACAAGACTGAGGCCGGCATGTTGACCAGCTCCGAGAGAGGGACAGTGGGCATAGGGAGGCAAATGGGCAGACAGGGGGCAGGAACCTTGCACTGTACAGTTGGGGATGCCTGGAGCCCAGTACTGAGTGTCAGGGATGTCCAGGTCACATGAGTACCAACAAGAGGCACAGAGGGCTCACAAAGAGGTGAGGCTGTGACGGTCCCTGTGGGAGGGTAGTGACTAGGGACTGGGTGGCACCTAGACATTTGCAGACCTCAAATATTGTTCCAACAGCACCATGGATTTTTGAAGTTGATAACACGTTTTGTAACAATGTGTTTGATTTTTAATGGCAACCCCAGCGCAGTAGTCTTGCAAAATATAAACACATAATAGGGACAACAGTCCTCACATTTATAGATGGGCTTATAATATGTAAAGTTTCTTCCAAAACATGACTTTAGCCTCTGAGGGAACTATGTCTTAGAAAAGCTACCTGACTTGCCTATAACTTCACCAGGAGTAAGGGGTTAGCAGTGACCCATTGTGGATGGAAATCTGTCCAAGGCCTCACTGAGTTCCCCTCTCCCCTGCTGGGCAGGAAGATGTCCCGCTCTGCCTGGGAGACACCATCAAAGACACAAGAGAGCAAATTCTGGCCCAAGTCCACCTGGGGTTCTGAACAACAGGACTGAGACCCTAACCCAGTGCAGGTGGCTGACCTGGGACACACACGTGCCCACTGCCCAGCCCACCCAGAGACTCTCAAATGACCTTCACAGTGTGGTTAGGAATAAACTGGGTCCCTCAGCTCACAGCACGAAGAGCAGACTCAGTCCAGCAGTCACAAGGGACAGCTGCAGGGCTGGGTGGGGGACCCTACACCTCCTCCCTGCTCACCTGTCTGGCCCTGGGCTGACCTGGAGACAGGATCCTGCCCCTCCCTCATCTTCATAAAGGCCCCTCATTTTGACTTGTAGGTGGTGATTAAATCATTTTTGGGGGGGATCCTGTGAATTTATGTTCTTAATTTTGCATAATTAGCCATCATTACTCTTGGGTTTGATTTCTTCTGAGAAAGCTTATCTGGAAGGGAGAATGTTATCAGAATGGGAAGCAGTACATCTCCGCATTAAGAGCTAGCAAGATAAAGCAATGGCTTCCTCGTATGTACCCCCTACTCCCATGGTCTTTGCTGCCCCAGCCCCAGGGATCCTGGACCAGCCCTGGTCACTCCAAGCTCCCCTGAGAGAGCTGGTCCTAGTCCAGGCTCCAGCTCCAGCCTTGGAGCTGATGTCGCCACCCCCGCCCTTTCCTACCAGACCTCTTGAACTACAAGCAAAGTGTCCAGCCTGCTCTAAATGCCCCCACCAGGATGTCCATGGCTCCCATTGCAGCCCCCTCACCCCTTGCAGGCTGAATTGATCTCCTTTCCCTCAAATGTACCCTGGCTCCTGTGTTCTGTACTCCCATCAGTGCCCTCAGTGACCCTGGGGGGGGGACCACATTGACCTTCATGTCTGCTACCCATACCACCAGGTCTGCTGGCCCCACACACGCCCCTAATCCACCTCCTCCCTCTATTACTGCTGCTCTTCCCCCGTTCCAGACTTGTGAGTACTGGGGTGACTGCACTGACTGACACACCCTGAGTGGTCTCTGCTTTCCCTGCCCCTCGTTCCTACTCCATTCTGCTCCCAGAACTTTCTACCAAATGCAAATGGCATCATCTTGCTCCTGTGCATGTGTGGGTGCATTTGTGTGTTTGTGTGCATGTGGGTATGCCTGTGTACACATGTCTTTCTGTGCATATGTTTCTTTCTATTTGTATGCAGCATGTGTACACGTGCATATGTCTTTTGTGCCTACACATATCCACGTGTATGTGCATAGACGCATGTGTGCATGTGTGTTTTCTGAGTGTGTGCATATGCAGAGTTGTGTATGTGTCTCTGTGTGTGCATATTGTGCTGCATATGTGTCTGTGTGTGAGTGCATGTGTATGTGTGTGTGCCAGTGCATGGCAGGGGGAAGGTTCCAGAACATTCCCACTGCTACCAAGTTCTTGCTCCAAGGGGTGGGTGAATCCAACTTTACCAGGCCCCATAACCTTCTGTGAACCCTCTAACCCCAACCATGCTGCACCCCTGCTGGGGTGCATCACGCATATGGTAATCACAAAGCTCAGGGCTCTCTTTTATGAGACTTCTTCCAGCTGCTCCTGAGGAGGGTCAGCCACCCTGTTGTGTTCCCCTTTCATGGCTCCTCACACACCAATGACTCCATCCATGGGTGCTGTAGGCAGGAAGGTATATTTGCATTCTGTGTGCACTGCCCCACCCAGAGGCCCTTGGAATTGTTCATGTCAGAGAGACGGATCCTCACTGATTCTCTAACAACACTACATGCAATGCCCTTCCCATCCAGTCAAGGGCCAGAACCTCTGAATATGTTAGGTTTCAAGGCAAAGAGACATGAAGGTTCTCATGGATTAAGGGGCTGGTCAGCTCACCTTGAGATGGGAGACATCCTCGATTGTCCAGGTGGGCCCGGAGTAATCATATTTCTTACAAGTGGAAGAGGGAGTCAGGAGGGTCAGAGGAGAGAAGACGTGAGGACGGAGGCAGAGTCAGAGTGATGTGATGTGAGGAGAACTCTGCTGGACACTGCCGGCCTTGAAGTTGAAGGAAGAGCCCAGGAGCTAAGGGATGCAGTGACCTCTAGAGGCTGGAAAAGGTGAGAAAATGGATCCTCCCCAGAGCCTCCAGAGGGAACCTGCATGAATTAGAAAAACAACACTGGTCTGTTGAAATTGGTGATTTGAGCAGCACCACTTCAGCTGAGTCAAGAAGGCATCCCGTTGTCCAGCAGACAACGAGGCAGGGGTGGTCTGCACAGAAAAGGTACAGGAGGTGTGTCTATGTGAAGATACCTGGCCCAGCCCCTGCAGGACCACAGGCAGTAGTTGTTCTCCAGTCTTCAAGTGGGCGTTTCAATGGGTTGTGATTCAGCCTGAGGTGGAGAGCACTACCCCTGGGCATGAGATTGGCTTGTGTGAGTGTGTGTGTGTGTGTGTGTGTAAGTTTCTTAGGACTGTTGTAACAAATCACCACAATGTTGGTGGTTTAAAATAACAGAAACATTCTCTCACGGTTCTGAGACCAGGTGTCTGAAATCAAGGTGTTGTCAGGGAGCTGTGTTAACACAGCGCACATCCCAATGATTGATACCTGTGGCCTCAGCCCCATGTCTGAAGGCCCAGGGTGGCCTACTGACTGAGCTCTTCCTAGGGTGGGGCTGGGGTGTCCCACGGCCCCCTGCTTCCTGCACATTCTCCAGGCCGATTGTCCAGATATTTGTGAATTCTGTGAACTACAGGATCATCTCCTTGTAGTTTATTTCTGCTTAAATTAGCTAGAGTTTCCTCTGGTATTTGTAGTCAATTACCCTCATTGGTCCAGATGCTCATAAAGAAAAAATTCACCCCTGTGACCCTTGCACTTTGAGATCGATGGCAAAACTAGCTTTCCAGTGTCCTTGGACTGGGTCTGCCAGACAGTAGGACAATGAAACGTACAGCTTGTGAAGGGAAATAGAAAACTCCTAGAAGGTGCATTGAGAGCCTACAAAACTTGTGTGATCCAAAGAATTGCGACAGGGACTCAGACAAGTCCATGAATGAGCATGTTCATTGCAGCATTATTCACAATAGCCAAAGGGTGGGAACAACCCAACTGTCCACCAACGGAAGAATGGATAACCAAAGGTGGTCTCTCCAAGCAATGGAATATCATTCAGCCATAAAGAGGAATGAAGTTCTGACACACACTTATAACATGGATGAACCTTGACAACATCATGCTAGGTATTTTCATATTGTAGGATTCCATTTATAAGAAATGTCCAGAGTCAGCAAATCCATAGAGATAGGGAGTAGATTAGTGTTTGTCAGGGGATGGGGAAGGGAGGGAGGAGTGAGAAGTGACCGCTAATAGGCATGAGGAAGCTTTATAGGATGATGAAAGTATTCTGGATTAAGACAGTGGGTGGAGGAGGTGTGGCCGGGGGCTGTGCATCTCAGAAGGGGCAGTGGAGGAGTTGAGTGGACTTTCTGAACTTGATGTGGAGCAAAAGTGCAGTGATCAGCGACCTTAGCTGGCCTAGTGGCCTTTGCAACCCCCATCTATGGCTGGGACCTCTCAAGGTTGACCCCAGCAAGGTTAGGGTTGAGATCAGTGAGCCCCCACAGGGCCAGCTTCTTGGCTGTGGGTCATTTCCTTCTGTTGAGTTGGATGGCAGGGCCTTTGAAGTGCTGGGCAGACTCAAACTGAGTTCCTCTGGGAGGAGACCAGCGTGACTCCTGCTCCAGATGGTTCTTCCCAACACTTTCGTAACTAGACTTCAGTGGGCAGGCAGCTCGTATGTGCAGACCAGTTGCTCCTAGGCATAGTGACCATGAGTGGACATGCACCGCCCTCTTGACCAGCGTGTGAGCAGGAGGAAGTCTGGCATCACCTACCCGGGGAACGACTGAGATGAGGGGGTCTCAGGGTGAGTAGCATTGAGAAGGGACAGCTGAGGGGAGGCAGTGACAGTCAGATTGGCCCCAGGACCAGCTGCAGCAGGTCGGGGCTGTGGTTTGACCACTGACCTCCCTCTTCTGAGTGTCCCCTCAGGAGGGACATTTCCTGGACCCGGAGAATCTGCTCCCCAAAGGTGAGCAGGGGCATTTACCTGCACACATGACACGGCAGATGGGCTGTGTTGTCCTCACAGAGCACCGCTCAGAGCCTCTTCACAAGAGAGCTCGCCACTGAGCTGCAAGACCAGCAGCAGGCTGAAGGCCACCAGTGGCAGTGCCCCAGGATGGAGCACATGGGGAGATTTGGGGAGGAGGGCGCTGGGCTGGCCTTTCCACTCTGCAGGCTCCTCCAGGGGCAGCCATGGCCCCCACCTCCCTGCTGGGCCAGTGAGGCTCCTGGGAGGGTCTCCTGCCTCTTTGGGCTTCCTTCTCCTTCATATCAGGCCTCAGCCCCCACACCCCTCTCGCTCTCCTACACAGCTCTGCAGCCACTTTCCAAATGACCCAACTGAGTAAGAAACCAAAAAAAGGCGCCAGGGGTAGAAAGGGAGAAATAGAAATGTTGTGTCTGCAGGAAAGATGAACTCTACATGGTCAAACCCCTTGGGGTCCCAGTGTCTCCATGATGAGCTCTCTGGATGTCATGTGTGTTCCTGGAAAAAAGGCTTTGCTGTATTGCGTGTGTAGGGAGTAACTTGTTCTTGCAGACATAGCGTGAATGTTCCAGTGTGAGAATGAAGAGTGCGGCCAAATGGGGCGGCCACAGAGCCTTCGGCCCCAGGATTTCAAAAGGCAAGCATATGCTTTGGTTCGTACTTTTTGAAGCTGAGGGCCAAGTTGTCACTGCTAGAAAAAGCCCCACCCCAAAACTTGAGAGTATGGGCGTTGACACCAAGTAGGTCAAGAAAGGATCGGATGCCCATAGACAGCACGTGCTAGCAGTGTGTCCTGCCCAACCAGCAGGCTCAGAACCCCACATCTTGGCATCTGGGTCCTCAGCCACTGGCAGCAAGTCTGGTATTTCTCAGGCCTGGCACTCGATCAAGGCCCTGCAAAGATGAGACCCTCAGATATGGAAACCCGTGAACACAATTCCTACAGGGTTATTTTGTCATATTGTTTTAATAATGCGGCACATTAGCACCAAAAGTCTGTCTTATTTAAGGACATTTGGGGACATATATTCTAAAGACTCAATCCATTCCTGAGAACTCCACCCTCTACTTTTCCACGCCTCCTGAGTAGTGCCTGTGATGGGTCTAAAGTATTCCTTAGCATCCTTTTCATCATTGCCCCTCTGGCACCTGCCACAGGCAGACACTCCAGAGACGCAGTTGCACTGAATCCAGCCCAGCATCTCGTCTGGGGTGGGGAAAGACAACAGCAATCAGAAGAATAATAATAAGTGAGCATCGGCACATACTATGTCTCCCTGAGTCCCCCTATCCAGGAGGCACTTGGCCCATGGTCACATAGCTGGTCGGGCCCGTCTGACTCCTAAGGTCCCAGCCTTGGCCTCTGCTCCCTGGGACTTCAGAGAGCCCAGAGCTGAATGGGAGTGAATGGGGTCACAGGAAGTGTGCTCTGGTGTTGCTCACACCGGCTAACCCAGCAATAGCTGTCATGCATCTCCAACTTCCCCTCTCCTCTCAGGACTCCTTCACCATCCATTTGGTCTCAGTTGTAAAGATGAAATGTGTCTAGTCAGGAGCAATGAATGACAGATGGAAGATGTTATTTTCCCCCCCAAAACATCCTCTGTTCTTTTGGAATCCCTGCAGTGCAACTTGGACCAGCAGGTTTGGGGAGCAGGTAAGCACCCTACTGGTTGCTGGTCTCCTCTTCCATCAGGCCGAGTGGAGGTGTTGGGGACAGACTGGACAACACCTGGTGTGGGCCAGGGACTCTGACACCCACTGGGGCCTAGGAGCACCCTCCTTCACCGTGCATCCACACAGACCAAGGCAAGGAACTGCCCTTGAGGATGGTGTCCAAGTCTTCATGGCTGGTTTCTCCTAAATTTTAAATGGCTCCAGGGGCTCAAATCTTCCCCCGGTGGCCCTCCCATGCCAGGGTGCAGGGTTTTCCAGTCTGATGTCTACAGCCTGCAGGGCTGCGTTTGGGCTCTGGATGGTCACCTGGATCCCACAGCAGCAAGTAAATCTCAGAAGGAGGTGAGGAGCTGTAAGAACCAAGGCTTATTTTTGTTCTGACATGTTAATTTTGTAAACGTGTATGAGCTGTGCATTAGACACCAGCTTTTAGTCACTCTCATCTGATCTTTCCACGTTTTTCTCCCCTCCAGATAACTCTTGTGTTGTCAAGCTACCAGACCATAGTAGTGTGTTTCCTCCTTCCAGGAGAGGTTCCTCTGCTGTGGGGTCCCACCTTGCCTATGGGTTCAGAAGTCCAAAAGAGAGATTGTTTTTTGAGTGAGTTGTCAGTGTCTCTGCATTCTGCCTCTGTCTTCCCTGGGTGAGGTGGAGCTGAGGCATGTGGAGCATCCCTGGGGCTCAAAGTTCACAGAGACTGGTACCCGACACCTGTCCCAAGGCTCTAAAGGCAGAGACTGGCCAACTCCCAGGTCCTCAGGGCCACAGGGAGCTGTGTGAGGCTGTGCATGCTTCCCAAGCACCAGGCGTGAATGCTGGGAGGAGGCCTAGGCTGAGCTGTCTTCAGGGGGACTCTGCCTATGATGAGAGTGGACCTCAGAGGCCAGGCCTGAAGGGCTGTCACAAGCTGTCAGCTCAGAGCACCATCACCTCTGTCCGGGGCTTGAGGACAGAGACCATCAGCTGGGGGGAGGTCTGAAGACCCACAAAAGCACTTCCTTAGAAATGGGGTAAGCATTGGACCTCCACTGAGCCCAGTGGGCACCCAAAAGAAGAGTCAAGAAGGATTTTGCTTCTCTCTAGCCTTTCCTCTGTGGCCTGTGCTGGCCCCACAGGCTCATTTGGAAACCTGGTACGCGTGGGTGAGGGACAAGTACAGCAGCTGCAGCAGCACTGGTCTTTCCTTCTGTCCTGCTCCCTGCCCAGCTCCTGCCCCTCTGGTAACAGGACTAATGGGGGCAGACTCTGTTCTTCTGCTCCCTGGTGTGGGCATCGGCCTGGAATCATGTTTTAAACCTGTTACTTTCCCAGTAAATGACCAGGTTAAGTATCTGAAGAGGTTGGAAGGGACTAACGGCCAGACATAGTTGGGTATGAGATTGGACTTCTTCCTCTCTTCCTCCTGCAAAACTCACAGTGGTGGTCCCCAGGCTCACTGGCAGAGCCCAGGCAGGAGTCTCTGCAGGCTGGGGTGGGTGTCCACTACTCGCTCAAGGAGAAGGGTGGAAACCAGGTTGGCATCCAGGCAGGGTGAGCCACCAGCCAGATAGCCACCATGGACAGGCTGCTTAGAGCTAATGTCCCAAAGTACGTGATCATAGAGCAGGGCGCCCTTGAAGACTCCATGGAGGCAAGGCCAGTGTGCGCTTCTCATTGAGCTTCAGGTGCTGAGAAAGACAGGTGGATGGCACCCACAGACGCAGATGTGGCAAGAAAAATGAAGAGTCGAGAGCCAGGCAGGGCAGGGCACACTCAGAACTGCAGGACAAATTCCCTTTGATTCTACTATATGCAAAACATCATGTATCAGTTTCTCTGAGACTAAAACAAGCGAAATCAGATGTCCTGTGCTGCTGCGGCTCCAAAGACTCTCTGAGGCACCACATGTGAAATGTGGCCTACAAAAGGCTGCTGCTGGCCTTTTGTAGGCCTCTCCAACCAAAAGTGGACTCGGGTCACCCATCACCATAGCTGCCATCCTGGGTGCTTGAGCCCACCTGGGGGACTGTGGGGAGAGGGAGGCACCCCAGAAGGAGGAAAGAAGGAAATAACACCACCCTAAATCTTGCAGTTCTGCCCAGAAACCAGTGCTGAAGTGATATTTGCCATGACCGGCTTGCACGTGCAGCCTCCACCCTCAGGCCACACACACTCTGGGAAAAGAGGGGGTGTGCATTAGGAAGATCCTTGCTACTTGTTCTAAAACTGATCAAATCTCTGAAATCACTTAGTGAAGACTAACTAACTGCTCTAAGATTTCTGATGGATTTTTCTTTATAGTTTCAATCTCTTTTGTGAAAAAATTCCTGATTTCATTGAATTGTCTGTTTTCTTATATTTCATTGAGCTTTTTTATGATAGCTATTTTGAATTCTCTGTCATTAAGGTTATACATTTCTGTGCTTTCAGGGTTGATTTCTGGGTGCTTGTCGTTTTCCTTTTGGTCTGGAGATTTAATATATTTCTTGGAAATCTTTTCATGTCAGTACATGTGGATCTACCTTATTGTTTCTAATTGCTCTATAATATTCCACAGCATAGAATTACTATAATAGTTTGTGTAAAACTGTCATAGAAATAGTGATATTTTTGAAATTTAATTTTTTTAATAATATTTTCTTTTTTTTAATAACGTTTGAGTGTGGTTTTTTTGGTTTGTTTCCTGGAAGTTGGAATTTTCTTTTTCTTTCTGTGTTATGGTTGGTTTCAAGGAGGAACATGAAGCTTCTTTGGTCATCTTCAGCCAGGTGTCTTCATTTATTTACTCGTATCTTTGCATAATCTAATTGCAAAGAAATTATGTTGTATTTGGCAGCATTTGGGAACTGTTTTATTGAAGAGATTATGAAATGTAGATTGATTTGTACTATTGTAAGCAGTCACTTGTATGACTGTTTTTGGAAATTTTTTTTGTTTTGTTTTGTTTTTTTGTGAGGATGCTCAGCTGTGAGCTAACATCCATGCTAATCCTCCTCTTTTTGCTGAGGAAGACTGGCCCTGAGCTAACATCCATGCCCATCTTCCTCCACTTTATGTGGGACGCTGCCACAGCACGGCCTCAGAAGTGGTGCCTCAGTGTACATCCGGGATCAGAACCCAGGCCGCCAGCAGTGCAGCGCACGCACTTAACCACTATGCTGCGGTGCCGGCCCTGGGATAGTCTTCACTGTACACTTACTTGTGCATTGAGACTTTCGAACTTTAAAATTATACCACTTTTGATTGTTACTGTGTCTTTTCAAACAGAAACATCAATTTTAAGCAGTTTCTATGAGAAAGGAAGCAGATACCATCTCTACTGGGACTAAGCACTGGTAACATTTGATTTAAGTTGCATGAGAAGTTGATGATTGTATCTAAAGTACCATTGTTGCTACTAATATTATTACTAGTATACTTACAACTCTGATAACGATACTAGTAGTATAGTAACAAAAATATTTGTTAAGTATTTATGTGCCAAGCACTTA
This sequence comes from Diceros bicornis minor, assembly GCF_020826845.1. Classification (NCBI taxonomy): domain Eukaryota; kingdom Metazoa; phylum Chordata; class Mammalia; order Perissodactyla; family Rhinocerotidae; genus Diceros; species Diceros bicornis. The sequence continues at coordinate 358,070 of NW_026691045.1, forward strand.
GCATAGTGGTATCTCATATATCTAAATAGGCATTTTTACAATATCATCATTTACTTTCTCATTATTGATATTACACAATAATAGTCATGAATAGTCAAACCATGGTATAAGCAAAAGGTTAAAAACAAGCATTAGATTTACAAAAAGGAAGCTTTCCCATTCCTTTGGGGCTTCCTTAACCCTTCTTGAAGGAAGACAAATGCATCCTCTTGTGGGTATCACCAGTACTGCTTCGACTGGCTGACATAATTAGCTGTGTGGCTTTGGGATATTAATAAATGTCTTTCAGCCTGTTTCCTTACAGTAGAATGGAGACAATATTGCTTACCTTGTAGGAATGTTAGGGTGAAATGAGAAAATATACATAAAGTGCCTGAGAACTTTTAGGTATTTAAAGTGAGCAACTTGAATTTTACCCATGTATAGCAATGATTGTCAACTGGGTTGGAGGAGAGGACATGTTCTCCTATAGAAACCTATCAGAATTTCTTTTTTTTTAATTTTTTTGGTGAGGAAGATCGGCCATGAGCTAACATCCTTTGCCAACCTTCCTCTCTTTTTTTTGCTTGAGGAAAATTGGCCCTGAGCTAACATCTGTGCCCATCTTCCTCTATTTTGTATGTGGAATGCTGCCACAGCATGGCTTGATGAATGGTGTGTGGATCTGTGCCCGGGATCCGAACCTGCAAACCTGGGGCCACTGCAGCAGAGCATGCAAATCACTACACCACTAGTAATCAGAATTTCTGAGTGAGGCCTTTTTAAAATCATATATGATCTCCCCCAAATGGACATTCTTTTCTCCTCTTTTTCTTTCCTCCCCCTCTCAACTCTTGAACTATGGCTATGTCAAACAACTTTTCCTGATGAAAGACTTTTATGTTGGGATAGAGTGGAAGAAAGCTTGAGAACTTTTGATAAAAGTAGTAGTTTCCAACTTCCCTGTATCAGATCACTTGGGGATTTTTATCTAAGCAGATTCCCTGGCTGAACTACCTAACAGAAATTCTCAAACTGTAGTATGCATGCACAAGAAGTGCAACTTCCTTTGGATTGCTGAGAGTGAAAGGGAGAAGGGAGGGGGAGAGAGGAGAGAGATGAGTTTTGTCTTTAAGAATGAAGAATCCAGTTGACTTTCTGTAAATTTTTAAGGGTCGCATTCTGCTTTACTATGTCTCCTTGTAACTAACTACTCACATTTATGCATTGTGAAAGATTGGATCTGTGAAGAAAAAATCACAGGGACTGACGCCCTGTTAAGGGAAATGCTCCTGACTAATAATGCCAAAAACCACTCTCCTAAACAACTCCAAGAAGGTATAGTAGATTGATACTCCTTTTTCCCCTTTAGTAGTGCAAAGAGATGTTAGGCTCATTGAAATCTTAAAATCATGCAGAATTTCCCTGGGGATATAATAATGTTTTCGTGAATATAATTTTAATAATTCTCTTTGAGTTTAAGGAGTTTTAACCATTTATTTCTGATATGCTTGTATCTGTTACCTCATAGGTCCTACGTTATATCACTGAACAGGTTGTGTGTAAGGTCGATAGAAAGAAGTCAGAAATAAGTGCCATGGAATAGAGCAACGGACTTGCGGTTACTGGATAGCGTTCTAGATCACCACTGTCAAATAGAAATAAGACGCAAGACACACATATAATTTTAACATATAATTTGAAACTTTCTATAGCCACATTAAAGTAAAAAGAAAGGCAAAATTAATTTTAATAATTGTTTCATTTAACCCAATATATCTAATATATTATTTCATCAGGTGCTCGATATAAACAACGATTAATGAGATATTTTACTGTTGTTCCATACTAAGTCTTAGGAATCCAGTGTATATTTTATACTTACTGCACATCTCATTTTGGACTAGCTACATTTCAAGTGCTCAGCAGCCAGATGTGGTTAGTGTCTGTTCTATTGAAGAGCACAGGATTGATATTATTGAATAACAGCAATCTGCTGAGTGCTTATAACCTATAAAGGGGGCCACCTTTATAGGTATCAACAAACTCCCATCTTTCAAATGAATGTGACTACCAAAGGCAATACTTGTGTATATTTTCATATTTCAATCAATTTTTAAAATCTTTCTGAATCACCAAGGAAATGAACCTTGTCTTTGGGTCACTAATGTGATTTCTTAAATGAGATATGTTTTGTTCTTTGTGAAATAAATACACCTAAATGAATTTTTCTTAAGGTCCTTATTTTAAGTATGACCAAAACTATGGCTAGGATTGAAAGTTTTACGTTTAGAGCAACGTTGTTTTCTTGATTTGTTTGGCCTGTAGTCTGATAGAGCAATGTTACTTCTTATTTGCTAAGCTGTATAGAATTTAGATTATGACTGCTAAGTTTCCCCTTTAGCATTTTCAGCTGTCCCAGTAAGACATATGGAAACGATACAGATTCTAGAACGCTTGACTCTACTCTCTGCCAGTGAACTTATACCATAGGCAGAAGTATTAACATCCAATATGAGCCAGCTATTGAATTCAGGGGTTCTGTGGAGAATGCTTCAAACAGTCAATAAACTATGGATGGTTCTTAATACTGTGATGCCTAGAAGGTAATTTCAGTGTATTGTTACACGTAATAGATAAGTGTATAGCAGTGATTATATACAGTAACCTAAACTTAATGGTTGAAAAAAATTGTTGAGTGTTTAACAATATAAATCCCCTCTGAAGACTACTAATTAAAGAGTCATTATAACTTTCAGAAAAAGCATAAATTTGATCTTAAGAAACAGAGAGAAACTATAAAGTATTTCCAACTTGAGAAACTTCCTTAAAAGTGAGTTCTCCTCTATAGGCATCTGTCATTTGTGGCTAATTGTGATTTAAATCACTGTGTGTCTTGCATCATTGTGGTGGCTCCAAATTTTGCTGCACATTAAAATCACCTGGACAGCTGTTAAAACTCTTGTTCCCCAATTGTAACCCATGCCAATTAAATCAGAATGTCTGCGGTTGGGAGTCAAGCATTAGTATTTTCTTTTTTTAAGATTCCCCAGTTGATTCCATTATGCAGCAATGTTTAGAGAACACTTGATTAATTATTTCTTTAGTCAAATGGGTCTCTGCTGGTCCATAGATTGCATCAGAAACACCTGGTCAGCTCTGAAAACCAGGATACTGGGCTGGCCTTCCCTGAGATATCAGATGCTTAATGTTCAATCAAGTAAGTTCGATGTGAAAAATAAAAGCATACACTTAAAAAATACTGTAAGAATTTTCATATTTTTAAACAAGGCTGTTTTGTAGTCTTCTAAGATTAAATACAGCGGTTCTGTGTTCTTTTGTTTTGTTTTATTTTAAACTGAGGCTTTGGAATATTTTATGTGAGTAGGAAACCTCTAGGAGTTCAAAAAAGGTTGAAATAAATGGTTTCTAACTAAATGCAGCGCACATTCTTGGATCAGTTTTCAAAGGCTGATCAAAACCTGCTGTGTTTAAATAACAACATGCTGTTTTTCATCACATCCGTTGATGATGTAAACAAAATGTGTAACTATATTAGTAAATGTTAATATTCATGTATTTTAAGTTAAGGTTACAAAATTTGTCACAATGTGATTTTTTTATTCCAGTGAAAACAGATGTGTGCAGCTATTTTGAATATTGGTTTATAAACATGCATATTCTTTATCAAATGAACTTGTAGTTTATTTATGTTTTCTTTCACTACTGTTCACCTGACAGGAACAGTTCAAGGGACTGGAATCCAGGACTGTCTGGCTCCAGAGCCTACGTGTATCCACTTCTGTTAACGCCACACACGTCAAATGGCCATACAAGGCTAGAGTCGGTTGGGAGCCTTAGGAATTGAGTGGAGGAAAATCGAAAATCGTAGTAGTTTCCCTGGAGCAGTTACTTAAAGGATTTGATATTTAAAAAAATTGTAAAAGCAGAATAAAAATTTGAAGATATTTTTAAGTATTGATAAATTATCTTTCATTCCACTGTTTTAACAGTAAGTTAAATTTTTTATACTTTCCCTCCATCTTTGCTTATGCATATATATTTTCACATAATGGAATTCATAATACCCAGTAGGGAGTCTGCTTTCTTTCATTTAAATTTATATGAAATCTTTTTTGCAAGTTGTTTACTTTTGATAATTATTTTATTGGCTTCCTAATGATCAAACTGATGTATCATAACCGTATAGGGTGCTATTACTAGACCGGGAGGTTGATGACTTTTTTCAGGATTACAATAGGCAATGTTATCAATTTAGGTATTTTTACTTTTTCTTTCTTTTGGATTACTCTTTTAGGATGAATTTTTGAGCCTGAGATTACTAAATTAAAAGGTAGAATTTATTTTTAGCACTGTACATTTTGCAATTGGGGAAGATGCAGTAAAACTGAAAGGGAAGCAAACAAATCCACTCTCCTCCCGCTGCTCCCCCTACAGCAAACCTCTCCCCAAACTAGTTGCTCAAACTTGAGAAACTGTCTCACGTTTTACTTTTTTGAGACACTAGTATCGGAGCCAAGCTTAGGCTATTCAGAAATTGACAAAATCACACTTTGGAGAGATCACGATTAACTCCCTACCTTTGAGGAAACTGAAGTGTACTTCGTGGCAAAGAATAACAACCCGGTTTTAGGAGGGACAGAAGGCGGGTGAGCCTTGATGGAGCAGAAGTGACCGGGGCGGGAGCACTCTAGAGCGTTGCTCTGGTTGAAGTCGCTATCCGGGGAAGCCTGGAACATCCTGAGGGTCTGCGGCCACTCGTCAACCAGCCTTGTCGCCTGGCCGGGCTCAGGCGTTTGGCAGTTCCCGCCTCCGTCTGTGCGACACCCGGGCCGCCGTGAAGTTCGGAAACGTGAGCTGAGCGGCACTGACGGGCGCTCTGGGAAGAACTCGGCAAGGCTTTCCTTTCGCTTGGTCTACAGACCTGAAGAATGAGAATGCGAGTTTCCAAGGAAACGGATACATGGGTTAAGTCGCCGGTTTCAAAATCTCAAAATGGAGAAGACTTTTCCTTTAAACGCTGCGCTCTGCTCCCATCCTTCGCTGTTCAAGCGTTCGCCTCCGGGCCACGAAATACTTTGCGTTGGTTTTTATTGCGGAGGCTTCTCTCGGGGGCCAGCGTTCTCGCCCCCTAACCTCATGCCGGGACTGGTTTCTTGGTTTCTGCTCTGGCGGGTGATTGGGTGCTGGGAGTCGAGGGGGCGGGAGGCAGGAATTCGTCCGCAAGAGCGCTTGCGCGCGGCCTGGAGAGAGCGGAGAAGGGAGTGGGTGAGGCGCCGGGAGTCCGCACTCGGCCAGGGTGAGGAGGCGAGAGGTTTGGGGCTTTTCCTCTCTGCCAGGCTCCGCAGTGTGTGCTCGCAGATACCATTTCCTTTTCTCCCGGGACTCGGAGCCCAGGCAGCGCTGCCTCGGTTTTCCTCAGAACAGGCCAGCCTGTCTCTCCTGGGGTGGCGCGCAGCCTGCCCGAAGAGAGCCTTCTGCTCTCGCCTGGCCGCCGTGCGGGCTGTCGGGGTGACCGCGTCCCCGGGCCTCGGGGTTCTGAACACGCGGAGGCCAGAGGGATCCTGTCCTGAACCCCGAGGAGAGGCTCCGGACCCCCTTGACCCTCCGCTGACTCGTGGCAGCGGGGACGATGGCAGGAGGCAGATCGTGGCTCGTCCTTTATCCCCTGGGGGGTTGTGGTGAATGCAGGCGGGATGGATTTCTATGCTGTACCTGAGGAACTAGCTGGCGTAGCGTTATTGGCTGGGGTGAAGGGGTTAGAGACCACCAAATCTCTACTCAAGAGTTGCACAGATAGAATCACAGAATAGTAGAACTGGGAAATACCTCAGAATAGTGGTTCTTAGCTTGTTTTGGAACACGTAGGCTAGGGGTCAGGGTATAATTGGCTTCATAAGCTGTTGAATTACTCTTTTAACCATCCCTCCATCCCCAGGTCGAATTTGCCGTTTTTTTTCACTATTGCAAGGAAGTCCTCAGTTGATAACAGTGCATATCAGTCTCCCCTCTGTTTTCAGTTATTTTATTAGGATATAGTTTTGGGAATGAGAAATCCACGGACTTTCTCTTCAGAGAAACGCAGTCATGTACCAAGACTTCTGCATGCAATAGCAAGAGAGCACAGTCTCTGACTTCCGTCTCTGGATCCTAGATTAAGCATAGGTGGTTTAGAAGAGGTGGGGATTAAAGTAGATCACCTCCTCTGTGTCAAATACTGGAGTTTAGGCACGTTCTATCCATTAACTTACTTAATTCTTAACTCAATGCCTGGCTAATTTTCGTCAAAACTCTATCGGGTAGATAATCTTATCTCCATTGCACAGATGAAGAAACAGACTGAGGTTCAGTGATTCACACAGTGGGACTCACACTTAGTCTTGCTTTACTCCAAAGCCCATCTTCTTTTCATTATACCCTTCTGACCTTTAAATCAGAATTATCAAGCACCTACTGTGTGCCAAGGCATTTTCTCCCTTACAACAGTTTTTCAATTAGGGATTATTACAGATGAGGATCCTAGTCTAGAGAAGTGAAGACATGATCAAGGAAACACATCTGAGTTGTGGGAACCTGATCTAGAACTCATACTTCTACCTCCTGGTCCACAGCTTTGGCAGAGTAGGGATACAAATCCGGATTTGTCAGATTCCGAGACATGTTCTCAACCACTGTGATGGTTAAGACTAGGAAATTCTTTTACTTGCATTTGTTTTGTTGATACATTTAGAAATCCCCTTTTTATTTCTAGACTTCTGTCCTAGTCTAGTTGGGTATCTGGTTTTCTTTGAATGGCATTGTTTCAGTCTTGATTTTCATTTCTGCTGCAGTTAGGAATCTAAGTAAACAGGAAAGCATGACTCTTCAATATGGTCTGAATGTACAGTTGGTGGGGTGAAGATGAACTTTCCTTGTAAAGCTTGTCCATCATAGCTTGCTATAATGAATTCTGCAAGTATTTTTCAGCAGTTAAGTCTTCATTAAGATAAAGATGCTGATAATTCATAACGTATACTGAATCTGTGACTACATTCATTTTCTCAGATAGTAAATGGATTGAAAATATTTGCTGGGTTCATGGAAGAACATGTAACCTTTCAAAAAATAATCCTGATCGCTATGAACTATATGTGGTTAGGAGGCAAAGGAGAATATTCTGAAAACTATTCTCAGCTCATTTGGCACTTCTATTTACTTTACGGAATTACTACCTTCTACAAAGTATTTACTGTCTTTTACACAGAATACTATATTTCTCACCATATTTTTTGAGATGTTTCAATCATATAGAAAATTAATAGACCAATGAGTAAGCCAACTTTCCAGAGTTGTTCAATCTTAATATTTTGCCATATTTACTTTATACCTTGTTTGCAAGTAACATTACTAGTATGCTGAATTTATTCTTTTTCTTTCCTAGACGTGTTGTTATACTTTTGTTACATATGTATGTATCCGTAAACAATATAGAGCATTACTTTACCTGTTTTTAAACTTTGTACAATGATATGATACTGTACCCATATTTGTTCGGAAGTGTTTTTAGTTGCTTAACATTATTTTTAAGAAGTAGCCTTATTGATTGTTCATCTATTTTAATTGCTGTGTAGTATTCCATTGTATGAATATACCAGAATTTTTTTATCCATTTTCCTTTTGACAGACATTTAAGTTGTTTACATTCTTTTGCAATTCTAAACAATGCTGCTATGAACTTTCTTATGCATGTTTCCTTATGTTCCTGTGGGAAAGCTTTTGGATATATACATAGGACTGGACTTCCTGGTGTTGGGTATCTTCAACTTTGCTAGAAATTGTTAATTTCTGTCCAAAGTGGTTGTAGCGATTTACACTCCCCTTAGCAGTATCCTCCATTAAGTTTTCATCCAAGATATTAGTGTACTCTAGTTTTAAAGAAATGACGGTGCTTGCATCATTAAGGCACAAATTGCTTTGTTCTTTTCTTTTATGCCTATATGCTTTTAAGTCCAACATAATTTTAGGGAGAAAGATAAAGGAATAAGGTCTAGATTGAACTAAATACTAATTCTCCCTTCTGCTGTTGTACAACCTTACTTCTTGTTGTGTTTGTACTTGTGATGGAGACAGACCCTAATGAAGTAAATTGTTTACTGAGTTTTTTTTATTGTTTTTGTGTCAATAGATTGTCCAAGGATTAAAAAGTAAGCAGCATTGTTTGTTGGAGAGCCCTACAGAAAGTGGGAAAAGCTTAGTCTTACTTTGTGCTGCTTTAGCGTGGCAACAGTCTCTTCTTCGTGGTAAGTATTTGGTTGATATATTCAGCTTGATTATTGGGACTTGAAAAAAATATAATAAAGTACTTTTTATCCAGAATGATTCATTTAAAGAAATAGCAGTAACTAAGAATATACTTTTGGTCTTTCTTTTAATCCTCCCTGCTTGATATTTTAATAAGTCTCAATATAAACGAATACTGAAGTGGTTGTGCCTTTATTACATTATTAATCTTTGACTATTATCTTTTTGTAAATTAGGCAAATTGATGATAATTTCTCTATAAATGTCTCTGACACCATAAGTGTTTCTCTCCTGTCCTAATTTGATGTTACAGATGGGGTGACCAACTTGTCCAGATTTGCCAAGTACTTTCCCAGGGTTAGCACTGAAAATCTTACAGCCTGGGAAACCTACCAATCCTGGGCAAATTCGAGTAGTTGCTCACTGTATCTGCAGAGGATGATTAATGTTTTTTGAATTAGAAATATTATAAATAGAGGTTCTTTCACTTTTAGGGAAGCCAGTGGATGAAAGCTTAAGCAAAATAGCTGAAGTACCGTTGTCGAGTCGTTGTATGTGCCATTCAAAGAATTTTACAAATGATGGCGAGGACCGAGGAACTTCACGTCATTTCAACAGTCCAAGTACGCCACCTTCTGAAAGAAATGGCACTTCATCAACTTGTCAAGGTAGGTTATAGTTTTGCCTGGGTCTGTTGGTATCTGTAACAGGAACCTTCATTACTGTTGTTATGAGACCTAATTTGATAAATTTGATGAGCATAATTGATTAGGTACCTCCATCTAATTTCTCTGGAATTATTTTTAGATAACACAAGAGTGGTCAGAAATCCTTGGACTACTTTATTCTTGGTTTGGCTTTTAATTGATTTGGACATTTTGCTAGCTTAAATCATTTTTTGAAGCAGGCAAGACAAAACAAATGATATTCAGAAATTGATGTTATTTGTAGGCAGGATTGTTAATTATAGGTTAGAATTTTAGAAAACATTGATTTGTATTGTAAGACAAAATCTAGTTAGCCTCATTCATTCTTGATAAGTCTGCATGAACTTCTGAAGCCAGTATCCTGCATGAGGATGAGATATGTTTTAGGTATGATCCTTGACTAGTTCTAATTAGGTTTATTTAAGAGAAATATATTAAGAATAACATAAGACTATTCATTTTTTAAAAATATTTCTCTGGCTTTGACTATATGGAAAAGATTGATCTTTATTTGCCTAAGCCAGAAACCTAGGAGACATCGTGTACATGTTACTCTACCTTATTTCTCCGGGCAAATCTCTATCTCCATTGACAACTCCCTGGTCCAAACTACCATCTCTTGTTTAGAGCATGCAATAACTTCTTTTCCTGCTTTCACTCATGCCATTCTTTAACTAATCACTGGCAGGGAGAAAAGAGGTGGCCATGACTGACTTAAGTCGCAACAGTATCCACTTCCTAAAATCAAGAATGGAGTCATCTTCCTCTAAAGCACGTGACTATGTGTGGAGGAGGGTGGCTGCTGGAACCTAAGTGTGATTCTGTTAGGAGTGAGAAAGAGGAGATGGGATAGTACTGGAGAGGTGACCAATAGTGTTGTCTACACTCTTTTGACCCTTAGCCCTTTTGACTTTCTTTCCATTCCTTCAAAGGGTCATGCTTTCTTCTGCCTCAGAGCCTTTGCTTGTGTTAGTGTCTCTTCAGAGGAAAGTTACATCTTCAACTTGTTATCCTCCTCTTCCATTAGGTGTTGCTTAAATGTCGCTTCCTTGAGGGAGCCATACTGACCTTTCCGTTAGATCAGATTTGGTTTCCCTGTTATTTTGTGTCATCTCACTGTGCTTGTCTCCTTGACAGCACTTGTCTGTGAAGTTTTTATTATCCATGTGTCTGTGTGCATCTTTTATTAATCTCTGCTTCCCCTAGCAGACTGTGTTCTCCATGAGGTCAGGAACCATGTCAGTTTGCTCACCATTGTAACCCTGGAACCTAGCAGAGTGCTTGGCATATAGTAGGTGCTAGATAAATATTTGTTGTGTGAATGAATGGAGTTGATTTTGAGCTAATTATAAGAACTCTGGTTTACAATATTTATATACAACCTGTATTATTTTTAGAAAAGCTTTATTGTAATATACTTGAGAAAACAAACTGCATTTATTTAAATGGTATGCTTTGATAAGTTATGACCTCCACCATAAGGTGTACCTCTATGAAACTTTCAGTCAGTGTCAAGATAGTGAACATATCCATTACCTTCAAAAGTTTTCTCATGCACCTTTGTTATCCCTCCTTCCCACCCCTCTGTGACTTCCTCTCCCCCAAGAACCACTGATTTGCTTTCTATCACTGGAGATTAGTTTGCATTTTCGAGAGTTTATATAAATGGAATCAGACAATTTGTACACTGATTTTGTCTAGCTTCTGTCACTTAACATAATTCTTTTGAAATTCACCCATGTTGTGTGTATCAACAATTTGTTCCATTGTGTTGCTGAGTAATGTTCTGTTCTGTGGATATACTACAAATTGTTTATCCAGTCACGTGTTGATGTATATGTGAGTTGTTTCTAGTTTTGGGTTATTGCAAATAAAGCTGCTATGAACATTTGTATGTAAGTCTTTGTTATGGACATGTGCTTTCCTTTTTATGGGCAAATACCTAAGAGTGGAGTGAGTGGATCACTTATGTTGAACTCTTTAAGAAACTTCCAAACTGTTTCCCAAAGTGTTTATACATTATACCATTTTACATTCCCACCAGCAGTGTCCAAGAGTTCCCATTTCTCTACATCTTTGCTTACACTTGGTATGGTCAGTCTTGTCAGCCATTCTAATAGGCATGTAGTGTTGTATCTCATTGTGGTTTTAATCAGCATTTCTCTGATAACTTATGATGTTGAGCGTCTTTTTGTGTGCTTATTAGCCATCTGTGTATCTTCTCTGATAAAATGTCTGTTCGAATCTTTTGCCTGTTTTTTTTTTCTTATTGTTAAGTTTTGAGAGTTCTTTATATATTTTGAATACAAGTGTTTTTCTATCAAATATAGTTTTAGGTTTTACCATTAAGTCTAAAATCCATTTCGAGTTATTTTTGGTATATGGTGTGAGGTATGGATCCAAGTTCATTTATTTTGCCTATGGATAGCTCATTGTTCAGCACCATTTATTGAAACGGCTACCCTTTATCCACTGCATTGCCTTTGTGCCTTGGTAAAAAATCAGTTGTCAATATATACAAAACTTGCATTTTAACATCATTGTGAGTTAGGGCTAGAATAGGGTTTAGAATAGTCTCTTGAAGCATCAGATGCGGTAAATCAGGGTTGTATTCTTTATATTTTTAAGCAAATTCTTTAATAAGATATAAGCTAAATACAGAAAAGCATACAAATCCTAAGTGTATAGCTTGATGAATTTTCACAAAATAAACACACTCGTGTATCTACCACCTAGATAAAAATAGGACATTCCCAACACCCTACAGCCCCTTCTGATGCTCTTTTCTAGTCACTGTCCTTTCTCTGCGCAGGTATTTGCTCTCCTCCTTTCTGTCACCATTGATGAGTTTTGCCTCTTTATAGAAATGGAGTGATATCTGTACTCTTGAGTCTGCGTACTTTTGCTTAACATTGTATTTTGGGGATTCATTTGTGTTGTTGCATATAGTAGTAGTTCTTGTTGTGGTATATTATTTCCTTCTATGAACATATCACAGTTTATTAATCCATTCTGCAGTTATTAGACATTTGGGTGGTTTCTCCTTTGGGCTTTTAATGCTTTTATGAACATTCTTGTTCATTCTTTTGCAAATAGGTAAGTATTTTCTGTTGGATATATCCCTAGGAATGGCATTGCTGGTCATAGTGTATGGATATTTTCAGCTATAGTAGAGACTGCCAACATTTTCCAAAGTGGTTGAACCAGTTTATGCAACCCCTTCACTACATCCAGTTGTATATGGGTATTATGTTGTTCAGCATTCTTGTTAACACTTGATATGTCCAGTCTTCTAAAATTTTAGCCATTCTGGTGCATGGATGGTGTTCTCGTGAGTTTGAATTGATATTTCTCTGGTGACTAATGAGGTTGAGAATCTTTATATATGTTTATTGGTCATTTGAATATTCCTTGTAGTGAATTGTCTATTCAGATTGTTCATATTTCTATTGAGTTGTTTATTACTGATTTCTATGAGTTTTTTTTTTTTAATAACTTCTGGCTATGTCTTGTTTCTTTATAACTTTGTATTTTAAAGACTTAACCCCTCCAATAAGCTTCCTGCCAACGTCACTGCTATAGAGAACAGGAAGATAAGCCTTTTGGTCAATGCAAATAATATGATTTTTTTTTTAATGAATTGGGGTAAATCTCATTGGCATATGGCAGTTCAGTTTTTCTAAAATTAAATTATTGTTTTTGGTAGACATTCCCTGGCCTTTAATGGGCACATGCAAATTTGCCCCTTGATTTATTTGGGACAGGGTTTCTCAAAAGTGGCACTATTAAAATTTGAATGGGATAATTCTTTGTTGTGGCAGCTGTCCTGTGCACTGTGGGGTGCTTAGCAGCATCTCCCAGGCCTCAACCCACTAGAGGCCAGTAGTACCTACCCCCCACTTTGTGACAACCAAAAATGTTTCCAGACGTTGCTGAATGTCCCTGGGGTGGGAGGTGGGGGTGTTAAAATTGCCCTGGTCGAGAACCACTGATCTAGATTTGTTTTGTGGGTATTTTACCAGTTTGCCAGGAAATTAGGGAGCTCAAAATTACGTGTGTTTTCTAAAATACATATGGAAATACAAAGGACTAAGAATAGTCAAGATATTTTTTAAGCAGCAGGTCAAGGTGAGAAGACTTGTTCTATGAGATATCCTGATTTATTATATATAAAGCTATAATAACTAAAGCACTTTGGTATTAGCACAGTATTAGACCAGTGGAAAACAGTAGAGAACCCAAATCCAGTTCCGTGTGTATCCAGAAACTTGATTTCTTTTAATAGTAGTGCTCTTACAGAGCAGAGGGCAAAGAAGGGGCGTTTCTATAAGTGGTCCTGGGACTATTAGATATCAGTATGGAAAAAATTCAAATTGGTATCCTACTTTACTCCGTACACAAAAATCCATTCCAGGTAGATTAAAGACCTAAGCATGAAAGGCAAAACTACTAAGATGTTAGAATATAGTGGTTTTCAAACGATGTTCTTAAGAGTCTTAGAAAAAACATGGCTTGTAGTGGGAAGGGGACAGTGGATCAGGGAAGTTCTAGGTCTTGAGTGCTCTTTTGGAAATTTTAAACGCTATTTCTTAAAAAACTGTAGTCCTCCTCAGAAAAGGCTTGAAAACCTGTGCTGTGTGGCATAGAATGTCTTCTGTGTTTTTGCAGACTCAAACCTTATTTTTTTTTTTGAAAATAGTATTGGACTTTCTTATAGTGCTTTCTCCCCTAGTAGTCTGTAAATCCTTCAAGGCCAGGGACTGGTTTTTTTTCATTGTTTTTCCATGGGGTCTGGAATTGTATGGACTCAATAAAATAAATGCTTGTTAAATGAATTCAAGCACTGGGAGTGGAGGGAATGTATAGAGAAGAGCAGAGAGGAAGGAAGGTACTTTGAAGAACACTCTCATTTACAGGAAGCGAGAAACCACTGCATTGCAATAGTTAAGAACCGTGTTACAGACATTAAGGAAAAAGCAAATGCATTTATTCTGTTGCAAGAATACAGAGTGTTACGTTTGGCTGTATACCTAGAGGTTATGCTTATGGATTTTAGAATCAGACAGCAGGAGTCAGTCATATCTAGGCTCTGCCTCTTACTAGCTAAACAATATTGGGCATGAACTTGACTTCTTTCAAACCTAGTATTCGCACTTATAAAATGGGAATAATATTATTCGGTGATTTAAGAGGTCATTGATGACCTTGAGATAGAGCTTTCCGGATTGTGGGATTAAAAGCTAGATTATAGGAGCTTGATTCTACTATATTGTTAAGCCTAAAGAACATTGAGAAGCTCAGTAGGAAACAAACATTGAGACACTGTAAAGAACGATTTTTATAGAAATGAAATACATTTTCTTGAGAGAATCTTACAGTTATATTTTTTAAGCCACGTTATTGGGAGTGGTCTACAAAAGCATAAAGCTACAATTGGACTTTCCTGTTGAAAGTATATTTCTCAAAATGTTTGCTATATCTTTGTTAAGGTAAATTGAGTGGTAAAGTGCTTTTAAACATGTTGAGCATTTCATGTTTTAAAGTATGTTATGAAATTTTTAGAAATAAATCATACATCTTGATTCCAATTTTTTTCTAGAAAAATTTCCTGGAGCAACCCCTGATGGCCTAGTGGTTAAAGTTTGGCACGCTCCGCTTCGGCGTCCCAGGTTCAGTTCCCAGGCGTGAACCACACCACTCGTCTCTCATTGACTATGCTGTGGTGGTGGCTCATATAGAAGAACTAGAAGGACTTACACGTAGAATATAGAACTATGTACTGGGGCTTTGGGAAGGGAGAAAGAAGAGAGGCAGATTGGCAACAGATGTTAGCTCAAGGCAAATCTTTCCAAGCAGGGAAACGAAAAAGAAAAAGAAAAATTTCCTAAGTGTAAGTTATTTATACCCATTTTTTATGACTTCTTATATAAGACTCTCCCGAAAAAAACTATACTGGCTGCGAAGCTATCTGCCATTAAACAGGTATCCATATGGAGAGATAAAAATGGTGATTTTCAAGTAGAGAAGAATTCAACCCTTATAAACTACACAGCAGGTAAACAGAATTTGTTGGCAGTGAAATATTCCCGTTAGTTCTAGTAGAACAAGGTAGCCAAGCATCAATCAAGATTTCAGTGGTGCTTGTAGAGAGTAGTTGGTTCATGTCACAGACATAAATTGTAAATTATTGTAACTTCATTTTATATAGTTACTCATTACAAAGGAGTTTATTATTATACTAGATTATTGAGGCTAACATCATTAAAATGTAACTGCATGGTGCTTTCTTATATAAGAGGAATTTGACAATAAACTATTTACTTAAGGCATATACTGATAGTATAGCTACTTTCTACTTTTAATTCTTCTGTTGTTTTGATCTAATAATGGCATTTTGGGGGGTCAAAATACCTTTTTTTAGAAACCTTGATACAACCATATGTTGTCTTCAAAATCTTACTTCAAATAAAGCAATAGAGGCAAGTTGGAAGTAAAAGCATGGAATACATAAACAAAATAATAAGGGAATTATGGTGCCAGTTATCAATGGGTTGCCCCTGTGTAACAACATCAGAGTGTTGGCCTCTATTGTCTGTTCTGCAATAATGGAGCTGCACCCAGTAGACATTTCTCTTTTGCACCTGGCAGGGGTTAAGCTTTGTCAGAGAAGGTTTAGGACAAAGGGCCTTCCTTCCTAATTCCAGGGTGCTTCCATTCTTTTCTTTTTCTTTCTCCTGCAGTACAACCAACAGTGGCACAATTCAGGGGTGTCTACAGGGACTCACCCACAGTGGGTGATCCACAGTGGATTCAGTGGATCCCCTTGGATGGCTTAATAAGGAGAATGAGTGGCACCCCTGCAAGTGGAATCCCAGTGAATCCAGTAGGCATCCCAGCCTCAGCCTACCTGCACCTGGGAGGGGACAGGGCTTTCCTGTTTGCCAGTCTCAGCCTGCTGTTCCCTACCTGCTGAGCTCTGCCCTGACCAGGGACCGGTACTGGCCTTGGGAAACATGACAATCTTCTCTACCATCCCTGTGCTGCAATCATTCCTTCTCCAACAAGCCCTGAAGGCAGCCTTGGCGAGGGGGGTCCTCTCCCAAAATTGTTTCTTTCTTAACTACTCTACTGTAATTCTGGGCTATTCTCTATAGTTCCCTTTAAAGGTTTATGGTTAATTGTTCATTATATAAACTGTCCCTGCTCAATCTATTGGTTGGTTTCCGTGTCCTGATTGAACCCTGATTCTTATCATTATATATTATTTTATAGGGTGTTAGTGCTAAGGGGAAAAATGAAAGGAGAACAAGTTGGATAGGGAGTGTCAGGACAAGAGGATAGTTTATATTTTAAATGACATGGTCAATACAGCCTCAGCAAGATGACATTTGAACACAGAATTAAAGATAGTGAAGAAGATGAGGCATGAAATCATCATGTGGAAGAGGATTCCAAGTGGATGGAACATAGAGTGCAAGTCTACAGGTGGGAGAGTGCCTGGCATGTACCAGGAGCATAATGGAGTGCAGAGGTACAGGGGATGACTGGCCAAAGATGATGTCAGAGAGAGTGTGGGACCAACTGTATGGTGCTTGAGGTCCAGCATAAGGACTTGAACTTTCCCCCTGAGAGAAATGGAGAGCCCCTGGAGAGATTTCACAATGTCAGGGTGTGACATCTGGTTTTAAAGGGTCACTCCAATTGGTGCATTGGAGATAGATTGTGGGTCAAATATAGAGGCAGAGAACCCAGTTAGAAGGATACAGTGATAATCCAGGCCAGAACAATGGTGCAATGTGGTCCACCCAGCCATCAGGGAGTAACAGGGTGTTGACTTACATACTCACCGCAAGCAAAGAAAAAACTAGTCAAAATACGTGATATGATTATTTTGCTAATGATCAGTCTACAAATGCAGTGGGTGAAAGTCCACAAGGCCAGAGGAAAGCAACCTTCGTGTAAAGAAAAATTCTGAGGAACTGTGAGTCACACCATCTGCAACAACCACAGATTCTAGAATTATTTGAGATGCCAGGACAATGAGGAGGGAATAATCTTTTCAACAAGTAGTGCTGGGACAGGTGGATATCCACATGTGAAAGAATAAAGGTGAACCCCTACCTACACCATATACAAAAATGTTACATCTTCTTACCATCAAAGATGTAAATGTAAGACCTAAAACTATAAAACTCTTGGAAGAAAACATGGCCCTGGATTAGGCAGTGTTTTTATAATTATGGCACCCAACACATAAGCAACCAAAGGGAAAACAGATCAATTCAACTTCATCAAATTAAAACTTGAGTGCTTTGAAAGACATGATCAAGAAAGTGAAAAGACGACTCACAGAAGGGGAGAACATGTTTACAGATCTTTACATATCTGATAAGGGTCTACTATTGACAATATATAATACATTCTCCCCTCTCAACAATAAAATACAAATAGCACAATGAAAAATGGGCAATGCATTTGGATAGGCATTTCTCCATAAGAAATACATGCCTGCCTGGTGCTGTGCTGTCACTGCCCGAGGCTGCAGTTCCTGTGCTGGCCATCAGGTGGCAGCCTCCTGTGTCAGTGGTGCCCACTGAGCTTTGTTGGAGCAATTGGAGAAAGGAGGAGTCATGCAGAAGTCATGCTGACCCTCCGCCTGCCTCAGGACCCACTTGCACTTCCTATTACTAGTGTTCCTCTTCACCGACTGAGTGGAGCAAAAGCAGGAAGGAGGGATCCAAGATGCCCCTATTTGTTCATTCGGCAGCTATGTGCCAAGCCCTCACCCTGGGCCGGGAACCCTGGTGGTCCCAAGGGTGGTACTGAAATCTACCCAGTGGTCCCTGCCCACCAGGAGCTCAGTCTGGAGGCAGATGGACAAAAGCACAAAATCAGAGACACGTGAAAGAGAAGAGCATGAACTGGAATGAAAATAAAGAGTGTCCTGCAGGGAGGGTTGGGGTCTCACTGGGTAGGAGGGTCTGAAAGGCCTGACTGAGGTGACATTTGCTGTGACCAGAATGACAGGAGGACCCAGCGCTGCACTCACCTGTGATCAGCGTGCCAGGGAGAAGGCACTGCTGGTGTGGAGACACCCAGGCAGAAGTGAGTTTGGCCAGAGGAGGTTAGAGAGGTGGGCACTGTGGCTGCAGATAGCCTGGAGGGGAGAGGAGGGAGAAGGGCAGGCCAGACCCAGGAACTGGGAGATGGTGTGAGGTGTCTCCTCCTCTCTGAGAACACTGCTCCCCACCCTGCATCTTTAAACCGCAAATATTCTCTCTCTCTCCATCTCTGTGGACCAGGAATCCTGCACAACTGAGCTGGAGCCTCTGCTCATGACGACTTCCAGGTTGGGGCTGTGGCCTCCACTGAGGCTGGAACAGGGTGAGATGTGCTGTCAAGCTTACTCTTGTGGGCTCGGTCAGGAGCAGCTTCACTGAGAGCCCGGCTCCTTTCTGTATGTTGGCCAGGGCACTCCCTTGGTTTTCTTCTATGTGGGCCTCTGCATAGGGGAGCTCAGGACGTCCATGTATGTCCCCAGGTCCAGGGGTTAGACAGACTGAGAGAGGGGAACAAGGGAAGAGGGAAGAGGGAACACAAGAGAGCGAGTGAGAGAGAATGACAGCCTCGGTGATGGAATCTGAGAAGGGTCGT
Organism: Diceros bicornis minor; assembly: GCF_020826845.1. NCBI lineage: Eukaryota > Metazoa > Chordata > Mammalia > Perissodactyla > Rhinocerotidae > Diceros > Diceros bicornis. Next base: position 376,711 of record NW_026691045.1, read on the forward strand.
CCTGTCACTTGTGCTGGGTCTGTTGGTCAGAAGCCAGTGCCTAAGCAGTCAGTGGTCCACAGGGACGTGTAGAACAGGCAGGGAGATCATCCCTGCAGGGGCACGCTGACCTTGACTCGAGTGTCCTGGTTGCGAAAGGCTCCCTTCCTACCTGGGCTGATCCTGCGTTGAGCTCAGATCCTCCTCCTTGGGAGTGTTGCTCATCGTGACCCGGGTGTGCTCTCCCGGGTTCCCTGGGCTCCTGTCTCCTCCAGGAGGGAGATGTACACTGAAGAGGCTGAGGCCAGAGCAAGCAGGGACCACTCCACCCTCCCAGCTCATTTGCTTCCTTCTCCAGGTGGGCCAACTCCTCAGGAGCCTCTCCTCACTGCTCACCATCTTCTCTGCTCTGAGAGCACCTCGTTTCAGCCTCTGAAGAAGACCTGGGGAGAAGTTTGCAGGTGGGAAGGCCTCTCTCCATGGGAGCCCCAGAGTGGACAGGGACCTTCGACAGGGCTGGGCATTGTCCCCTCAGTCAACTTGGACTTCCTGGGAGGCAGCAACACCTGGGGGCAGGGCCTAGGCTGGTGGAAGGTCTCTAAGCATCCCCACAATGCCCATCTTCCTGGTCTCACCTGATTGGGCACAGGCCTGCACAAGCACACAACATTTCAGACCCCCTGGGGTCATGTGCAGCCCATCAAGGCCGCTGTGTCTGTCTCATTGTGTGGTTGTCCGTCTCACTTTCCTGGCTGATTCGCTGCTCTGTTCTAGATCCAACCTCAGGCGGCTGCAAAGTTGACCTTCCACGTCAGCTTGCCACTGAGATGGTTACTGTTTCCAGAAATGCTTAGGGGCCGGGCTTTGCCCAACCATGGCGACATCAAGTGGGCAACCTCTGACAGTGAAGCCACCCCCTTCAGTCTTGCGCCACTCACAGGGCCGTCACACTGAGGGGGTGGGGACGGGACCTGCCCTGGGCCAAAACACCACGACTCTCACTGTTCTTCCCTCAGCTTCAAATGCTCCTCAGTTGGTTGTATGTCTTTGGTCTCTTCCCAGAAGTTGTTTTCTGACAGCGCGTCCAGTGTGATCATGGCTTTCCGGGAAGAGGATTGGCTGAATTCCTCACTCAACCATTTGGTGTGTCCTGCCGCCCCACCCCGATCAATTTCTAAAGGCTCATCCTTTCAGCAATCTGAGGACCCAAGATTGTGAGTCTGTGTCCCGGAGAGATTTTGAGAAGAGCTGGTGGGATGGCAGTATTGCAAAGCATAAAGTCTTGCTTCCAGAAAGCTCTCTGGGATCCTCATCATCTTGCTGTTTTGGAGTCAAAGCCCTGAGGTCTTTAAAAAGCCAGCAATGTTAGAACATGGGCAGGACAAACAAAAGTCTCTGGACTCCAACACCAACTAAAATATTCTGAATTTCTAGTAACCTGAGACGAGTGGAAAGGAATTGGGAGTATGGAGTGGAGGGGCGGTTTGGGCCAACTACGCATCTGGGAGGAGAAATGCCATGCAGAGCAGCCTTTCTGGGGGCATAAGTGTGGGACATGTGTGCAGACCCCCGCTGCAGACATTGCTGCTGCTGCCCTTCAGTTCCCTCAGCCCACTTGAGTCCCTGCAGTCCCTGGGAGCCAGTCCCCAGCAGGCCCACAGTGTCCCCCTGGAGCACCTGCATCCACTCTCTGCCTGAGGGCTCTCTCCTGCACCGGAAGCTTTCTCTCCTGCAAGCCTGTGCCAGCCTGTAGCACAGAAGCCTTCATGACCCGGGGTAAACCCTCCACCCACAGGGACAGAGCCAGTCCGGGTGGGATCTCGTCTCCCAACAGGACTAGGATGGATGCTCACCTCAGTGCTCCCTCGTCAGGCCCGCACTGGCTCTCCTCCGCCAGGCTCCCTTCCCCCATGGTCTCCCTCGGGCCTCCTCCATCACCTGCAAACAAACCACTTGCCCTACAACCTTGTCTGCTTTGGGGGCCCAAACCCTGCCGAGGCTCCACGCTGGCTGTGACTTGGAGCAGGTCGTCCAGCCTTCTGGACTTGAGCTTCCTCACCTGTAAGATGGGGACAAAAGGCCTGCCTCCCGGAGTCTTCGGAGGAGACACAGCATGGGAAGATGCAAACCGCTGCAAAGAAAGATGCCAGGTGATCACCCAGTAAAACATCAACCTTGCCAAAGCAACAGGAGCTCGTGAGGCTGAGGGAGGAACGCGGGCAGCCTGTCCCAACAACGTGGAGATTCACTGACGAGTGTGGCCGTGCAGGGTAGGCCCCTGAACAGTGGAAGAGCCATTAACAAGGAGGGTGACAGGACAGAGGCTTCCAAGGAGAAAGATTTAAGTGTTAGAGGATCACAGAGGCCTTAGGAAAATCGTGAGGCCCTGGAACATGTTACTGAAATGCTATTATTGGCCGTAAAAATGTGTTACAAATACCCAGTCCACTCTGGATTACTTCTCATTGGTTGTAGGAATGAGTGCACACTTGTGATTAGAACCCACATTTTGTTAAATATAGGATATCTTTATTTTACTTAACTTTTAATTTTTTTTTTGTCAATGAAGTGCCAAGCATGGGTTTTCTCCGTTCTTTTCTTTGCATGGGTGACCTCTACTTTCAGAAGTGGATTCCTGGTGCTCATCACCACTACTATCCCAAAGGACAGCCCTCTTTCAGGTCACACCGTGGATGTGAGCTCCAGGTGGACAGGGACCACATCGGGTCATACTGGTGAAGTTACAGTGCTCGGCCCATGGCAGGGACCAGAGCGTATTGGGTGAATGAGTGAGTAAACAATGAACGAATGCATGAATGAGTACATGAGTGCAGGAGTGAGTGAGTGAGGGAATGAGTGAAGGAATGACTGGGTGAATGAAGCAATAAGTGAATAAACCACAGCAGCTGGATCCACACAGGAGGAGGCTTTATCTGTGTTGGGCTCACAGGGTGTCACAGCACAAGGCCTAGACGGTGGCATGGAGCATGTCCAGCTCTCCTTCCAGCACTGAGCCTCCGTCACCTGCAACACAGTGTGGTCCTGGTTCTTCTTCAGCTCCACCTCAAACAATGTTGAATGTTCCCGGGAGCAGAGCAGCAGGAAGGGAACCTGAGGAGGGACTTCCCAGACCCTGCGCCCTGGAAGACCACTGTGACAGCCTGGCAGGGGGCTCTTAACACGCTCCAAGCACCAGGCTAGAAATACTCAAGCCATTCCTCAGGGAAGTCTCCCAACAGCCCATCAGGAGGCCAAGTCATTTCCTGATTGTACAGATGGGGAAGCTGAGGCTGAGAGCATCACCTGCATCACCAGCTAGAAAGAGGCTGAGCAGGCACTAGGACCCCTGTTTCTCTGACTTTGGATCATTCCAAACCACTGTCCTGCACTGCGGCCTCCTCGGGCTCAAGGGTCCTGGCCTCCCTGGGACCTGCACCCTTCTGGCCTCCAGCCATCACTGAACTAAAGGGACAGGGCCACTCCGTCTGCCTGGGGCTGGGTATGGTGGCCGGGGAATGGCCAGCCGTGGGCGCTGTGGGATCTCCCAGTACCAAGGACCAGCCTATCCCCCCGCAAAGTGAGGTCTTTCTGGGCATCAGGACCAAAAGTTGTCAGAACTTTAGGGAAAAGAGGTCCCTCCCTCAGCATGGGGGAGCCCTTCTCAGGCAGGCCCCATGGGGTCTAAGAGGCACTGGGTTCAAATCCCGGCTCTGCCACTCTGCAGGGCACAGAGGGGGCAAGTCTCTTTGAGCCTCAGTTTCCTCATCAGTGAAATGAAGACAATAATTGCTCCTCCCCCAAGGAGTTGTGGGGAGGATTCAAGGAAATAGCTCAAGAGGAGAACAGAGGCCCCGGTAAGTGCTCATCACCGTGAGCTGTTCCTGCTGATGTCACCCCACTGAGAGGCCCCTGGGGCCCTTCGCCTCTGCCCACTCTGATCTCCCACCAGGCATGCCCTACTCGCTCTGACTCCGCTGTTCCTCTGGAATGCCTTTCTCCACCCCATCTTGTCCCACGGGAGTCAGCCAGCCAGCTGGGGATCCAGGACCCAGCCCCATCTCTCCTCCCGTGATTCCTCTTCATTACAGCTAGTAGCTGTTGAGCTCTGAAAAGGTGCAGGACACTCCAGGTGCAGCCTGAGCAAACTTGTCTGACACCACCATGAAAGGTCGGCTGCCACCCCACTTCACAGTTGAGGAAACCAAGGCTCCAATGGCAGTTCCTCTCCGAGGTCACCAGGGCTCTCTCGCTCATCCCCACTGAGCAGGGGCCCTCCATCGCAGAGGCTAAATGTGCTGGATATGTGGGCTGGGGCTGGCACAGTGCCTGAGGCAGCCATCACTCCTGGAAGACCCTGAGGTGTGCTTTGGCACAATGACCTTCTCCAAAGCCTCCAGCCCCATGCTCTGACCTTCTGGCACCTTCTATGACACCTCCACTGTGTCTTGTCAAAGTCACTTCTGCTCACACAAGCTCAAGTGGGTCCTGCTGTTGCAACTGAGAACTCCCCCTGGAGGGAGTATGTTCAAGGAGGTCCCTGTGACTCACTGCTCTGTCCTAGATGTGCTTTCCCTACTGAGGATGGGGCTCTCTGCTTGGAGGGAGAGGGAGCAGGCAGGAGTGTCCAGACCCTCATCATCATCTGTCCTGGATGGCAGGCCAGGCTGCTCAGCTCAGGTGAGTTAGGGAGCAGGAGGGGCATGGGCAAGGCCAAAGCGGAGTCAGGTGTGGTAGGGGCGGGGCCAGGGGTGAGGGGAGTGGTAGGGCCAGAAGGAACAGGAGTGGGGCCTTCCAGCTGGGCAGGTCACCCCAGGTACCTTCATCCCCTGCATCCTAGCTGCTCCTCCTTCTCCCTCCCCCCCTCAGGTCTCTGCTTCAGGGTTTCTGGAATCCCCGTTCCCAAACAAGATCACAGCGTAGAAGGAGACCTTGGGTGTCAGACTGTGACCAACACCTTAACATCACGTTTACATTATGAGCCAGAATCTCCACCTCTAGGGATCGGTCCTAAAGAAGTAGAGATTTATGGATGCAGGTGTTCCTTTCAGCATGCTGACGGGAGTGAAAAATCAGAAATGATCTGTGTTGCCCAGCAGAGGCTCTTAGGAAATTCTGAGGCCGACGCAGGGGAGGAAGAGGATTGACTGGCCAGGGTCCAGCCCTGGGGAAATCAGGTTCCAGAAGAGCACACTCCCTGCAGTCCTTCCCACACGATAGCCGCAAGTGCACACCCACACACACTTGCACATAGACATACCCATGTGCATACAGATGCACACAGCTGAATGTGCACATGCACACACGTGCACACACACGTGCATACAAATGCAAAGGACTGAAACGGTGAACACTGCCTATTAAGGGCACTCCTCAGTTTCCACTTAATTCTTAATTCCCTTAGAATTCATTCTTTTACTATAATAAAAGTTCATTGTCTTTGTAATAAAAACTTTTACAAAGAAAAACTAAATAATGTACTTCAGTCCAAAGATGAGTGATAAATGGATAACATTAACCATGTGATTTTATTCTTGTTAGAATTATAAGAGGAATAGAGGCACATTCTATCAAGTTGAAACATCACGCAGGCCCCTAAAGGAGAAGAGAAGCGAGTGGGAATTCCCATCCCCAGAGGTGAACCCCGTGGATGATTTGGTGCGTATCTCTCTGGCTTTGTCTCTCTCTTTCTGTCTGTCTCTCTCTGTCTCTTGCTCACACACAGATTCATTTTCATAGATGCGTGTCTCCCGGCTGATATCACATATACGTAGTCTTACAGATGGGACAGATGGATCCCATCTCCTCGCCATGGACAGTAGCATTCCTTCCAATTGCTTGCTATTGCAACCAGTGCTGTGATGAATAGTCTGGAAAATACATCTTTGAAAAGTTGGGCAGGAATTTCTGTGGGATGAAGTCCTGGGATCAGCACCGCCAGTACAGGCGTGCCCCTGGGGACAGCGATGGGTCCTGCAGGCTGGTCCCCAGAGAGGAGTGTCCTTTCACACTTGTCTCTAGGGGTCTACTGGGGCCTCTGCTTCCTCACATTGTCACCAGGGCTTGTCGTCACCACATTGGACCCCTGCTCATCTGATGGGGCCCAGTGCCCTCTCCACAGTGTCTCCATGTGCGCGTCTCCTCCTCGGGGAGCTCAAGCATCTCTGACACATGCTGCCCCTGTGTAGCGCCTCTTGTTGGCGTTGAATGTGTTTGCTCTTTATCTCTTTTTAAAACTCTGACTTTTGAGCATTTTTTTGGACCACAAGGAGGCGTAACCTTTCCCTGGCCTTGTGTTATGTGGATACGTTCCAGTTTATGGTTTGACTTTCCAGCTTTCAATCCTTTTCTTGTTTTTGTTTTGGCCGCACGAACAGCAACGCGTTTCGTGTGTGGCTTCTGGCTCTGGTGTCCCACTTAAAACAACAGTCTGTACCCCAAGATTATGCACATATTTACCAAAAGGGCTTTCTTTGATACATCAAGTCTAGACTCCATCTGGGATTTACCTATCAATTTAGAGAAATTCTATTTCAAATAAAAACAGAAAAGGAAAAGCTATCAGGCCGTGTGAAAATGAGTGGGCAGACACAATGGCCACCTACGGCATGATTTCACTTATAGGAAACATCCAGAACAGATTAAAAAAAAAAAAGTGACAGAAAACAGATCAGGGGTTGCCAGGGCCCGAGCGAGAAATGGGGAGTGACTGCTTTTAGAATAGGGTTTCCTTTTGGAGAATGAAATATTCTGAACCCAGACAACGGTGATGGATGCACAGCATTGTGAATGTACTTGATGCTCATGAAGTGTACAATTTAAAATGAAAAACATTAAATTGTTAAAAGATGAAAGTTAAATTTATTTTAAATATTCAAGATATAAACAATAAAAACAAAGCAATGAAAGGAACCAAGAAAGAAACAAATACAATAAGCAGGGTGGGGAAGGAAATGTGTGGTAATGGAGCAGGCGGAACAGGTGTGATTGGAGGTGCTAATGAGGGAGGTTCGCGAGCCAGATCTCCCAGGCCGCAGAATTTGGCCTCAGCTGCCTCCCTGTCTCCTGCAGGCGCCTGTGCAGGGGATGGCTCTGCCTGAGTGGAGGCTGGGGCCTCAGCTGCCTCTCATTCTCCTGCAGGAGGCTGTGCAGGAGATGTCTGTCCCTGCACGGAGGTTCGGGCCACAGCTGCCTCCCTGTCTCCTGCAGGAGCCTGTGCAGGGGATGGCGCTACCTGCACGGAGGCAGGGACCTCAGATGCCTCCTCGTCTCCTGCAGGAGGCTGTGCAGGAGATGGCTTTCCCTGCACAGAGGCTTGGGCCTCTTCTGCCTCCTGGTATCCTACAGGATCCAGGGTGCGCCATCCCCCTGTACAGGGGATGGCGCACCCTGCTTGGAGGCTGGGCCCTCAACTACCTCCTCTTCTCCTGCAGGAGCCTGTGCAGGGGATGGCTCTCCCTGCACAGAGGCTGGGGCCTCAGTTGCCTCCTGGTCTCCTGCAGGAGACTGTGCAGGGGATGACTCTCCCTGCACGGAGGTTGGGGCCTCAGCTGCCTCTTGGAGTCCTGCAGGCGGCTGTGCAGGAGATCTCTGTCCCAGCATGGAGGCAGAGATCTCAGCTGCCTCCTCATCTCCTGCAGAAGGCTGTGCAGGGGATGGCTCTCCCTGCACAGAGGTTTGGGCCTCTTCTGCCTCCTTGTATCCTACAGGAGCCAGTGCAGGAGATGGCGCACCCTGCTTGGAGCCTGGGCTCTCAGCTGCCTCCTGGTCTGCTGCAGCACATGGTGGATATGATTGTTCTCCCGGGATTGAAGCTGGGTCCTCTGGTGGCTCTGAGGGTTTTATCACTGCCACTGCAGACCCTCTCCCTGTAGCTGCTGATCCAGTCCTGTGGGACACCGGCGCCTCCATCGGGGAGATGGATGGAATATCCCCTTCCACCAGCTCCACGCTGATCTCCTGTCTGGAGCTCTGCAAAGACAGTGACTGGCTCTGTCCCAGAGGCATCAGAGCCCTGCCCAGCTGTCTTTGCTGCTGCTTCTGCCCTCTGGACCTAATTCTCCCAGATCAGGCACATACCTGTGTCTGCACAGTATTCCACCCCTGAGGAAAAACATACACATCAGGGGCTTGTGATAAACCTCAGGCAGAAGGGCGTCACCCCAGCACTCCACGTCCCACCCAGCCGGCCTTGACCTGGGCTTTGAACCTGACCGACCCCCCCCCCAGGCTTCTAACACCTCACCGACTGCTCCTGCTCACGGTGGTCCACCCACATGAACCCGCCCTTCCAGGCACACATGAGGAGGGGATGTAGGGCTGCCGTGATGGGACCACAGTGGTAGCCTGGTTTGGAATGGCCTTCCGTGAGCCTCCCGATGTTACCTTTCCATCCTTCCGGGGAAATGGCCACAGCCGTCGACCGTGAGAGGGGCACCAGCATCTGCATCGGTGTTTGGGGGCTTTCCTGGGGCTCCGGCCCCTGGGCATCGGGAAGCAGCAACTAAACATGTTGCTCCTTCTAGACAAGTGCTAGACAAGTGAGCTCACTTGGGGGCTGTGTTTGGGATGTGGGTGCCTAGTTACCAGGGTTCCAAGTTCTGTTGGGCTCTGTGAGGTCACTTCCTGGGATCCCCTTACCTAAGCTTCCTCCTCACACAAGACCTTCCTAAGGGTCCCCCGGGCTGCTGACTGCTCACTCTCCATCTCCACACCCTGTCCAGACACAGTCACACCAACACAGTCCACCCCACAGCCTCTGGGGAGGTCTGGACACAACCAGGGCCCCAGCTTTGAGGACACAGAGTTGAATTCAGTCCCGCTCCTGCTTCTTGCCAGTGATGTCACCCTGGACAACCCTGTGCCTCTCAGGGCCTCCCCCGTGTCCCTGTCTGTGTAGTGGGGGTCATTCTAACATCTATTTCCTAGGGATGTCATCAGGTGCATAGACCTAGAGATCCCTTCAGAGCCTGTGAAACCATGGGCTGCTCCCACACGTAGCTCCTGCACAGACTTTGCAGTGCAAGGATGACAGAAAGGGCTGGCTGTGGCAGACAATACAATGCAAAGAGGCTTCGGTCTGCTGGGCGTCTGGGAGAGGCACTTCCCCTCTTGCCTGTTTCCCAGTGTCCCTAGGGAGGGTTGAAATGAAATGACGTTCAGACATCATCTCCTTCTGGCTTGCAACCCTCCAGGGCCTCCTGTTCTGTTTAGACTCAGGTCCAAGTGCCTGAGTGGCTGTCATCTCAGCCTATGTGGTGGGCAGCCCCCACAATGGCTCCCAGCGTTCCCACTTCCTAGGCACACATCCTTGGTAATCCCCGCTCCTCGAGGAGAATGGACTTTTCGGCTGGCTTCTAACCAACAGAATAGGACCGAGTGATGGGATGTCACTTCCATGGTCGGTTTAATGAAAAGTCTGTGACTTCTGCCTGCTTCTGTCTTTCCTGTGTTCATTCTATCTCTCTGTCTCTATCTCTCTCCCTGTCTTTGTCTCTCTCTGTCTCTGTGTCTCTGGCTTTCTGTATCTCTCTTGGTCTCTCCCTGTCTCTCTGTCTCTCTCTTTGTCTCTCCTCTCTGTCTCACTGTGTCTGTCTGTGTCTCCTCTTTTTGTCTCTCCTACCCATCTTTCTATCTCTGTGTGTCTCTGTCTCTCTTTCTCGCTCTCTTTCTGTCTCTCGGATCCACTATTCAGGAGAAGCCAGATCAGATATTATGAGCTTCCGTCCCTATGACACCCCCAAGTGCAAAGAACTGGCAGAGGGCCCCGGCCCACAGACAGAAAAGGCCTGAAACCCCCCATCCAAACTGAATCCTACCACTGCTCCGATACTTCCGAATGATCTCCGAGACGGCTCCTGCCTCTATCGACCTTCAGTTGAGAACACAGCCCCAGCCTCCTGCTAGACCTTGACAGGGAGCCTCCCAGCTGACCTGAGCCTGGACCCTGGTAGAGACATTGTCAGATGCTCAATGACAAGTCTTGTAAATGCTAAGTGAGGCTAATGCTGTCACCCAGCATAGACAGCTAGTACCTCCTTCCAGGCCTGGGTCTGGCCCTGCCATCCTCTCTCTCTCACTTCTCTCCTCCCCAGCTCACTCTAGCCACACTGGCTCTTTTCTCACCTCCTCTCTCGTCAAATTCTCTTCTCCCTCCAAGTCTCTGTGCCTTTGAGCTTCCCCCCAGCACGCTGTTGGCAGACAGATGCAGGGCTGGTTCCTCTTGTCCTTCTGCTCAGGGCACAAATGTCCCCAGGGAGGCCCTTTACACCCACCTAGGGGCTCCAGGCCCTCCCTCCTCCAGCACCCTGCTTCATTGCCCTGTAGCACCTGCTCTTCTTTTTCGCATGGATTTGTTCATGATTTTGTCCCTTCCACCTCCAGGGTGTGAGCTCCTGGAGGGCAGGGACCATGTAGGTGCTTTCAGCACTACCCTCAGGACTAACATGGGCCCTGCTCAGAGTGAGTGCTGGGGCCACAGTAGCTGAAAGAATCATGAGAGGATCTCAGAACCCTCCCACCTCTGAGCAGCTCCCATTGTGAACGTGGATGCCAGTAATCAAAGGTTGCTTTGGACAGGGGAACACCCAGAACGAGGCCTGGGCGTCCCTTCCCTGCTCCACTTGCTCCATTGAGCACGAGTGGACACAGAACACCTCTGGTGGTCAGCCCTAGCCTTGCAGCCCCAGGCAGGAAAGCAGAAAGCAAAACACACACATTTCTTTGTTTGGGGTCCTCAAGGTAGTGGTTCCCCCAGGGCCGAGGGTGCAAAGGATCAGGACCCGTGGGCTCCAGGAGAGATGTGAGGGACCTCAGAATCCTCTCTTGCTCCCCACTTTCCTTACACTGGCCCTGGCGTGTCCCGTTGACTCACAAGGCATCCTCATCCCAGCCAGGAAAATGACTCCACCTCACTTCCAAAGGAGGACCCCGAGGCTCCAACAAGGATGACCTTGTCCCTGGTCCCCGGACAAGTCGACCAGTGCTCTGCCATGTTCTGCACTGCCTGGGTCCCCAGTCCCCAAGCTCTCAGGCTGCCCTCTGCAAAGCAAGACCTCGAGGGAATGGAATGCATTTTACAACGACTCAGAGAACAGTGGGTCATGGATGGAGAATGAAGGTCAAGAGACTCTTCTACAAGCCTGTGAGACCCTTAGAGTCACCCCATTTATGCATCCCAATTTACAGAGGCCGAAGATCAGGCCTTCTCTCATGTAGCCCCTCCCCCCTAGGGGGGGGTCATATCCTAGTTCCCGGTGCACAGAGTGGTGGACACAGGACGCCAGACCTGGTTCTCTGCAGGCTGCTCTAGGGATGGCCCGAACCCCTGCATCCCCCTGTGCACCTTGGGGACCCCCTGCCCACCAGTCTGGCATCTCTCCTCTTCATGCTATGGGCCTGGGCATGTGGCTAGGGGACCGGATGCCCCTGCCCTATGGCAGAGCTGCCTCCAACCTCTTTCTTCCTTCCTCCTGTCACCTCCCCAGAGTGCACTTCCCTTCTGACACAGGGCTGGGCAGTCAGAGTGTGTGTGTATGCTTGTGTGTGTGAGTGCGTCCACGTGGGGATGCATAGAGGAAAGGGCCCTACATGGGGGACGTTGGCAGGGGTCCCCCAGGATCTTAGGAGCTCTCATTCCCAAAGCAAACCCCTTGGAAGTGTTGAGGCTGGCCTAAGAGCTTGGAATGCTCTCTTCTCCTCTGGACTTTGCCCACCTCGTGGGCCCAGGGCCTGTCCCTGCTCCTCCTGGCCTCAGTTTCCCAACTATACTGTGAGGGTTGGACATGGAGCAACATCAGCCCCGATGAACATGGACATGACCCAGGATCTCTGCCCGCGTGAGTGTGGCAGGGATACCCTCATGGTCTCATAGGCCTCTCTCCTGTGGGGCAACCAGACCTCCTGTCCACGGTCAGGCTCACAGAGGGGCCCTGCAGACAGCACTTCTGGGTGACACAGCCCGCAGCACACACGTGTAACACAACGGTCCCCTGACATGGCTGCTTTCGTCTGTCCCCTCCCCAGCCAACTACTCGGTGACCCTCACATCCCCTACGTACCGGGAACACGCCACACAAGCCAGGTGGGCCACACGGTGCACAGTTGAGTAGGTTGGACATCTGGGGATGTGAGAGTCACTGAATATACACCGACCTCACTGTACTGGTCCACAGACTGCATCCCAGGGTCCAGCTCCATGCATGGCTGGTCCTGTGGACACGAAGACAGTGGTGGACACAGACCCTGGGCAGGGAGAAGGCCAGGCCACCCTTTTCCCTCCTCCTCTACACCCCATCCTGGCCACATGAGGTCCAGCCAATCCCTGCCTGCAGCCCTGGCGGGTGTAGGAGGAGCTGAAGGGAGCCCAGCTGGGCAACTATTGGAGGGAGTTACTGTTATTAGGAAGCCCCCTGGGTGCTGAGTTATTAAACCCCATTTTACAGATGACCAGTGGTCCCAGCGTTCAAGGTCACTCTGCTCTAAGTGACCAAGTCCAGACGTGAACAGGGGACTAGAAATCCTTACTTTTCACTACCATTGAGCCCAGCATTGACCATCGAGGCCTTGTCCTGCGTTGGGTCTCCTCCAGCCAGGCGACCTCCTGAGTCCAAGCACTTTGGGCACCTTCTTCTCCCTGCTTGAATCCCAACACACCCTCCTGAGGTTAGAGTCACTGACCCCATTTTTCATGGAGGAAACTGAGTCTCCGAGAAGACACCACATGAACTTGCCTGTCACAGGGCTGTGAGGTGACCCAGGTGTGGGTTTGACACCAGGTCAATCTGCCTCTAAAGGCTCTGCTAGCACAGGAGCCTGAGGAGGTGGCCTGTGAGCCCAGCACAGAGGTGAGTCCATCCTGGATGGGGGCTCGGGGGAGGGGCACTGCAGGCTAGGAGCTCTGAAGGGGGCAGGGGCTTGGCAGGGTCCTTGGGGAGGAAGGCTCTAGGGAGGGTGGGGTGCGGTGAGGGGTGCACTCTGGGGATGGTGTCTGGACCAGATCACCCAGGGCCGTGACGCAGGCAAGGAGTCGGGCCTCACTACAGGTTGCGTGGACTTGAACGAGCAGTCTCATCAGAGCCTCAGGCTGTTAGGACCTAGATTTGGAGGGAGCTTGGTGGGCACCTTATCCACCTCCACTCAAGCTCAGATCCCCAAGAACCAACAGGATGAGAAGGCTGCTTCCATTTCCTCCCATGTACAGTGGGCACTGTGGCGGTCGCCTACCTTCTGCCTGGGCTGGGGATGCTGCCTGGAGGGCCCAGAGAGGGCTTCTTGTCAAAGTAGCCATTCAGGACAGGTCTGTGCTCAGAGAGCTCTGAGTGATGGGACCAAGGGCATGTCCCACCAGTGGGCTAAAAAGACGCTCCTGTCCATGTCGCTGTTGTTTATTGCAGGTGGACAGGGATGATGCAGCATCACCCACTGGCTGGATGCAGAGGGCCAGCGAGGAGCTATGGTTGAAGAGCCTGAGACACAACGCTTGTGTGTGACCAAAGCTGCCATGGGTGTGGTGGAGGCTGAGGAGGAAGAGGTGCTGCTGGAGGCCAAGATGAAACCAGAGACCATCGGGGACCAGGGGGCGGTTGATTTCCATAACTGTGGGGGATGGCATGATCAGCAGAGTCTCTTGACCCGGCAGGACACCCTAGGCCGGCATCCAGCTCCTGGGCTTCTTGGCCCCTTTGTAGGTGTCGATGGGGAACAGTGGTCCCGGGCAAGAAGGGACTGGGAATGGGCTGTCAGGGAGAATGGGTAGGGCAGCCACCTTCTTTTCCTTGAAATCAGGGGACTCTGGGTCAATACTCATGTTGCTCTCCTCCACCTTGGAGCTGGAGGAACCAGCCAAGTGCTCGCTGAGCATTGGACAATGTCCCTGCCACTGATGTCCTGGCCCCACCTGAGGTGTCTCAGCACTTGGAGTGGGAGCTATCCCTGGTCCTGAAGCCTGTGTTGGGACCTGGAGGCTTGGAGGCTGGATGGAAGGGCTGCATTTGCAGAGGTCACGCCCCCTGGGTGAGTGGGGACTCTGGGACACCTGAAGTCACAGATGCAAGTGACCCACACCTGGGAAGGTGTGAGGGAGGTGCACAGAGGGCAGTGCCTCAGTGGCAGGCAGGGCTTCATGCCCATGGGCAGCACTCCTTGACAAAGGTCAGCTAGTCCTTTGGACCCTAGAGGGCAGAAGGCACCTAAGGCTGCCAGTGGTCCACGGGAGGCCAGGACAGCCTGCTGACTGGCAGGCATCAGGCCTGCAGCAGGAGAGGTTCAGGGTGAAACTGCTCCTGGGTAGCCTGGGCCAGCAGGTTGGACAGAAAAGATGGCCACTTGGTTTTTGTCACTCTAGTCTGTACGTGATCGTCTCTCCAGCTAGCCAGACCCTGGGGAGGGTGGCCTGTGGCTGAACAGCACTAGGGACTGAGGAGAAAGTGCCCTTGGCAATATCGAGTCCCTCTTCTTCATGTGAAGCAGGGTTGAGCTGGCTCCATGCCTGACCTCACCCCCTTGGTGACAGTGGGCTTCTTCAGGTCAAAGTCATACTAGGCATCAGGTTCATGGCACTGAACACATTGGCATCCTCAGGGGTCTTCAACATGGAGGGGAGGGGCCAAAGGAGTGTTGGCTGTGCTCAGGACAGCCATACCAGGGACAGGGAAATGCACAGAGACAGGAAGCAGATCAGTGCTTGTCAGGGTCTGGGAGAGTGGATATGGGGGCATGGCTGCTTCATGGGTACAGGGGTTCTGGTGGGGTGATGCAATGATCTGGAACTAGATAATGGTGACTGTACACAGCATAGAGGATGTAGTTAATGGCCGGCCCTGAATTGTACAACTTTAAGTGATGAAAACACTAAACTTTATTGAATCTAAATTGGAACACACAAAACATAAGAAATCATAAAACATAGAAAAGGGAAAAGACATCCTGCCCTCACAGGCAAGGTGAAGGACAGCTCTGGGGTGGAGCTGGAGCCGGCCGGGCCTTAGTTGCTGACGAAGAGGGTGGTGCTGCAGCTGCCGTAGTGCTGGAGCCACTGCTGTGGCTGATGCTAGAGATACCACCAGCTCTGGCTATGCAACTGGCCCAGGAGCTGGACCTGATCTGGGGCTGGAGCTGGGTCTGTCTCAGGTGATGGTGCTAGACCTGCCTCTAGAATTGGCTCCAGTGCTGAGACCGACTCTAGCTCTGCATTGTTGACAGATTTGGTGCAGGAGCCAGTGATGGAAATGGCTGCTGCTCTGGAGCTGGTCAAGTGTGGGAGCTGGAGGGAGCTCTCCTTCTGGAGCTGGCCGCAACTGAGCTCTAGAGCTGGTGCCAGAGCTGTCACTAGTCCACAGCTGGAGCAGGATCTGGTGCTATGTGGCTCTAACTTTGTAGGTCGAGGTAACTCTGGCTCTGCTGCTGGTGACCGAGCCTTCTCTAGCTCCACAGCTGGTAAACAGCATGTCGTGACCTTTGGATGGGGTCAGTGACATCACCAACCAATCACGAGCTGTCCATCAGATGGTGGGAGCACTCCAGCAAATAACATATATTACATTAGTGTTATTTCATCTCCGTTCTAGTTACATATTTATTTTAAATATACTTAGAAGGAGAATAGGATAATAGAAACCATTTATTCTTTGCTCAGATTTAACAGAGCACACCTTATTGATGTCGTTTTTTAAGAAATATTACATACACAGTGGAAGGCACCATTCTTCTTCCTCTCTCTTTCCTCCCCAAAGGTAACTACTGTCTTGAAGTTAATATATGTATTCTATACACATTTTCTTTTGAAAAAAGACAGTTGTCCCCAATTTGCTGAGATTTTTTTATGTGTCTATCAAAGATATGTTTCTGAGCAGATGCTGTTAAAAACTTTGTCCTTTCAAAATAAAGATGACAAGTCAACCATTAGTTGAGAAAGTACCTGCTTTTTAGACATCATTTTTTAAAGAGAGGTTTGAAAATATCTCCATCATGTTACCATTGATCCTCCCTATTTGGAAGAGTTACAGTCTATCAATTTTTAGCAAACACTGCATGAGCCAGACTGAACCAGTGCTCCTAGAGGAAGGACAAGGTTAGATTCCTGCAGCCTTTGGTCGTGACATATTTGGGAACCTATCAACACATAGCCTTGTTTTATGTTTGTCTCTTTTGAAAAGATCTTATTTAGTATACACTGTAGACACATTATTTGAACTCCCAGCCAATATCACTATCCATAACCCATGCCTGAAGGAATCTTATCTAACACAAGTGTTTTCTACATATGGCCCATCACAGGCTTCTTGTGCTTAGGAACACTACACAACACTTCAGCATTATGCGGATCATTACAAAGAGGAAAAACAGCAGCAAGAAGCAAAAAAGGTGAAAAATGTACCATTTATAATTTTATTTATTTATTTTTTCCCCCAAAGCCCCAGTAGATAGTTGTATGTCATAGCTGCACATCCTTCTAGTTGCTGTATGTGGGACGCGGCCTCAGCATGGCCAGAGAAGTGGTGCATTGGTGCGCGGCGGGATCCGAACCCGGGCCGCCAGCAGCGGAACGCGCGCACTTAACCACTAAGCCACGGGCCCAGCCCCCGTACCATTTAATAGACCAGGAAAAGGACACTTGTTGACCTGAGAGCTGAAACAAGAGTGTCACCTTGTTCTACCTCAGCCGGGAATGTGCGCCTCAGGCAACTCCAACTTTCTGCCACTCTGCACCCATCCAGGAATTACTAGGAAAAACACAGTGTGTGTTGGGTTTGGATTCACCTGTAAATTTTAGTGACTAGGTGAATTCACGAATATCAAATTACTGAATAAGGAGGATTGACTCTGTTCTGTTGCCAAAAACAATGAGTGTATGAAACTCATACTTCAGAACTTAAACATGGAAAGCTTTCTAATCTGCTTTAAAATCTACATGAAGAGTTTCATTGTTTTGAGCCATTTGTTAAAAATGTCAAAAACATCTTCTGATTGGTTTAAAAGAACAACTGATTGACCTCAGGAATGGCTGTGTGTACTCACCATCTCTGATTTCTCTCATTCTCTCTTGAACCCATTCCAATGAACCCCCATCACTCCACTACAACTCTTTTTGCCAAGGTCACAAGTGACCACCACATTGCTAAATCCTACAGTCATTTGTCAGTCTGTGATTTACTTGATCTACCAGCACTTGACATAACTATTCACTATGTATGTTAATAAAGTCTGGTAATAGCCAATAAACGATTTTGAGACAATCAGATATTCATTTGACAAAACATTAATAAATATTCTATTTGGTCTCATACCACTCCTTAAAAATCAACTCCAAATTTGAATATAATAAACAATAAAAATGTAATGAATATTAAAAGTATTAGATTGTTTTAAAAAGATTATAGAACATCTTTATATCTTGGATAATAGACAGTCTTGCTAAACGAGACTCAGAAAGCAGAACTCTAGTCGATAAGATTCATAAAACTAACTACAGCAAAATACAACTTTGTAAGACCAAAGGCACCGTAAATTAAGTAAAAAAACAGAAGAAAACACTCCAACATGTAATCAAGGGTTTCTCTGCAGACTATATGAAGAACTCCTGTAAACTAATGAGAGATAAACCATCCAGTGGAAGTGTGGCAAAGGATACGAATAGCCAAACAATTCTCAGTGGAGGAAATATGAAATTCCAGTAACCAAGAAGTGTTCAACGTTCCCAGAGATGACAGAAATACAAAATAAATCAACAAAGAGACATGCCTTAGATATCAGATTGACAAACATTTACAAAGTTTGTTTCAGTTGTTGGTTACATGGAAAAATGAATCCACTCATACAGTACTGAAGCACAACTTTTGGAGAACAAATTGAAAATACCTGTTGAGTTTTTCAAATGAGCATTTTCTATGACTCAGCAGTTCGTTTATTAGTATCTGCCCAGGAGATACCTTCACACAGATGCAAAAAGAAACATGTATAAGAATATTATTCATAATATTGTAATAGCAAAAAATGGGGACAACCCAAATGTGCACCAAAAGAAGAATGGTTCAGCAAGACGTAGTTTGTTCATAGTAACGTGTCAGAGTGACAAAGAATGGAGTAGATCCAAGCAAATTGTTACAGAATTATCTCCCATATAGTTTTGGGTGAAAAGAGGAGGCTGCAGAATGAGGTGCATATTATACCATTTTCTTTAAACACACAAAACAAAAAGAAAAGAATATTTTTTCTACAGCAACAGATATATGTGGGGCTGTGGTTAAAGGAGACTTTAGCTTGATCCATATATAACTATAGTGTTTTACAAAGGTACTGCTTCATATATTATTTGTATAATGAAAAATTAAAATACATAAGACTAATTAAGTTCATTCTTTCCTACTAGAGAATTTCAGCTACCCCAAAGTAACTAAGAAATCAGAACAACCACAGGAAAATGTCAGCATAGGTGGGGGACAACTGAGCTTGGCTAACATGAGCAGACATTTTTCACACATTAGGGGAGCAGATATTTTGCTGTAGGACCATCTTTGCCATGCAAACCTTGGGACAAAAGTGCAAGTATTTGCCAGGATACAGCCAAGATATAAAACCAACAAGATCTTGAAAATAAAATGGAAAAGCCCAGTTGTCACTCTAAATCTACCTCTTCATTAGCCAAAACCAGCTTTGAAGCTGTTTTAGCCTGTTTCTCCACGAAGAAGAGCCACAAAATTGACGGGCCAGCATCACCACCTCGTGGCTCTGCTTCCCATCGCAGGGTTCATCACCATACCCTTTGGCCCCCAAATCTCAAACCAAGAGTTCTGTCTTTTGGATATCCCTTCAAAGTTAAATGTTTTAGAAATACAAGAGACTCAAGTAGGGTTATGGATTTTTTAATTCTGACAAGGCAAGATTTTTTAAGAGACTACTATCTATCATCATTGCCAGTTTGTAAAAGAACAGCTATTTAAAACCAAGAAATCAGAAAGGCCATAAACTCGTATCAGAAGACAGTCCTGCTTATCAAAGAACAGTTGAAAGTGGTATACACATTTCATAAATACGTAAATATCCCATAACTATATTAATAATTGTGATCATTAGTTAGGCTGTTAAATAGGTCAACTTCACCAGGCCATGAGGTGCCCAGATCTCTGGCTAAACGTTATTTCTGAGGGTGTCTGTAAAAGTGTTTCTGGAAGAGATTAGCAGTTGAATTGGTGGGCTGAGTAAAGCAGATTGCCCTCCCTGTTGTGTGTGGGCCTCATCCAACCTACTGAGGGCCTGAACAGAACAAAAATGCCGAGGAACCTTGAATTATCTGTCTCTCTCTCTCTCTCTCTCTCTCTGCCTGAAGGTTTGAGCTGGGACATCAGTCTTCTCCCGCCCTTGAACTGGAACTTATACCATTGTTGTTCCTGATTCTCAGGCCTGTGGACTCAGACTGGAAGTACACCTCCAGCCTTCCTGAGTCTCCAGCTTGCAGACGGAAGGTCATGGCACTCTTATGTCTCCTAGTTGTTCTGTTTCTCTGGAGAACGCTGATTAACACAACCATATTTACATACTTCTCCTTTATCAATGTGTGTCTCAGCTTTATCAATAAAGGCAGAGCTGGAGACAAGGTCTTGTACATAGATACTTAATTTGGGAGGTACCAGGAGTGAGAGAGCAGGGAGAGGTCATGAGTAATACTGTCCTTCTCATGGAGAGGCAGCCTTCCTTTGATCCTCATTGATCAGACTGGCCAGACGGCTCTGTCGGGTTCCAGGCACCCCCAGGAAACCAGTGCTTGTCTGTCCTCACTCCTTCTTGTACATGGCCTGAAAATTGGCTCAGAGAACTTATGCAATTCACCAGAGATGTACTCAAGTCGGCCTGGCAGAAGAGGCATTGAAAAACAGGCTGACACATGTTCTGGTTCCTTTTACATCAGATTTTATTCTTCCCTTTACTCACTTATTCTTTCAATAAAAAATGTATCAATATCTACCATGTCTTAATAATGATAGCAACATTTATTGAGTGCTTACTATATGCCTGGTACTGTTACTGCTTTATAGGTATTATTTCATTTAATCCTCACAACAGTGTTATGAGGTAAGTGCTTTTAGTATCCCCCATTTTACAGATAAAGAACAAAACACAGAGAAGTTAAATAATGTGCTTGAGGCCACACAGTCAAGAAATGGTGACGCTTAAATATGACTCGGGAGTTTGGGCTCCTTCCTAACTGCCAGATGTCAACTGTGTTTCAGCTGCTCTGCCTCCAGGTTTCAGGCTCATGATGGGGCATAGAGAGAAAGAGAGAAAGGTGGGTGCCATCCCAACCCAACACAGTAAGTCGGATGGAAGTGGGCACCCAGGTGCCATCGGAGCATGGAGGGGTACTCTCACCCCAGAAGTTGGGGCCACTGAGCTGACTCTTGAAGGACAGAAAGTGGAGAAGGGGCGATGTAAGTTGGGGAGGAGTCCAGGCAGCAGAAATAACAGAAGAATACCACTGGGAACACCACAGAAGTGCAATGGTTTCAAATTTCAGTGCACACGCTCAGATGGCAAACCATGCCATTGCCTTTTTTCTTTGGGACCTTAAAGTCTATTAGGATCCCCCATTCTCTAGGTGTCAGAAATAATCTCCTTCAATTCAGAGGCTGAGTCCACCCTGGCCCTGGGACTGTGTCCTCAACTGGGGGCTTCTGTGGGGCCATGGTATGTATCTGCATGGAAGACAAAGGTGGAGAAACCATCGTTACTCGTCATCAGTCCACATGTTTCTGCTGACACTGCCCACAAGAGGTCCTTGACACAGAATACCGACTTGCTTAGTAAGCCTGTCTTATCTCCTGCTTCCTTGACCTTCTGGCCTCCTTCAGTGATGGCTCTCTGCTCTCCTTCACTGACAAGCTTCTCCAAAGACTCTCATCACCATGTCTCCACTTCTTCCCCTCCCAGTCTTCATTCACTATTCAACACACAGTGATGTGTATTCTGTTCCTACAACACACCCAAAATGTTCTGCTAAGATCGCCACTGGGCTCCACGTTGCTAAATCCAATAGATGCTCTTCTCTTCATCTTAGCTGATTTCCTGGCTATATTCAACTTTCATGACCCAACACTTTCTTACTTTTCTTTCTACAACGTTGACCACCTCCAAAAGTCATCCCTGATTTTTCTCTCATCTCCTTGATTTTACCTCTCCCCAAACATTTAATCTATCAAGTTCTATCAATTGTATTGTCAAAAATTACACATCAAGTCTATCAACTTCTCTGCAGTTCCGCTGCTAACACAGTGGCATATGCTACAATTCTCTCTCCCCTGGATGAGTGAAACAGTCTCTTCACTCATCTCTCTGCTTCCACACTTGCCTCCAACAATCCAGTCTCTGCACAGTAGACGTGGCATCCTCAGTTCTGTGCAACATCTCATCATGTCTGGCCCCAGGAAAATTCAGTTCTGTTTTTCTTATGAAAATCTTTGGTTTTGTAAAATATCCTTGATGTTTTCTGGCATATAGTTTTATTTATCTTCATTTTTACTGTCAAAAGACACATATAATCACACACACACAGAAACTCTCATTAAGGGCCTATTACTTGTAAATCATTAGCTTGATATAGTGAGACATAAAAAGTAACCTCATTCTTTTAAAAAGTAACTTGATAACAGGGACTCTGGCTTAAGGAGCTCATGAATTGTTTGGAGAAAATATAAAACAATGAAAATGTAAGCAAAGAGAAAAAGGTGTAAACAACAGTCCACCATAAAATATCATCACAAGATGGCACAAGATTAGTTGCCAAATTAAATATGAACAAATTATTTGCTACAGAAATTCACAGGAAGGAAAATACTGGAAGCTGGACTGGAAAGAAAAAACTTCAGGGAAGACAGAAAATAAATTTGAATTGGCCCCTGAAGAATGAGTAGGATTTATAAAAGCACAAAGAATTAAAAAGTCATAAAAGCTCAAGTAAACTAGTTTTGCTAAAGAAGAAAGTATGGTTTACTGAGTCATCAGAAAGAAGGCTCACACCAGAATGAGGTCAGCTCAGCGAGGACCATGAATGCCAGGGTGAGAAGTCTGACTGATTTTATAGGCAATGAGAGCCACTTAAGCATTCGATGTAGAGTTTCCCATGATCAATGTGGTACTTTAGGAAGATTATTCTGGCATGGTGTGAGACTGAAGGATGAGAGGAAGCTGTCACTAATCCACTTAGCCTCCCTATAGGGAGCTCTCATTTTTTTTTACATAAGCTTTGTGAACAGTTATCCTCCAACAACAGTTTCTGGATGAGCATCTCCAGGATGGTCATGGCTGCACGTATCTTGTTTAATTGGAAGAGACCACAGATAACTAAATCACAGGCTGACACTTTTATGATGAGACTGAAGAAGACAAGTCTTTACTCAGCCTGTGTCCACTGGGAAAGCAGGAGGTGCCCTCCACTCTGCTCCCTCCTCCCTTACATCCAGACAAAACACCAGCATCTCCAGGCCACCTCCCTTTGTTCCAGTCAGGTTCATCTGATGCTGTTCCTTACGTTCTCCTTATATCTGACATCACTGGTCATGTTATTAGGTCCTAAGACTTTGGGACTTCAGCTCCTTTGGCCTTGCCTTTCTTTGGCTATGACAACAATGGTCATCACTTTACAGCTGAGACAAAGATCAATTATTTGCATCTTGGTCTCTCCTCTTTACCTTTTAGGGCTTCATCCTCTGGGGCAGATGCTACAGAAAGAAGAATGCTGAAATGCTTTTGCTATGTGATGACAATAAGTTATTTCTACTCTTCAAAGCCCTGTAGATCTATGGGCAGGTCTGTGCATTCCGTAGAACAATATCTTGAGAATGAAGCTCAAACTGCACTCAGTGCCATTCTGTGCCAGGCATAAAATATACCCGCCAGCAGAAAACTAGGGGATTGCAACTCCAACACTTCAGTCTCAGACTTACCTTTAGTTTATTAAACACTTTAAAGGATATAACAGTTAATGATGTATCTTCCTGCTCAAATATTATCAATATCTCCTAATATTTCCAAATAAAATCCTTTGAGAGGAAAGAAACTAATACTTTGGGGGATGTCTTAGGTACCAGGCCCTCTCCTAAGCAGTTTTCATACATTATTTATTTCATCTTCTAAACAACACTTTTAGGTGGGTACTATCCCCATTTTACTGATGAGGAAACTAATGTTGAAGAAGGTTAAGTAACTTGGCCAAGGTAACACAGAATGTAAGGAGTGGATTCAACTTAGCCCCATCTTCACTGTACCACCTGGTCCACTCTGCCTTCACATGGCATTCAGGGTCCGAAAAGTGTGGCCCCAAACTGCCTCTCCAATCTAGTACACATTTTCCCATCTTTTATTTTGTTATATATAAATCACAGTTGTTTGTCCAATCTAATTTCATGATTTCAAAAACATAACATCATAGAAAACCAACCAGCAGCAGTTGCTAAGCTGAAATACACATACTTTACAACCTAGCAATTCTACTCCTAGGTAAATACCAAGAGAAACATGCACGTATGTTCATCAAAGACAGGTACAGTACTCAGAGCAGCACTACTCACACGAGTCAAAAACAAAAACATGGGCATAACCCAAATATCTATCTACAACAGAAGGGACAAATATTTCTACAAGGAAAATATAAATTACAATGAGAACAAACTATAGCCATACACACGTATGAATCTCACAAACATAATGCTGTGTGAAAGAAGCCGGGCACGAAAAAGTATATGCTCTATGATTCCATTTATATGAAGTTCAGAAACAGGCAAAACTTAGCTGACCCACTGGAAGCTGGGACAGAGGTCATCTGTCCCCAGGTGGAGGGGAGCAGATATGACTGAAGAGAGATGACGCCTCAGCACAAATCAAGGTGGTGGCACCAAACTATATTAGAATCATCGTAATCTTCACAGGCATGACCTCACGCTGGGAAAAAAAAAAAAAAAACAGTTTTACTAAAGAACATTCTTTTTTTTTGTGAGGAAGATCAGCCCTGGGCTAACATCCGTGCCCATCTTCCTCTACTTTATATGGGATGCTGCCACAGCATGGCTCGACAAGCAGTGCATCGGTGCGTGTCAGGATCCAAACTGGTGAACCCCGGGCCGCCGCAACGGAGCGCACGCACTTAACCGCTTGCGCCCGGGGCCGGCCCCTAAAGAACGTTCTTGATGGAACAGTAACTATTATTTATTTTTTAATTTTATTTATTTATTTATTTTTCCCCCAAAGCCCCAGTAGATAGTTGTATGTCATAGTTGCACATCCTTCTAGTTGCTGTATGTGGGACACGGCCTCAGCATGGCCGGAGAAGCGGTGCCTCAGTGCGCGCCCGGGATCCGAACCCGGGCTGCCAGCAGCGGAGCACGCGCACTTAACCGCTATGCCACGGGGCCGGCCCGTATGTTATTAACTTTATTAAATCTTGACCTTGAATATACCTCTTTTTAGTATTTTGATATAGTACGTAGTATGTGATGAAATGGGAAGTAGGCGGGAAGCACTTCTGTTACGCACTGAAGGACAATGGCTGTCTTGAGGAGAAGCACTTGTGTGACAATCTGAGCTGACCTAGCCACTCCTGATAGAACGTCATTTTTACTTAAAAGAATGACTGACAAACTGAGGTTATTCAGTTTTGGGTATTTGGCACACATTTTCTCAAAAATTACCTCCAAGAGCCTATCACTTCAAGGAAAACAACTGACGGTATTTGTTGACAATGACAAAATTCAAGCTCTCAGCCAAAATTATGGAAAACTTACACTTGATACAAAGAGCTTGACAGCTTTCCACTATGTAAGACTTTTCTGATAGGTCGGGGGTAGTGTTAAGCACTGTATGGTATTTTGTTTTGTTTTGTTTTGTTTTCGTATAATGAAACGTGTCAACACTTGGAAGATCTGCAGAACTCAATGAGCAGAGGTCTAGAATAGTAAATCCTTAGAGACGGAACAGTGGTTGCTTGGGGCCAGGTCAAGTGATGGAGCAGGAATGGGGAGAGATGCTAATGTGCTCGGGGTTTCATTTTGCGGTGTTGAAAATGTTCTAAAATTAG
Organism: Diceros bicornis minor; assembly: GCF_020826845.1. NCBI lineage: Eukaryota > Metazoa > Chordata > Mammalia > Perissodactyla > Rhinocerotidae > Diceros > Diceros bicornis. Next base: position 401,747 of record NW_026691045.1, read on the forward strand.
ACTGTAGTGATGGTTGTAAAACTGTAAATATACTAAAAACTACTGCACTGTGTACTCTAAGTGGGTGAATCGTATGGTATGTGACATATATCTCAAAAAAGTTATAAAATAAAAACTCTACCACTGTAATAATATTGTAACATCTGGAGTTTATTTAAAAAAAAAAAAACAGGTTATCAACACAAAGGCCACGGTTTGCTGACCCCTGTTTTATTGTACAATGTACCATCATCTTTGAGTTTATCATTCTAGAACATCTCTGGTGTCCAGTATTTCAAAGTCCATCTTTAATCTACTATTTTTTTATTCTCCCAACATGCCCTCCTTTTATCTGTGCATCAAAAAAATGTTCTTTAAAGTGAGAATTGCCTCTATTAGTAAAACGAGCTTACTTCTAACCAACACTCCACAATCAACACACACAACAACAACAATAAAAGATATCAGCTGAGGCTACAATCATCTGAAGACTTGATTGAGGCTGAAGGATCTGCTTCTAAAATCACTCATGTGGCTGCTGGCACGAGGCCTCGGTTCTTCACCTCAAGGATTTCTCCATCTGTTGCCTGAGTTTCCTCATGACATGTCAGCTGACTTCCTCCTGAGCAAGAAATCCAAGAGAGAGCAAGGAAGACACCTCAGTGCCTTTTCTGACCCAGTTTCTGAAGTGTACAACATCACTTTCACTTTCTTCTATTTGTTAGGAGTGAGTAGTCAAGTTTTGCCCACACTCAAGGAGAGGGGAATTAGGCTCCACCCTTTGAAGGGAATAATATCAAAGAATTTGTGGACATATCTTAAAACCACCATAGCCACCTTGGCAGTATACAAACAGGCTCTCATCTCCTCTGTGGGAAGGCAGAGAAACTGGGGACCAGGCCCAAGACTTAATGGTCAGAACAGCCAAACTCCAAAGATGGATAAATTCCCAACAAAGGTAGGTCTGCTGTACCAAGGTCAGGGCCCGGTTGGGAAAATATGGATGGAGTTATCTAGATTGATGTCCCTGAAGATCCTGAATCCCCAGATTCCCCTGAACCCTCTGAGCCTCCAGAGGCAGCCCACTCCTTTCCATTATGCACTAACCTCCTGTCTCCCACTTGCTTGGAGATGATGCAGAGGCTGCTTCCCCACAAGACAATGTTCACCCACCCACCTCCATCTCAGTGGGGTGTGGATATTCAGGATCTGCCCTTCCTGGCCACCAGGACTTTAATCCCTACAACTGTGATTTAATCTCAAAATTAGGATTGAGTCACAACATAAGCCAGCTGCTGACACATTGAGGCTCACAAAGGAGCAAAGGGACTGTGCCCCAAGGAGCTACAAAACCTACTCAGCATGGACCAGCATAAGTCAGGAGAGCGTGTGTGAGACTGGAGTCTAGGGTGCTTGATCAAGAGGACTGGAAGATAAGTTGAATAAGGGAGAGTTTATCCATTTGCAAGCTCTTTCCTAGGATCCAGGATTCAACATTACTCATCAAGAAAATGAATAGGCAAGCTACAGATTGGGGAAAATATTCTCAACACATGTATCTGACAAAAGAATTGTGTCAAGAATATATAAAGAACTTCTACAACTCAATAATAAACAGACAGTCCAACTTTTTTAAAAGGACAAAAAACTTGAGTAGACAGTGAACAAAGAAGAAATGGCCAGTGAACACATGAAAAAGTTCTCAACATCATAAGTCATCAGTAAAATGCAAATTAACCCCATGAGATACTTCCACACACCCATTAGGATGGTTAAAATGAAAAAGACTGACAATACCAAGTGTTGGTGAAGATGAGAAACAACTGGAACTCTCATATTTTGGTGTGTAAAATGGTACAATCACTTTAAAAAAGTGTTAGTCAGTTTCTTAACTGAAACCCAGCAATTCCACTCCTAGGTATACATCCAAGAGCAACAAAAATTTACGTCCACAAAGCCTTGTACAAGAATGCTTGCAGGAGTTTCATTCACAATAGTACCAAAATTGAAAACAGCTCAGGCGTCCATCAATAGAAGAGATAAACTGTGGTATGGTCATATAACAGAAAACTACTTTGCAATGAAATGGATTGAATTATTAATACACACAACAATATAGATTAATCTCAGCAGTATTACGCTGAATGAGGAAAGCCCGACACAGACTAGTACATGCTGCCATTAGTACATACTTCCATTCAGAAATTCTAGCAGACAAAAGTAATCTATAGGGATAGAAATCAGAGTAATGGTTGCTTTTGGAGGAGGAACTGACTGGGAAGGGGCACAGGGGAACTCTCTGGGGCTGATGGACATGCTCTATATTTTGATAGGACTGTGAGTTACAAGGGTATATGCATTTGCCAAAATTGATTGAATTGTACACTTAAGATCCATGCATTTCACTATATGCAAATTATACTCTGATTAGGATAAGGAATAAAACTCATCATTTTTCCTTCCAAACCTCTTCCTCTTACCATTTATCTTAGTTAACACATCACCACCTATTTAGTATTCTTCAAGCCCAATTCATCCTAGACTTCTCTCTCCCTCTTCCTGCCACTGTCTCTCCCTCTATCACCAAACACTTTGGAATCCTTCTCCTAGAGAACTCTCAAATCTGTCACCTCATTTCCATTACTAATGACCCGGGCTTAGTTCACACCCCTGGACTAATGAAATAGACTTATAGCTGGACTTACCCTTTCCTAATTGACTCCTTACAATGCCAATAAAGTGATCTTCCTAAAATTCCTAATTTATTATGTCATTCCCTCACTAAAATCTTCTTCAATAGATTTACACTACCTGTGAAAGACTATCTAAATTCCTGGCAGAACAACATGGCAACAGTTACCTAGTCTAGTCTGTGAGCATGCCCAACAGATTTCATGTCCGAAGTAGTCTGGTCCCCAAGTAGAGGCCTGGCAGTCTCATCTTCTGTCTGATGAACTATGCATTTATGTGTCACGTTCAAGCATATAGCCTAGATTTCATAATCATCTCAGTTGAGTGACAAATTCTCATCCTCCTCCTTTAATGCCTCAGTGAAAGGAGTCCAACTCCAGCCACCAAGACTCAAACCCTGGAGGCACCAGTTCTCCCCACCCCTCATCAGCCACACCAGATGAGACAAAAAAGTCCTTCCCATTTAGCCTCAACAGCATCCATCGAGCTGACTGCCTGCCTTGTTCTAACGTCAGGACTGCAGCACCCCTCTGTAATTACGGCCGTTGCCTCTCAACCGGTTTTCTCCACTTTAAATGCAACTTAGAGGACTTACGCCCGACACATTAACATCTTGCATGGTTCAGATTTCAACATCCCAGAGATTCCCACTTTCCCTGGGTAGCACTATAACCGTTGCTTTCCTTGGAGTTTTGTATTACAAATTTCAAAAAGATTAGCTTAAAAATGAGGACTCCCAGTGATCAAATCAACTCTCCATTTTTATGACTCATTTTATCTCAAAGTTAACGTCAGAGGCTGGTCTAACATCCCAGCAAAGGCTTACTTTCATGTCATTGAAAATGTCTCAGCAAAAATTGAACTGCCTTTGTTGGGGCTGCTGTTTATAAAAGAAATGTCCACAGCATGGCAGGTGAGAAGATATTACCTCTGAGATGCCTTCTAACACAGATGTTTTTCTAATATTCAAGGTGGTAGATTAAAGATGGCCATAAATTGACACTCCTCCTATTAGAGGTGGGGTCTATGTCACCTCCTTTTAAATTTGGGCAGGTTCTATAACTGCTTTGACCAACAGAATACTTCAAGCGTGATGCTGTGCCAGCTTCTAGGCCCAGCACTTACGAGACAAGCAGCTTCCATTTCTTGTGTCTTGAAACAGTTGCTCTTGGAGCCCTCAGCCGCCATGTAAAAATTCCAACTGTCCTAAGGCCGCCGTGCTGGAGACACACGTAGGGAGGTCCTGAGACCACACGATAGAGAGAGATGCCCAGCCTGCCCCAGCTGAGGTCTCAGACATCACGGAGCATAAATGAATCTTCCTCACTGTCTTCTGTCTGAATTCCTGTCCTACAAAACTGCAAGGAATATTTATTTATCCAATGAATATTTACTGGATATCTACTATGTGTCAGGTTCCACTCTGCATGCTAGAGTTACACTGGTGAACAAAACTAACAGCTCCTGTCCTCTGGGAGCTGACAATGAATGATAAATATAAAAAGAGAAAAGCCAATAAGCCCCAGTTGGGCTCAAGAATTAACAAATGGTCTCAGTGCACAAGGTACACATGTACGCAGTGGTGGCAGGAGGGCAGCCCCACGCCTACTGGGACCTAGGCATGGAGCCCAGCACTGGCAGCCATAACTCAATTCCTATGGGGTAAAGGAGTCTTGCTCTCTGCAAGACAATAGTCTCAAGCCAAACTTGAGGCTAGAGGCCCTTCTTCTTAAAAAGAAGCTGAAAAAGACAGCTGCCAACTGGGGCTAGGTGCCCTGACCTCACAGGAAGCCGTGGGCTTGGGGAGGCGAAGAACACAGAATCCGAACTAAACTGGGTCTGAGATTCCCAAATATGATCACAGAACAGAGCATCAAAATATCATAAGATCTGGTTCTGGGCTGGAGGCGGAGGACAACACGTGATGGCAACTATCAAACCATAAAACTGCTAGACAGGAGGGAGACAACTCATCCATAAAACTGTGCACCTGTTCCTGATAACATGTGAAACACACCCCACTGAAATGAAACACAGACAGAACCTCTCAAGTCCACCTAAAAGGCTTTGCCTACACAGAAGAAAAGCTGTAGTACTATTTTGTAAGCAAAGTTTGTGTTTTGGTGTGTCATCTATAGAGAGTTTTTATTCTTGTTCCTATAGTGTTTGATATTGCTATGGTGGGGAAATAAAACTCAGCAGCCTGCCGAGCATCAAGAGAGTCTGACAGTCACGGCCACTTGTGAGTCTACTTAGCTGGCTGGCAGCCACCGTGCAGCCCTGGAGAGGACCGTGGGCCAGCTCGCAGTGAAGACGGGTCTCCTCTTTAAGGGAGCCACTGTAACTCTAAGGAATGGACAAAAGCTACTATAAAACTGCAAGTATTCTCACACACAGATTTGACTACCTTAAGACAAAAATGAAATAGATGAGTGTTTTCAATAGTAAGTAAGTTTTTCATAACGTGATCGCAAGTAAAATAATTTCCTAACATACGTCTTTTAAATTCAGGTATGAATGGAACACATCAGGTGACCCTGGGTGACTTTTGCCTCATCTATTAGTGACGCAAATTAGTATCCAGGATCCAGCCATTTTATTCTTTATGAAAAATAAAGCAATTGAAGTAAATAAATGTCTAACCACAGTTTGACAAGAACGTAGCCTGGAGGCAATATTGAACAGGCAAGAAGCGCAGAGTTCTGAAGCCGGAATGTTGAGTTTCCGACCTTGACTCTGCCCGTAATAGGTGTGAAATCTTTGGGAGGCGACTTTGCTTCTCTGTGCCTGTTCCCTCATGTGCTCACACACTATATTGGCATTCATATAGTATATTTTACAGGGGTCTTCAGAAATGAAACTGAGTAGTAGAGCAATACTTTGATAAGAATGTATTTTATTTTGTTTTGCTTCAAGAAAAAATACAAGAACATACCTTTACTGTGGCAATCTAATGGAGGTGCCCCTAAGAAGTCATTTCTAGATGGGACTGGGGACTTTGTTTTAACTTTAAAATAGGTAATCTTTCACAAGCTCGGGAAGCAACAACTGTATTTAAACGGAAAACTCTCCACCCGGGAAGAAGCAAACCACCCAGGGGCTGCATTGGTTTTGCAAGTGCCCCCTGACGCCGGCGCAAGGATGCAGGAAGCACCTCCTGCGTCGTTGTCCCACTCCCGACAGGACTTGGGGGCTCGGTCCTAAGTGAGCGGAGGGACCCCGTCGCACTCTGCACCAGCAACGCCTCGCTTTCCCTTCCTGCAAACAAGCCGGTGCAAATAACCTGGGGCCCCTGCGACCGCCTCGCTGCACTCACCTGCCGCTGCACAGCAGCTCGCAGCCCGGCCGCTTCGCCTCCCCCGGGCGGCCCCGACCAGGAGGCGGGGATAGGGGCGTGGCTTAGGGAGGGGCGGGGCTAGGGGCCGGGGCTCTTCCCCCGCCCACCTCACTGCGCCTGCGCCCAAGGGTGCGTGCGGGGCAGGGTGGGAGGTGGTGCCCCCGTGGTGGTCGGTGCTGATGTGGGTCCACCGGGTGTTTGCTGCCCCTCCTGTTCCGATCCTCTGAGCTTTCCAGCCGTCACGGCGCCCAACTCTGGTCACTCCTGCCGCCCCTCCGCCCGCCTGCGTCAGGTGCCAGCAACCAGCCGGAGTCTCCCCCGCGAGGTCAGACTACCTCCCCCTGCTCCTTTGGAGAACGTCGTGACGCCTCCTCGCCTGTGTCCCTGGCGCCTGGCTGGTTAGGTGTATCGTGTCGTTTAATCACCTCTGCAGCTGAGACAGTGAAACCAAGAAGTGAAGGAACTTGCTTCAAGTCACAGACCCAAAATGCGCTCCAGCTTGAAGTTGATTGCAGGCTGCCTGCCGCCGCCCTTCCACCTCGCGTGGCGCGCCCAAGTTGAGTGCCTAGCCAAGTGCCATGGGCTTTACCTGAGTTTTCGCTGTTTCTTAAGCCCTGCGACGGCGGTATTATCTCTACAGAGGAGTCTAAGTGACTTGTCAGTCCAGCTTTGTCTCATGGCAAAACCTGGGCCATTTAAAACACCGTATGTGGCCTCTGTGTTCCTCCACACCTTTTGTCTTAAATGGCTTTATTGAGGTGACTTACAAAAAGCCTGTACATATTTAAAGTGTACAATTTGATTTTTATGTATGTATGTATATGCCCCTGAAACCGTCACCACAATCAAGAGTGAACGTAGCCACCACCCCCAAAAGTTTCCTTCTGCCCATTTGCAATTCCTCCTCCCAGTCACAGACTGCCATGACCACTCCTCAGATAACCATAGATCTTCTTTCTGTCACTATAGATTAGTTTGCATTTTATAGAATTGTATTATGAATGTTTACTGTGTGCTTTTTTGGGAGGAGGAGAGTCGGGCTTAATTATTTTGAGATTCAGTAGTGTTGCTGAGTGTATCAATAGTTCATTTCCTTTTTATCACTGAGTAGTAGTCCGTTACATGGATATACCACAGTTTGTTTATCCATTCACACATTGTTGGACTTTTAGGTTGTTTCCAGTTTCTGTTTTTTTTTTTTACAAACAAAGCTATCAACATGGTTCTTCATTATCTTACTATTCAGTTTTGAAAGTTCTTTACATTATCGGGATATGTCTTTCCAGTTATATGACTCAATATTTTCTTCCAGTCTGTGGCTTAAAAGCATGTTTCAGAAGCAGACTTTTTAAATACTTCAAAAGCAAACTTTTTAAATTTTGATAAAGTTTAATTTATCAATTTTTATTTATAGATTGTGCTGTTGGTTCCATATCTAAGAAATTTTTTCCTAACCCAAGGCCCCAAAGATTCTGTCCACTTTTTCTCAAGAAATTTTATAGTTCTAAATTTTAAATTTATGTCTGCGATCTATGCTGTATTAATTTTCATATGTAGTGTGAGATATGGGTAGAAGTTAATTTCTTTGCATGTAGATACCCAGTTGTTTCAACCATTTGTTGAAAAGACTAGTTATTCTCTACCAAATTGCCTTTGCCACGTTTTTGAAAATCAATTGATCATATAAATGTGAGTTTATTTATGGAATCTCTATTCTGTTCATTAATTTATTTATCTGTATTAGCATTGATATCACATGGTCTTGATTACCATAGCTTTATAATAAGTCTTGAAATCAGGTCATTTAAATCTTTCAATTTTGTTCTTTTTTCTCGAAGTTGGCTTGGCTATCCTATACCCTTTGCATTTCAAAATGAATTTTAGAATCAGTTTGCCAGTTTTAACAAAAAAAATTGCACAGATTTTGATTGAGATTGCAATGAATCTATAGATAAACCTAGGGAAAATTGACACCTTAAAAATATTGAGTCTTGTGATCTGTGAAAATGGTATGTATCTGCATTTACTTACGTATTATGTAATTTCTCTCAGAAGTGTTTTGTAGTTTTCAGTGTACAGGCCTTGCACATCTTTTGTCAGATTTAACTCTAATTATTTCATACTTTTTATGCTATTGCAAATAGTATTACTTATAAATTTTTAATGGTTTATTGCTAATATATAGAAATAAAATTGATTTTTGTATATTGATCTTATATCCTGAAAACTTGCTAAACCCGCTCATTAGTTTGAGTAGCTTTTTATACAATCTATAGGATTTTATTTGTAGACAATCATGTCATCAGTGAATAAAGACCATTATCTTCTTCCTTTTCGATCTGGACCTTTTATTTCTTTTTCTTACCTTAATTGTACTAGCTAGAACCTCCAGTACAATTCAGTGGGGGAATGGATGGTCTTTCCAATAAATGAGGCTGGGTCAATTGGATAGTCATACGAGAAAGCATGAACCTTGACCCCCATCTCACACAATACACAAAAATTAATTTCAGAACCGTCATGGACCTGAATGTGGAAAATGAGACAATAATACTATCAAAGAAAACATAAGACAATGTTAATTGTAAGGGCAGGCAAAGATTTCTTAAATGAGACACAAATAACAGTAGCTATAAAAGGTTAACAAATTAATTCAATTTAATTTATAAATTAAATAGGATTAACTTATACATTAATTAAATTAGTAGAACTTGTATTCATCAAGACACCGTTAAGAAAGTAAAAGGTAAATGACAGGCCAGGAGAAGATATTTGTGAAATGTATCTGACGAAGGACTCCTATAAATTGATAAGAAAACATCTGAATCAATTTTTTAGAGGAGAGGAGGGGCAGAAGGCTTGCATTGACCTTTACAAAAGAGGATAGCCAAAGGGCAAGGCATGATGAGAAGTCATTCAGTATCATTAGTCATCAAGGACATGCAAAGTAAAACCACAATTGAGATACCACTACAAACCAAGACTCTCAACCCCCACTGTGGTGCAATCACTTTGGAAAACTGGCAGTATTTGCTACAGCTATACTTACATGTTCATCCTACGACCTAGCAGTGCCATTTCTGGGTATATACCCAATGTAAATGAGTGCTTATGTCCACCAAAAGACACGAATGAGAATGTTCATAGCAGTTTTATTCATAATGATCAAAAACTGGAAACAACTCCAATGTCCACCAGCATTAGAATGGATAACTATATTATGTTATATTCATATAATAGAATACTATTGTATGGAATGGAATACTACAACAAGGAAAAAGAAAAACTACTGCTACTTGCTCGCACTTGGATGAATATCACAAATACAGTGTTGATCAAAATAAGCCAACCACAAAAGGTTACATCTGTATGATTCTATTTGTATAAAGTTCATAAACAGGCAAAACCAACCCATGGTTACTTTTGATGGGGGAGTGATAATGACTGAGAGAGAGCACAAGCAAACCTATTGGGGTACCAGAAATGATCTATACCTTGATCTGTGTGGTGGCTAAGCAGATGTATACACATGTAAAAATTCACTGCTCTGCACCTAAGATTTATGTGTTTTATGTATAGATGTTATATCAACATAAAAGAAAACTGAAGTGTTTTTTCTGAACATAATTATTCAGCTCTGCTGATACGTACACATATTTCTGAGCCAAAGCTGCACTTTTGATCACTATAACTTTCTAGTAGGTTTGATATCTACAAAATAAGTTCAAGTCTTTTCTTCCAAAATTTTCTTGCACCTGTATGCTTCCAAGCTAAACTTTAGGATCAGTTTTTCAAATTCCTTAGAAAAATTCTACTGGGATTTTTATTGGTATTATGCGATATTTGTAGTTTATTTGAAGAGCACTTACATCTCTCCAGTATTGACTCTTTCCATCCAATCAACATGGTTCGTTTATTCAGGAATTTTCAATCAAGATTTAAATTATTCTTTATGTAGGGCTAGAACATGTTTTGGTATATTATGTATATGATGTATATTAAGTCATTATGGTTTCTGTTCCTATTATAGGAGAAATATTTGTCCCATTACTTCTCTAATCATTGCTGGTATATAAAAAGGCTCTTTTTCCCCCTATCTGGCCACCTTGCTGAACTCCTTCATTCATTTTAGGAGTTTTCCATTCGATTCTTTTAATTTCTAGGTTGTAAGTAATGTATTAAAATCTTTTCTCCTTTATATGAGAATCTGACTTCTGATTAGTTTCCTAACTATGTTTTCCTGAAAACAGAAAGATGGTATCTGTAGACTATGTGACTAGGCAACTTTGCTTATAATAAAAATGACTCCTGGTTTGTAACTTTTGTCTGGACTGGGAGTCACCATGGCCTTAGGTTCCTTTTCTAACCCACAAGTCCCTTGTGGGGACCCTGGAAACCATGCCTATGGAGTTGTCACCAAAGATATTTTCGCGGGGGTCGGGGGCATGAGGTTTTTAAATCAGAGTGACTGCCTGGTGTAGCTCTTGTCTTCCTGCACCTGAGCCGTCTGCTGAGTGGACTGCAGTAAAGATTCCCACTGCTAGGAATATCTACACTGCCTTGCTAGCATGTGTGGTTCCTGCCCTATGGCCTTGAATAGGCCAGGATGCTATGTGGCCCGCAGTGGTCTTGTGAATCTGAATTAGTTGAATCTAAGAAGACCCACCCCCTGGGCATTGCAGAGTGGTGGAGCAGTGGGCTAGACTTTCAGACCCTCGATGCAGTTTGACCAATGGACTGTGAGATAGAGGGGTGGGGAAGGAAAGCTGACAAGGCATTAGATGTCTGAGAGGGAGAGTCCATCTGCCTGTTCTCTGAAGTTGAAAACTCTGCAGCATATGACAAGAGATTAGGGCAGAAGCGGGCTGGAGTAAAACCAGATTCATACCAAGAGGAGACACTGCTCACTGTTTATGAAGGGGACCTGGGCCAAAACCCACTGCAGCTGAGCTACCGGGATAGGTTAATGTCTCTCTGGGAGGGTTGGAGGGGGACTGCGAAGACAAAAGAATGAACCTGAAGACCCCATGCTTGTGATGGGCCGCCACCTGATAAAGCAGGCGGAACTGCCAAGTTGACTGCAATTCCACTCAAACTTGAATCTACATGAAGAGAGGTTTGAGAGCACCCAAGCAGACAAAGGGCTGTGCGGTGGCCAGCAGCTCCAGGCAGAGCTACAATGACAGCAGTTTAATATGGTTTGGGGTCACCAATACAAGGTTAAAGAAAGCTCTCCATGTGTGGCAAAGGGTAACCCCAGGCCACCTAAACAGCATCCTGGAGTCTGACAACAGCTTTGGACCCAGAATGCTTGAGTCAATTTAAGGCTGCACTGGAGCCTGAGCAGTGTCCTCTGCTGCCATCGAGTGAAAATTTATGGGAATGCAAACATTTTCAAAAGCGACACAGATTTTTAAAGCAATCATTGGTTATTGTAAAGGCCTAAGCTCTACTATTAGACTGGATAAAACTCTTGATTTGCGCTTAGTGTATAGGGAAAAACTACACTTTTTCTAAAAAGGTTAAATAAATTTCATTGTAGTATATTTGATTTGCTGAAAACTATGGTGTAATATCATTTGATATAAAATGCCTAGAATTCCCAGAATAAAGGGGGTATTTTAGGCATTATAAAGACAGATGGCCAAAGACTATTCCAGTTGCACAGGACATGGAGGGGACATCCTTACCCCACTGGTTAATACAAATCCTCGTGATCACAAAATGTACTAACTTGTCCTTTTCTATGTTGAAAATGTCAGCCAAAGTCGTGGAGGTGGACTATGGGCAAAGGGTTAACGAACACTTCCGCATGAGAATCTAACCTTAGGTTATCTCCCTGAAAGTATGTGTCAACTATTTAACTAGGCAACATTGCTTACAGTAAAAATGATCATTAGTAAATTGCACCTGGACTGGCGAACCTCTAACTACCCGATGGGGAAACGATTGTTTTGAGCTTCCTGCGTGTGAAACTCTTGTAACTGGGCACGACTCGTGCAGAGATCCTGGAAGCTACGCCTGTGGAACTGTGAGATCGTCTCTGTGAGGCATGGGGCTTTACATCAAAGCAGTTCTCGTAAAGGCCCCAGTGTGGATCTCGACTCCTTGCACCTACTGAATGAAGTGCAGCAAGGACCTCGCTGCAAAGAACACCTGAGGCTGCTCTGTGATTGCTGCAGGTCCTGCCCTGTAGCCTTCTAGCTGCGCCGAGGAGGCCTGGGTCGTCTTGGGAGTCAGCAAATCCTAAGAAGACCGCTGCGGGCCTTGCAGAGGTCATTACATCCACTGCCAAAAATGACTTTTTTTTTCTTTTTCCTTTCCATAACTATACTCATGTCCTTTTCATTTGTTATTTGTTATAGTTTGTTGAATGATAATGAGCACAATGGTGGGAGGAGGGGTGCAGTGGGTGAGGAGGGGAGACAGAATGCCTTGTCCCTATATTTTATTTTTCCACTTTTTATTTGGAAGTAATTTCGAACTTATAGAAAAGTTGCAAGAATACAAAGACATCCTAGAAAGACTTCACAGAGACTCACTGTTAACATTTTTCCACATTTGTTTTGTTTTTATTTTCTCTCTCTACATGTATGCATTTTTATTATCATTATTTGAGAGTAAGTTGCAGCCATCATATCCCTTTATCCTTATTATTTTATTGTGTATTTCCTAAAAAACAAGACATCTACTTACATTATCACAGCATAATTCTCAAATTGGGAATTAAAATGAATACAGTGCTATTATCTAATTAACAGACCTGTGAAAATTTTTCCAGTTGTCCCAATATTGTTTTTTTTATAGCATATTTTTTCCCTGCTCCCAGATCCAGTCTTGTAGTCATCTCACTGCTTTTAGTTGTCATGTCCCTTTACTCTTCCTTAATCGAGAATAGTTCCTTAATCCTTTTTTGTCTTTCATGACATGGGCATTTTGAAGAGCACAGGCCTATTGTTTTAGCAGAATTTCCTTCAGTTTGGGTTTGTCTGAAGTTTCCTCACGGTCAGATTCAGGTTGGGGTCTCCACCCTTTAGGGAACTCCACTCTGGCCTCCCTCTAGCCACATCTCTCAAGCCTGGAGCCAAGGAGGCAAGCCCATTGGAGCCTGCCCACTCCCATTTGGTCCAGAGAGTAAATATTTTAGGCTTTGCAGGCTATATGATCTCTGTCACAACTACTCAGCTCTGCTACTGTAGCAAGAAAGCTGCCGTAGATAATGTGTAAATGAATGAGCATGGCTATATTCAAATAAAATTTTATTTATAAAAACAGGTGGACGGCGCATATTTGGCCCATGAGTCAGTTTGCTTGACCCCTCTTCTAATCCATGCCCCAGCTACCAAGAAGTCCAGAATTCCACGCCCAAACAGCCTCAGCCCCGTTCCCAGAGTAGGCCTGTGAGGGCCTCTCTTCCCCGGGTCTGCCATAGTGAGACGTGGCATCTTGCCACTAAGGAGTGCGTTTCTCTAGGCTTGCGTGTGCCCAGGAGATGACAGTTTTGAGGAATGTGGACAGATTTGAACGCAGAGGTGGGGCCTTCACAGTGTCAGAAAGAGCTGAGAGTGAGAAGAGAAGGGGCAAAGAGCTAGCCGGGTCGGCTCCCCTCCTCTCACCATGTCTGGTGCAAGACTCCAAGGAGCCTAAGAATTACATTCGCATCTGGCCTTCCTGGTCAGTGTGAAGGGTTAGTTTATCCAGAGAAAAAGGAGTGACATATGTTATTCAACCATTTGTTGCTTGATTTATATGTATATATATTTGAACATTTAGCTATATGGTACGTGGTCTCTATTTGCACTTTGCCCCAGCCCCATAGTGCAAGGGCAGCCTGTGTGACAGCATGAACACTTCTCAGAACAGCCTCAGCGGGCTGACTGGTCCCCACAGGTGTTTACCTGTGAAGGGAACCTGCAAACTGGCTCCTGGCTCCACTCTGCCCCGGGAGAATCAGGGACGATCTGTGGCAAGGCCTCCCAGCCTTCCTTGCCTGCAGCCACTTGGGTCGGCAAAAGACCCCAGGTTCAGTGCTCAGCTTCTAAGCAACAGAACAAGGAAGATACTAACGGGCCAATTCTCATTCTTCCCACTTTCTACTTCTAGACTGTCTTTTCTTTCTGGTTTATCTAACTGATTTCTTTGGACCTCTTCATATTTGAACAACCAATTCCCCTGACAGACTTCAGACCCCTGGAGGTTTCTGCATCTCCCTCTCTCATTCATGTAACACACCCCCACCATGACTGCCACCACCCCTGCCATCGCCACGCTGCCATAGCTGCCTCTGGTCAGCATGGGGCCTTAAGGCACCTGTCCCTTAACCAGAACACTCCAGAGCCAGGAGATGTTGTAGGGGTGCCATCTTACCAACACTAGTGCACACTCATGTCCAGACACTTTGGAATTCCAACCAAGTAAATAACAGCAATATGGTACCCGGATCTCGTAAGTAGTGAGGTGTATCTGGAAAGATAAGCAGTTCTTTAAAATGTTACCCTATGAAGTACCTCCAACTTTTAATATCTTTTAGAGGAAAGTAATGTATGTAAAGTATTAATCTAAATATCACTTCCAATAACATAATACTTTTGGTAAGGCATCCGATAACATCGAAATTTAAGAATTACTGCTATGCAATTTACGTAATTCCTATAATATGGTAGCATATAATTTACTGTTATATAATTTACTATTAGTTTGCTGATTTTTTTAACTTTTGTCCTAAAATTGTTTTCTATATATATATAAACTCTAAAAGTTGTTCCATTGTAATTTGTTTCTTTTTATAATGCTTTGAATCTCCAGAAAAAGGTCTTTTTTATGACAGTCTTTTGCGATAATATATTGATTAGTTACTCTATCATTTAAAAAAAAAATTTTATTGAGGTCATAATGGTTTATAACATTGTGAGATTCCAGTTGTACATTATTATTTGTCGGTCACCATATAAATGTGCCCCTTCACCCCTTGTGCCCACCCCCCAACTCCCTTCCCCCTGGTAACCACCAAACTGTTCTCTCTGTCCATGTATTAGTTGATATTCCACATATGAGTGAAGTCATACAGTGTTTGTCTTTCTCTATCTGGCTTAGTTCACGTAACATAATACCCTCCAGGCCCATCCATGTTGTTGCAAATGGGACGATTTTGTCTTTTTTTATGGCTGAGTAGTATTCCATTTTATATATATACCACATCTTCTTTATCCAGTCATCTGTCGACGGACACTTGGGTTGCTTCCACATCTTAGCTATAGTGAATAATGCTGCGATGAACATAGGGGTGCATAAGCCTCTTTGGATTGTTGATTTGAGGTTTGTTGGGTAGATACTCAGTAGTGGGATAGCTGGATCATAAGGTATTCCTGTTTTTAATTTTTTGTGTGTTTGAGGAAGATCAGCCCTGAGCTAACATCCATGACTATCTTCCTCCACTTTATGTGGGACGCCGCTACAGCACGGCCTGACAAACAGTGTGTCACTGCACGCCCGGGACCCAGACCTGGGCCACCAGCGACAGAGTAAGTGCACTTAACTGCTACACCATGGGGCCAGCCCTGTTTATAATTTTTTGAGGAATCTCCATACTGTTTTCCATAGAGGCTGCACCAATTTGCATTCCCACCAGTAGTGGATTAGGGTTCCCATTTCTCCACAGCTCCTCCAACATTTGTTGCTTTTTGTCTTGGTGATTATAGCCGTTCTAACGAGTGTAAGATGATACCTTGTTGTGGTTTTAATTTGAATTTCCCTGATGATTAGTGATGTTGAGCATCCTTTCATGTGCCTGTTGGTCATCTGTATATCTTCTTTGGTGAAGTGTCTGTTCATTTCCTGTGCCCATTTTTTGATTGGGTTGTTTGTTTTTTTGTTATTCAGTTGTGAGTGTTCTTTATATATTATGGAGATTAATCCCTTGTCAGATTTATGGTTTGCAAGTATTTTTTCCCAGCTGGTGGTTTCCCTATTCATTTTGATCCTGGTTTCATTTGCCTTGTAGAAGCTCTTTAATCTGATGAAGTCCCACTTTTTTATTTTTTCTTTTGTTTCTCTTGTCTGAGTAGACATGAAATTCAAAAACATCCCTTTATGGCTGATGATGAGTAGTGTACTACCTATATTTTCCTCCAGGAGTTTTATAGTTTCAGGTCTCACCTTCAGGTCTTTGATCCATTTTGAGTTAATTTTTTTGTATGGCAAAAGAAGATAGTCTACTTTCATTCTTTTCATGTGGCTGTCCAGTTTTCCCAGCACCATTTATTGAAAAGAGTTTCCTTTCTCCACTGTATGTCCTTAGCTCCTTTGTCAAAGATTAGCTGCCTGTAGATATGAGGTTTTATTTCGGGATTTTCAATTCTGTTCCATTGATCTGTGTGTCTGTTTTTGTACCAGTACCATGCTGTTTTAATTACTATCACTTTGTAGTATGTTTTGAAGTTAGGGATTGTGATGCCTCCAGCCTTGTTCTTCTTTTTCAGGATTGCTTTAGCTATACGAGATCTTTTGTTGCCCCATATGAATGCTACTATTCTTTGTTTTATTTCTGTGAAGAATGTCCTTGGGATTCTGATTTGGGATTGCATTGAATCTGTAGATGACTTTAGGTAGTATGGACATTTTAACAATGTTTATTCTTCCAATCCAAGTGCATGGAATCTTTTTACATTTCTTTATGTCATCATTGATTTCACTCAGTAATGTCTTATAGTTTTCCTTGTATAGGTCTTTCACTTCCTTGGTTAAATTTACTCGTAGATATTTTATTCTTTTTGTTGCATTTGTAAATGGAATTGTCTTCCTGAGTTCTCTTTCTGTTAGTTCATTGTTGGTATATAGAAATGCAACCGAGTTCTGTAAGTTGATTTTATACCCTGCCACTTGGCTGTAGTTGTTGATTATTTCTAATAGTTTTCCAATGGATTCTTTAGGGTTTTCTGTATATAAGATCACGTCATCTGCAAACAGTGAGAGTTTCACTTCTTCATTGCCTATTTGGATTCCTTTTATTCCTTTTTCTTGCCTAATTGCTCCGGCCAGAACCTCCAGTACTGTGTTGAATAAGAGTGGTAAGAGTGGGCTCCCTTGGCTTGTCCCTGTTTTCAGAGGGATGGGTTTCAGTTTTTCCCCATTGAGTATGATGTTGGCTGTGGGTTTGTCATATATGGCCTTTATTATGTTAAGGTACTTTCCTTCTATACCCATTTTGTTGAGAGTTTTTATCATAAGTGCATGTTGGATCATGTCAAAAGCCTTCTCTGTATCTATTGAGATGATCATATAGTTTTTATTCCTCGTTTTGTTAATGTGGTGTATCACATTGATTGATTTGTGGATGTTGAACCATCCCTGTGTCCCTGGTATAAATCCCACTTGATCATGGTGTATGATCTTTTTAATGTATTGCTGGATTCTGATTGCCAATGTTTTGCCAATGTTTGTTTGTGTTCATCAGCGATGTTGGCCTGTAATTTTCCTTCTTTGTATTGTCCTTGCCTGGCTTTGGTATCAGAGTGATGTTGGCCTCGTAGAATGTGTTGGGAAGTATTCCATCTTCCTCTATTTTTTGGAATAGTTTGAGAAGGATAAGTATCAAGTCTTCTTTGAATGTTTGGTAAAATTCTCTAGAGAAGCCATCTGGTCCTGGACTTTTATTTTTTGGGAGGTTTTTGATTACTGTTTCAATCTCTTTACTTGTGATTGGTCTATTCAGGTTCCCTATTTCTTCTTGATTCAGTTTTGGAAGGTTGTATGAGTCTAGCAATTTATCCATTTCTTCTAGATTCTCCAATTTGTTGGCATATAGTTTTTCATAGTATTCTGTTATAATCTTTTGTATTTCTGTGGTATCTGTTGTAATTTCTCCTTTTTCATTTCTAATTTTATTTATTTGAGCCTTCTCTCTTTATTTCTTGGTGAGTCTGGCTAAGGGTTTGTCAATTTTGTTTATCTTCTCAAAGAACCAGCTCTTTGTTTCATTGATCCTTTCTACTGTTTTTTAAATTTCATTTTCATTTATTTATGTTCTGATTTTTATTATTTCCCCCCTTCTGCTGACTTTAGGCTTTGTTTCTTCTTATTTTTCTAATTCTGTTAGGCATAGTTTGAGGTTGCTTATTTGGGCTTTTCCTTGTTTGTTAAGGTGGGCCTGTATTGCTTTGAGTTTCCCTCTCAGGACTGCTTTTGCTGCATCCCATATGAGTTGGTACGGTGTATTTTCATTTTCATTTGTCTCCAGCTATGCTTTGATTTCTCCTTTAATTTCATCAATCATCCATTGGTGGTTTAGTAGCATATTGTTGAGTCTCCACAGCTTTGTCACTTTCCCAGTTTTTTCCTTGTAGTTGATTTCTAACTTCATGGCATTATAGTCTGAAAAGATGCTTGTTATGATTTCAATCTTCTTAAATTTATATAAGCATGCCTTGTTTCCCGACATATAGTCTATTCTTGAGACTGTTCCATGCACATTTGAGAAGAATGTGTAATCTGCTGTGTTTGGATGGAGTGCTCTGTATATGTCTATTAAATCAATCTCATTTAGATTTTGTTTGGGTCCATTATTTCCTTATTTATTTTCTGTCTGGGTTATCTGTCCATTGATGAGAGTGGGGTGTTAAGATCCCCTGCTACTATTGTGTTGTTGTTAATATCTCCTTTTAGGTTTGTCAATAGTTGCTTTATGTACCTTGGTGTTCCTGTATTGGGTGCATATATATTTAAAAGTGATACGTCTTCTTGGTGGAGTGTCCCTTTTATCATTATATATTGCCCCTCTTTGTCTCTCATTACCTGTTTTATCTTGAAGTCAACTTCGTCTGATATGAGTATGGCAACACCTGCTTTCTTTTGTTTGCCATTAGCTTGGAGTATTGTCTTCCATCCTTTCACTCTGAGCCTGTGTTTGTCTTTAGAGCTGAGATGTGTTTCCTGGAGGCAGCATATTATTGGGTCTTGTTTTTTAATACATCCCACCACTCTGTGTCTTTTGATTGGAGAGTTCAGTCCATTTACATTTAGGGTACTTATTGATATATGGGGGCTTATTGTTATTTTATCGCTCTTTTTCTGGTTCTTTTGCATTTCTTTTGTTTCTTGTCCCATGTGTTTCAGACTACCAATTTAGTTTGGTAGTTCTGTAAGGGAGTTCCCTTAGTTTTCTCTTTCTTTATCATGTGTGATTCTGTTCTGGTTATTTGATCAGTGGTTACCATGAGGTTCGTATAAAAAATATCTTGTATGTGATAGTCCATTTTTTGATGGACTCTTATTCTCTTAGACTAAGTTGATTCGATCCCTTTCCTCTTCCCTTTCTAAGTTATTGCTGTCATATCTTATTCCTTCCTGTGTTGTGAGTTTGTGTTTAACATGATGAGGTTTTATTCATGCTTGGTGCTTACCTTCCCTTGATCTTTTTCTTGTGTGTGTGAGGAAGATAGGCCCTGAGCTAGCATCTGCCAATCTTCTTTTTTTTTCTTTTTTTGTTGAGGAAGACTGGCCCTGGGTTAACATCCATGCCCATCTTCCTCCACTTTACGTGGGACGCCTGCCACAGGCCACATGACCTGACAAGTGGTGCATGGGTGTGCGCCTGGGATCCAAACTGGCAAGCCCCGAGTCACTGCACTGGAGCACGTGCATTTAACCGCTTGCGCCACTGGGCCAGCCCCTGATCTTTGGTTTTATATTGAAGTGTTTGCTAATCTATTTTGATAGGGCCAGCCCTGTGGCTTAGCGGTTGAGTGCTCGCGCTCCGATGCTGGCGGCCTGGGTTTGGATCCTGGGCGCACACCGACGCACCGCTTCTCCGGCCATGCTGAGGCCGTGTCCCACATACAGCAACTAGAAGGATGTGCAACTATGACATACAACTATCTACTGGGGCTTTGGGGGAACAATAAATAAATAAAATTATAATCTATTTTGATAGAGGACTGCAATTTTTCTGGTTTTGTTGACCTATTTTCCTCCTTGTTCAAAACTTTGAATCCCCTTTCTCTTTTTTTCCTCAGGTATGCGGGCCTTCTTGAACACTTCTTGTAGTGGGGGTCTTGTGGCAATGAACTCCCTTAGCTTTTGTTTATCTGGGATAGTTATTATTTCTCCATCATATCTGAAGGATATTTTTGATGGATAGAGTATTCTTGGCTGAAAGTTTTTGTCCCTCACAATTTTGAATATATCGTTCCACTCTCTCCTAGCTTGTAAAGTTTCTGTCAAGAAATCAGCTGAGATCCTGATAGGAAATCCTTTGTATGTTATTTATTTATTTATTTTTGTCAGGCTGCCCTTAATATTTTTTCTTTGTCATTGACTTTTGCCACCTTTACTACTATATGCCTTGGAGAGGGTATTTTTGTGTTGATATATTTAGGAGATCTATTGATTTCATTCACTGGTATTTACAGCTCTTTCCCCAGGTTTGGGAAGTTCTCAGATATTATTTCTTTGAACAAGTTCTCTGCTCCTTTTTCCCTCTCTTCTCCCTTGGAATATCTATAATCCTTATGTTGGATTTCCTAGAGTTGGATATTTCTCAGAGAGTTTCTTCATTTCTTTTTAGTCTTAGTGCTCTTTCCTCCTCCATCTGGAGCATTTCTGCACTGCTGTCCTCAATATTACTAATTCTTTCCTCTATATTGTCGGCTCTGATGCTTAAGGTTTCCAGATGTGTCTTTATCTCCTCTATTGTATTTTTCATCTCTAAGATTTCTGATTGGATTTTTTTTTACGGTTTCAATCTCCTTTGTGAAGAAACTCCTGATTTCATTGAATTGTCTGTCTGTGTTTTCTTGTATTTCATTAAGCTTTTTTATGATGGCTATTTTGAATTCTCTGCCATTAAGATTATATATTTCTGGGGCCGGCCCCGTGGCTTGGCAGTTAAGTGTATGCGCTCTGCTGCTGGCGGCCTGGGTTCGGATCCCAGGCGTGCACCAATGCACCGCTTCTCTGGCCATGCTGAGGCTGGGTCCCACATACAGTAACTAGAAGGATGTGCAGCTATAACATACAACTAGCTACTGGGGCTTTGGGGGAAAAATAAATAAATAAAATTATAAAAACAAAGATGATACATTTCTGTGCTTTCTGGGTTGACTTCTGGGTGCTTGTCATTTTTCCTTTTGGTCTGGAGATTTAATATATTTTTGCATGGTGCCTGTCAGTGTTGGCTTACTTTTCCTCATAGTGAAAATATATGGTCGCAGTTTCCTTTTGCTGCTGCTGGTTGGGAGTCAAGGGGCGTATATTCTGGACTGCCTCAATCTGCAGGCACTCTCGTCACCCCTGGCTGATCTGAGGCTGAGTGGAGGCTGCTGGGGGGGTAAGTGTGGGAACAGCTGGAGCTGGAGTGTGGGAACAGCTGAGACTGGAGTGCAGGTAGGCTGAAGCAGCTGGGGCTTGGGTGCAGGTGGGTTGAAGCAGCTGCAGCTGAAGTGCCGCTCGGCCAAAGAAGCAGGGGCTGGAGTGCCACTGGGCCGAAGAAGCTGGACCTGGAGTGCACTGAGCTGAAGAAGGAGGAGCTGGGGTGCCACTGGGCCAAAGAAGCTGGAACTGGAGTGCTGTGGGCCGAAGTTGCTTGTGCCAAGTCAGCTGGAGCCTGAGCACAGGCCAAGCCAAAGCCACTGGAGCCAGGGAATGGGGGGCAGTCCAGCCAAAGGAGCTGGGGCCGTGACATGGGGAAGCCAGGAAAGCTGGGGCCGTGGCTTGGTCCAGCCAGAGCAGCTGGGGCTGTGGCCTGGTGGGGCCTGAGCTGCCACTGCCTCTGGTGCGGGGACACAGGTTCGCCTTGCTGGTGGTTGGGCCCGGGCACCTGGGGACCACTGCCTGTGGGGGTGGGGCATGGTCATGCTGCCCCTGTTGGTGGGGCATGGGCTCCTGGGGGCTGCTGATTCTGGGGATGGGGTTGAGCTGAAGCACCACTGTGCTGAAGCGCCAGTCGGGTGGGCCGGGTGGGGGAGGGGCGCTTACTTTCTCCTCCCCTATCTCAGAGGTTTCTCACCTTGCTGTCACTCTCTGCTCTCCTGAGGGGCTAGCTGGTTGAAACTACCCTCGCAACAGTTCAGCTCCCTCCGTAGGGGGATCCCTTCAGGCCGTGAGGGGTCTTGGAGAGCTCCAGGTTTTCACGCGGTGACCCGCCCCTCCCCCTCCTCTGAGAGCTGCGTGGTCTCAGTCTCTGGGACGCAGTCCTTGGGGAAGGAAAGGAGCTCCTCTAACCCCCTTCCAATTCCTCTGGGGATTCCAGCACCTCCATCCTCGGGTGTATGGCTGCCTGAGTGCCTCAGATGTTGCCTGTGTTGTGTGAATAGCTTCTGTTGGAATATGAATGCCATTTTTGTTGTGTCTTAGAGGGGGAGTGTTCAATGGGGGAAGCTCACTCCACTATGATGCTGACATCACTCAGTTGTCTTTTCATTTTGATCCTCATTTCCTTTGCCTTGCAGAAGCCCTTTAGTCTGATGAAGTCCCACTTGTTTATTTTTTCTTTTGTTTCCCTTGTCTCAGTAGACATGGAATTTGAAAAGATCCCTCCAAAACTGATCTCAAAGAGTGTTCTGCCTATATTTTCTTCTAGGAGTTTTATAGTTTCAGGTCTTACTTTTAAGTGTTTGATCCATTTTGAGTTAATTTTTGTGTATGGCAAAAGATAATGGTCTACTTTCATTCTTTTGCATGTGGCTGTCCAATTTTCCCAGCACCATTTGTTGCAGAGACTTTCCTTTCTCCATTCTATGTTCTTAGCTCCTTTGTTGAAGATTAGCTGTCCATATATGTGTGGTTTTATTTCTGGACATTCAATTCTGTTCCACTGATCTGTACGTCTGTTTTTGTACCAGTACCATGTTGTTTTGATTATTATACCTTTGCTGTATATTTTGAAGTGAGGGACTGTGATGCCTCCTGTTTTGTTCTTTTTTCTCAGGATTGCTTTAGCTATTTGGGGTCTTTTGTTGCCCCAATGAATTTTAGTATTCCTTGTTCTATTTCTGTGAAGCATGTCATTGGAATTCTGATTGGAATTACATTGAATCTGTAGATGGCTTTAGCTAGTATGGACATTTTAACCATGTTTATTCTTCCAATCCATGTGTATGGGCTGTCTTTCCATTTCTTTATGTCATCATCGATTTCTATCAACAATGTCTTATAGTTTTCATTGTATAGGTCTTTCACCTCCTTGGTTAATTTTATTCCTAGATATTTTATTCTTTTTGTTGCGATTGTAAATGAGATTGTATTCTTGAGTTCTCTTTCTGACAGTTCGTTATTAGAGTATAGATAATGCAACTGATTTTTGTAAGCTGATTTTGTACCCTGCAACTTTGGTGTCGTTGTTGATTATTTCTAATAGTTTTCTGATGGATTCTTTAGGGTTTTCTATATGTAAAATCATGTCATCTGCAAACAGCGAGAGTTTCACTTCTTCATTGCTTATTTGGATTCCTTTTATTCCTTTTTCTTGCCTAATTGCTCCGGCCAGAACCTCCAGTACTGTGTTGAATAAGAGTGGTGATAGTGGGCACCCTTGTCTTGTCCCTGTTCTCAGAAGGATGGGTTTCAGTTTTTCCCCATTGAGTATGATGTTGGCTGTAGGTTTGTCATATATGGCCTTTATTATGTTGAGATACTTTCCTTCTATACCCATTTCGTTGAGACTTTTTATCATAAAGGGATGTTGGATCTTGTCAAAAGCCTTCTCTGCATCTATTGAGATGATCATATAGTTTTTATTCCTCATTTTGTTAACGTGGTGTATCACGTTGATTGATTTGCAAATGTTGAACCATCCCTGTGTCCCTGGGATAAATCCCATTTGATCATGGTGTATGATCTTTTTAATGTATTGCTGGATTCTGTTTGCCAATGTTTTCTTGAGGATTTTTGCATCTGTGTTCCTCAATGATATTGGCCTGTAATTTTCCTTCTTTGTATTGTCCTTGCCTGGCTTTGGTATCAGAGTGATGTTGGCCTCATAGAATGAGTTAGGAAGTATTCCATCTTCCTCTATTTTTTGGAATAGTTTGAGAAGGATAGGTTTTAAATCTTCTTTGAATGTTTGGTAAAATTCTCCAGAGAAGCCATCTGGTCCTGGACTTTTATTTTTTGGGAGGTTTTTGATTACTGTTTCAATCTCTTCACATGTGATTGGTCTGTTCAGATTCTCTATTTCTTCTTGATTCAGTTTTGGAAGGTTGTATGAGTCTAAGAATTTATCCATTTGTTCTAGATGTCCAATTTGTTGGCATATGGTTTTTCATAGTATTCTTATAATCCTTTGTATTTTTGTGGTGTCCATTGTAATTTCTCCTCTTTCATTTCTAATTTTATTTATTTGAGCCTTGTCTCCTTTTTCCTTAGTAAGTCTGGCTAAAGGTTTGACAATTTTGTTTATCTTCTCAAAGAACCAGCTCTTTGTTTCATTGATATTTTCTACTGTTTTTTAATGGTGACAAAGGGGCCATACTAATGTAAGGTGCTAATCACAGGGAAAATTGGGCATGAAGTACATGGGAACTCTGTATTATCATCACAATTTTCTGTAAATCTAAAACTATTCTAACATTAAAATTTTATTTAACAATTTTTTAAAAATAAAGACAGGGCTCCCTGATATCAATAAGCCTCGTGAAAATGCATTCATTAATAATCAGAGGAAGCACCCCCCACATGCTTGTACATGCACACACACACACACACACACACACACACACACACACAACTCAGGCATAGGGAGGGAGCCCAGGATCTGACTCTGACATCACAATGAACAGAATCCAAAAAGCAATTACACTGCCAAGTATTATGCTAAAACAATTATTGAAATTGCTAGTCGAAAACAGTTAATGGAATAATTAAGACAGATTGACCTAAAAGCTGATTTAAAATTAACCTGACACGTGCATGCTATCTAAATAAAGACTCTCTCCTATGAGCTAGCTTCTCATTAAAATCAAATTCCACTGGGAGAAATTACACACTTGCACCATGATTGGGAAGAACAGGCCGCGTTCACTCAACCACTGATGGAACTGGAGGGTCATCAGACGAGGTAAATGGAAATGAGTGTCCTGTCCTTCCAGGTGCGCTGCTATCTGTCTCAGTAACAAGCCACCTCCCTCCCATTTTTCCCTTTGGAAATGATGGAAACTCATTAAAATTGCGTCAGCTCAGGACCCCAAACCACTGGGTGCCTGAGTGGGCACATCTGAAGCTTCCAAAGGGAAAGATCGGAAGGGAGGGGCCGTGGGCTGGGGTCCCGTGGATGCACTGAGGGCAGGGAAGGGAGCTGAGCAGATCTGAAAATGAGGTCCCTCAAGCACTCGAGGAAACTCGATGGCTTCCACTCCTCGTTTCTCTAAAGGTGAGAAAACCCACGCTTGTTGGAGACCAAACTCCAGGCGGGTGGCAGAGGCAGGAGCTCTTTTCAGCGTAATGCTTTTCCCCGCCCAGCACCTTCTCCTTTCCACTGCCGTATCCAGATGGAAAGAACTCATGGTGAGGTTTGTGGGTCTACAGGCCTGGATCACACCTTGCTCCTGAGTTTAGCCCAGGGGTGTCCCAGTCTGAGTGAGCAGTTTTCGCTTGTCCCCATATCCCTAGCTGGCTGCCTGCCACTGGCCAACCTAGGATCCTGTGGTGTGTGCGCCTATGCGGGGGGACGCACCTGAGAAGGCCCGCCCTGCTGGAGGAGGGTCATGGCCACCCCTCCCTCCGAGGGCCCTGGCTCCTTGCAAGAAGGTCTCAGCTGATGTCTGGAACACAGGGATGCAGGCTCCTTGTTCCTTGTAAACCCTTGGAGTTACCTTGATAACATTTTTTTAAATGGATCCCCTGCTCAGCATTTTTATGAGATAAAGAATTTCCCCTATTAAAATTATTCAAGTTTAGTAATAACATATTATTGGGACAAGCAGGAAAACACAGGATACTCCAAAACGATCCATTACTTGGAGGATTTTAAAATTCTAATGAGAGAAACCACTCTCTCTCATTGTTCATCCTCTTGGCCATCAGCAGGATTAGTCTGGGAGGAGGACAAGGCAGGAATTGGCTGCATTCCTTATTTATCCCTCTGATTTCTCCAGAGTTTTTCTTTTCTTCAAAGAGACATCTCTGGGCTCTGCAGGGCTTGTCAGTCGTGATGTCAGGCGACTCTGAGACTGTGCAGAGCAGGAGGATGAGAACAGGGGAGGGAGAGGAGGAAGAGATGGGACCATCACTTCCCATCACAGGCTGAGGCTGAGTTAATCTCCACCTAGGTCAGGATCCCAGGAATCGGATGTCATCAGCCTTGTCACACCGTGGGAGTTGGGAACAGGGAACAGCCAAGGTGCCACGGCCACTTTCAGAGAAATAAACAAAGTGGGAGGGCACCACTGGGAGCCAGTTTGAAAATGGTCACTAATGTGAAATAATAAGACACACTTTTCAGAAAAGTGAAGACAATTCTTTTGGTTCTCAGACTTGCAAACACTATGTGTTCTTCAGGAGCAGACTGAAGCCGTTGACCTCTAGGGTGATTGTGAAAGGAATCTGGGCTCCATCACTGTTTCTGAATAAGTCAGAACAGTCCAGCACTCACTCCTTGACAATGCGGAAGATGACCAGCGTCCAGGTGCTGTGGAGTCGAGACCTCTATCACTCAGAGCATCCTGCCAGGCAGAGGGGGCTAGCCTGGTGGCCACTAGACCTTTATCAGATGTGGGATTTGCAAATATTTTCTGCCATTTTGGATTGTGGATTATCTTTTTTTCCTTCTTAATATTCTCCTTTTATGCACAAAAGTTTTTCA
Organism: Diceros bicornis minor; assembly: GCF_020826845.1. Lineage (NCBI taxonomy): Eukaryota > Metazoa > Chordata > Mammalia > Perissodactyla > Rhinocerotidae > Diceros > Diceros bicornis. Next base: position 428,545 of record NW_026691045.1, read on the forward strand.
TTTTGAAGTAGTCCAATTTGTCTAATTTTTCTTTTGTTGCTTGTGCTTTTGGTGTTATATCTAAGAAATCATTGTCAAATTCAAGTCACAAAGATTTACTCCTATGTTTTCTTCTATGAGTTTTATAATTTTGGCTCTTTTATGTAGGCCTTGGATCCATTTTGAACTCATTTTGTGGATGGTGTGAGGTAAGGGTCCAGCTTCACCCTTTTGCATGTGGGTGTCCAGTTGTTCCAGCACCTGTACTAACTGTGGGTTTTTCGGATTTTTCCTCATGTATGATTCTATCTGCATAAAGAGGCAACTCTATTGCATTTCCAATTGTTGTGATTTTTATTTTTATTTTATTTCAAACTGTCTGTGCCTTTATATTTAAAGTGCAATTTTTGTAGATAGTATACATTTGGGTCTTATTTTTATATCCATCCCAAGAATCTCGGCCTTTAACTGAACTCTTCGGTCCACTAATGTGTAAAATGATGAGCAAACAAGATGGTGGGATAGGAGTTTCCAGCACAGGTTGTTCAGCAACAGCCTTGAACAAAAAGAACAAAGTTGGAGGCATCACACTTCCTGACTTCAAAATATACTACAAAGCTATGGGGGCCGGCCCGGTAGCATAGTGGTTAAGTTCACCTGCTCCACTTCAAAGGCCCAGGGTACACAGGTTCAGATCCTGGGCGCAGACCTACACACTGCTCATCAAGCCATGCTGTGGTGGTGCCCGACATACTAAAAATAGAGGAACATGGGAACAGATGTTAGCTTAGGGCTAATCTTCCTCACCAATATATATATATATATATATATACTACAAAGCCATAGTAATCAAAACAGCATGGCACTGGCATTAAAACAGACACACAGACCAATGAAACAGAAGAGAGAGCCCAGAAATAACTCCATGCATTTATGGTAAATTGATCTTTGACAAAGTTGTCAAGAATAAACAATGGGGAAAGGATAGTCTCTTCAACAAATAGTGTTGGGAAAACTGGTTTTCCACACATGGAAGAACTGAACCCTTACCTCACTCCGTATGTAAAAATTAACTCAAAATGGAGTAAAGACTTAAATTTAAGACCTGAGACCATAAAACTATTAGAAGAAAATATAGGAGAAAAACTTGAGATTGGTCTGGGCAATGCTTTTTTTGGACATGACCCCAAAAGCAGTGGCAAAAAAAAGTAAAAGTAGATAATGGGATGCATTCAAACTAAAAAGCTTCTGCACAGCAAAGGAAATCATCAACAGAGTGAAGAGACAACCTACAGAATGGGAGAAAATATTTGCAAACTGTAATCTGATGAGGGGTTAATATCCAAAATATATAAAGAACTCATACAACTCAATAGCAAGAAACAAGTAACTCAGCTGAAAAATGAGCAAAGGATATGAATAAACATTTCTCAAAAGAAGACATATGAATGGCCAACAGATACATGAAAAGGTGCTCAACATCACTAGTCATCAGGGAAATGCAAATCAAAACCACAATCAGATATCACCTCACACCTGTTAGAATGGCCATGATCAAAAAAACACAAAAAATAACATGTCTTGCTGAGGATGTGGAGAAAAGGGAACACTTGTGCACCATTGGTGGAAATGTAAATTGGTGTGGCCACTGTGGAAACCAGTATGCAGGTTCCTCAAAAAATTAGCAATAGTATGAATAGAACACCTTGGTATGATTGATAGAACCAATCATTGTACATAAAACAGATCTACACATATATGATAAATAAAAGAACATAAGGGAAAAAATTAACAGTAGAACTACCACGTGATCCAACAATCCCACTCCTGGGATATATCCAAAGGAAATGCAATCAGTATTTCAAAGAGATATCTGCACCCCCATGTTCACTGAAGCATTAATCACAGTAGCAGAGATATGGAAACAACCCAAGTGTCCGTTGACAGATGAATGGATAAGGAAGATGTGGTACATATACACAACAGAATATTATTCAATCATGAGAAAGAAGGAAATCTTGCCATTTGTGACAACACGGACGATCCTGGAGGACATTATGCTAAACGAAACAAGCCAGACAGAGAAAGACAAATATGGTATAATCTCACTTATACGTGAAATCTAAAAAAACAAAAAAACACATGGAACTCATAGAAGCAGAGATTAGAACGGTTACCAGGGGCTGGGGTTGGGGGAGGAGATGGTGGTCAGGGGTACAAAGATGCAGTGACATGGGTTGAATAAGTCCAGAGATCTCACTTACAGCACGATGACCACAGTTAATACTACTGTGCTGAATACTTGAGATCCGCTAAAAGAGTAGCTGGGTGCTCTCATCACAAAAAAATGGTAACTGTGTGAGGAGATGAGGTGTCAATTAGCTTGACTGCAGTAATTATTTCACTAAGTACATGTACATAAAATCAGCATTGGATACTTTAAAATATATAATTTTTATTAAAAGTATGTAAAATTAAAAATAAATAGCTATTGACATAGTTTTGGGTCTGTAATTTTATTTCTTTTTTCTATTCGTTTCCTCCAGTTTTTTCCCCTTTATTTGTCTTTTTAAAACTTTCCTATTAGTTTTTTCAAAGGAAGTAATGGAGGCATGATTCACATGCCATAAAAGTCAAGTTTTTTTATTTTACAGTACTATTTGTTATGAACACATACATTCATAAACCACCACAGAAATCGAGACAGAAAACAGCTCTGCTGCTCCCAAAATTCCCCGTCTGCCCCTTGTGGCAGCCCCTCCTCCCCACTAGCCAACACTGATCTGCTCCCTATCAGTAGTTCTGCTTCTTCCTGAATCTCACAGGGGTGGGATCACACACTGTGTAACAACTTCTTGAGATTTACCTTCTTTACTTAGCAGATTGTATTTGATATTCATCCATTTCGTCTCACATATAAAATGCTTATTCCTTTTCATTACTGAATAATATTCCATTGGATGGATGTGCCACTTATTTACTAGCTGAAGACCGTTTATATCTACAGTTTGTCTGTTTGGGTTGTTTCGAGTTTTTGGAAATTGTGAATAAGTCTGCTATAAACATCAACATACAGATTTTTGTGTGAACGTAACTTTTTGATTCTCTTTGACATATATCCAAGAATAAGATTACTGGATCAGAAAGATTACATGGTCAACATTTCTTTAACTTTACAAGCAACTCTCAAAAGGTTTTCCAATATGGCTGAAACATTCTGCTTTCCCAGCAGGAGTGTACGAGCATTCTGGTTGCTCTGCATCCTTGCCAGTACTTGATATTGTTGCTAATTTTTTAAGCCATTCTGAAAGGTGCACACATGTATCTCATTGTGGTTTTAACTTGAATTTCTCTGATGACTGATGATGTTGAGCATATTTTCCTGTACTTTCATTCCATTTGTGTATCATTTTTGCTGAAGTGCCTCTTCAAATCTTTTGTCAATTTTTTACGAGGTTGTTTGTTTTGTTATTCAAATTTAAGGGTTCTTCATATACACCGAATAAAAAGCCTTCACAGATATGTGTTGCAGAAATGGTTTCTCCCAGTTTTTGACTTGTTTTCCTTCTCTCAACAGTGTCTTTTGAAGAGAAGGAGTTCTTAGTTTTGATAAAGTTTAACTAAACACAATTGGTTATGGGTGTGCTTTTGGTTTCACACCTGAGAAATCTTTGCCTAATCCAAGGTCATGAATATTTTCTCCTAGAAGATTTATAGTTTTAGATTTTACACTTACTGCTATGATTCACTTTGAGTTAATTTTTGTATGTGGTGTGAGACATGGGTCCAAGGATTTTGGGGTTTTGTTTTGCTTTGAGTTATATATTATGGTGGATATTTTTGCATATGAATATTCAATTTTTCCAGTGCCACTTTTTGAAAATACCATTCTTTCTCCATTAAGTTATTTTTGCAACTTTGTCAAATATCAATTGCTCATACACGTGTGATTCTGTTTCTGGATTCTCTCTTCTGTTCCACTGATCTGTGTGTTTATTCATTCACCAGCACACTATTGATTATCGTAATGTTATAATATGCCTGGAAAGCAGGTAGTTTAAGGCCTCCAACTTTGTTCTTCTTTTCAAAATTGTTTTGGATATTCTAATTACTTGCCTACTCAAAAAAATTGTAGAATCAACTTCATAGTTTCTATCAAAAATATGCTGGAATTGTAATTGGTATAGATCAACTTAAGGAGAATTAATATTTAAAATACTGAGTCTTCCAATCCACGAACACAGCATATTTCTGCTGGGGTTTGAATGCTTATGTCCTCCCAAAATTCCCATGTTGAAATCCTAACCCCCAAGGTTGAGAGTGTTTGAAGATGGGGCCTCTGGGAGGTGCTTGTGTCATGTGGGTCGAGCCCTCATGAACAAGATTAGTGCCTTTAAAACAAAAGAGGCTCCAGAGAGAGCCCTTGTCCCCTCCACCGTGTGAGGACACAGCAAGAAGTCACCGGCTATGAACCAGGAAGTGGGCTGTCACCAGAATGTGACCATGCTGGCGCCTTGATCTTGGACTCTCAGCCTCCAGAACTGTGGGAAATAAATGTCTGTTGTTTATAAGCTATCCAGACTGTGGGTTTTGTTATAGCAGCCCGAATAGACTAAGACCATTTCCCTGCTTATTGAAGTTTTCTTTTACTTCTTCCATCAGTGTTTTGTAGTTTTCAGCATAGAGATTCTACAGGCATATTATAGGACTTATTCCTAAACATGTTATGATTTTTGTTGCTATTGTAAGTTGCACTTTAAAAATGTCAATTTCTGGGGGCTGGCCTGGTGGCACAGTTGTTAAGTTCGCATACTTCACTTCCACGGCCCTTGGTCCTCCAGTTCGGATCCTGGGCATAGATCTACACACTGCTCATCGAGCCATGCTGTGGGAGCATCCCATACAAAGTAGAAGAATATTGGCACAGATGTGAGCTCAGGGACCATCTTCCTCAAGCAAAAGAAAAAACATGTCAATTTCCAATCATTTATTGCCACCGTATAGAAATACAAATGATTTTCGTATGCTGACTTTGTATCCTATGACCTTGTTACACTCATTTATGAATTCCAGTAGCCTTTTTTTTTTGTTATATTCTTAAGGATTTTTTACGCAGACAGTCATGTCATCTGTGAAAAAAGACAGTTTTACTTCTTCCTTTCCAATCTGTATGCCTTTTATTTGATTTTCTTGCTATTTCACACCAACTAAGAATCCAGTGTGGTGTTGACTGGAGACAATGAGAGTGGATGTCTCTGCCTTGATCCTGACTTACAGGGGAAGCCTTTAGTCTTACTGTCTGTGATAACTGCAGGTTCTCATGGATGCCTTGTATCAAGATAAAGTTCCCTCTACTTCTACTTTCCTGGACTTTTATAAATGGATGTAGAATTTCTTCAAATGCATTTTCTGCATGTCACATGATTTTCCTCTTTAATCTGGTGGTGTGGTGGATTACATTGTTTTATTTTTTGTCCTATTGTCTATTTTTTTTTCCAGTCATTTCTCCAGGGTTCACAATCTCCATCTCTAACTTTTCCTGTTCCACTTACAATGAACATTTTAGTACTTCAGGTAAAATATGGAAATATTGCAGCCATATTGGGCCACCCTGCCCATCCTTTATGCTGTAGTAACTGTATGTACTGCATCTACATATCTTATGAACCTCAGAAGAAAATATTATCATTTTTTAAAGACTTTATTTTTTTAGAGCAGTTTTTGTTTCACAAAAAAATTGAGTGTTTGGCACATATATGCCCTGCTCCCATATGCACAGCCCCCCCACTATCAACATTGCCCATCGGATGGTGTATTTGTTACAGATGACGAACCTGCACTGACATGTCATCATCACCCAAAATCACAGTTTACACCAGGTTCACTCTCGCTGTTGTGCATTCTGTGGGTTTGGACAGATGTCTAATGACATGTATCCACCATTATTGTGTCATACAGAATAGTTTCACTGCCCTAAAATCCCTCTATGCTCACCTATTCATCCTTCTACCCTCCCCATAATATTACAGTTTTTACTGTAAGTTGTGTGTATTATACAAAAGTTAGAAGGAAAAAGCAGAAAAAATGAGTAGCCTTTGACATTTACTTAGATATTTACCATTTCTGAAGCTACTTATTCCATTCTGAGGATCTGAGATTCCTTTTCTGGTATAATTTCCCTTCTCCTAAAGAATTTCCTTTAGCATCTTCTATTGTAGAGATTTGCTAGTAATAATTTCTCTTAGTTTTTCTAAATCTGAAAATGTTGTCTCTCAACAGTGATTTTCAAAAGATATCTTTGCTGGATATACGATTCTGGATTGACAGGTCTTTTTTTTCTCTCTCTCAACACTTTAAATCTCTTTTCTCATTCTCTTCTGGTCCCCATAGTTTCTGATGAGAAGTCAGCTATTAATCAAATCATTACTCCACTCTGTGTGAAGTGTCATTTTTCTCTGTTGCTTCCAACGTTTGCTTTTCGGCCTTGGTATCCAGCTGCTTGATCTGATGTGTCTTTATGTGGGACTGTCTTCATTCTGCTTGGTGTTAGTTGAGCATCATATTTGCAAATGTCTATCTTCCATCACTTGGATAATTCCAGCCACTATTTCTTCAAGTATTTTTGTCTGCACATTCTCTCTCTCCATTCCTTCTTTGAAGCCGACCATATGTATATTAAAGTTTGATCTTACCTAAGAGTGACTGGGGCTCTGTTATTTTTCCACCCTTTTTTCATTCTATTTTCCATGTTAATTTCTATTGCTCTACTTAAATTCCATGTAAAGAATTTGTTATTTCTAATATTGTATTTTCCAATTCCAAAATTTTCTTTTTTAAATTTTTCTGCTGAGTTTTCCTACTCTTTCATTTGCTGCAAGCATATTTGTTTACCTTCACGGAGGATAGTTATGACAATCACTTTAAAATCTTTGTTTAATACTTATGCTTTCAGCCAAGATGAAATAACAAGGAACACATTTACCCTTCTTCCCACAACAACTGAAAATCTTGGGGAACATATATCAAACAGTAGTTTTCACACATTGGGTCTCAGGCAGCAGAGTTCAGTGATCCCTGAGAGATCTGGAACCGACAAGGTGGGCCCTGTGGTGGCCCTGCTGCCTGGAGAGAGAATTCCAGGCTCCAGCACAAGGAAGGAGAACCCAGGTGGACCCCTGAACTCTCCCTGAGTTGAAGAGATGGCACTGGGTGTCCTGGGAGGCTGAGGTGACTAGAGCACATAGAGAAGACCACCCAAGAAGAGAGAACTGCAGCAAGAGAGAACGTCACAGATTCTCAGTGGGCCCACTGCATCTTCCACTGAGTACTGACCAGTGCACTCATGTGAGGAAACTACCCAACACTACAGAATCAAACACCAAAAAATTAGAGGAAATAATTCTTGGAGCTCACACAGACAGAAATGGTTTGGGTTCAACTAGTCCACACATGGCTTAGGAAAGCCCCATAACTCACAGGAGATTGTGTCCAGTATTCAGAGTGGCCTCAGTGGTGGAACACAGTCAGCCTTGGACTAAAGTTTACTCAGATCCCACCTAACAAAGCTTAGAATCAGCCTGAATGTTTCAAATTGTTTCAAAGTAACACAACTCTGTCCCAGGAAACAGCTCAAGAATATTTTTAGGAGTACAAACTATCCAGGTTCCAACAAGGAAAAATACACAATGTCTACCAGCCAACCAAAAATTACCTGGTACGCAGGAATACACATCATGTAATGAGGAGACAAATCAGTCAACTGATACTGACCACAAATAGCACAGATGACGTAATTCATAGACAAAGATGAGATGTTATTACTGTCATCATATTCCACATGTTCAAGAAGTTAGAGACAAGATTGACAATGTGGGGGGTTGGGAGTGGGTGAAATAGGTGAGGGGATAAGAGGTACAAACTTCCAGTCATAAAATGAATAAGTCATGGGGATGGAATTACATCATGGGGAACATAGACAATAATATTGTCATAACTTTGTATGGTGACAGATGGAACTAGATTTATCACGGTGATCACTTTATAATGTATATAAATGTCAAATCACTATGTTGTGCCCCTGAAACTATCATAATATTGTATGTCAATACTTCAGTAAAAAAAAGAAAAGGCTGATGATGTTAAGTAGAAATATGGAAGATATGAAAAAGACCCAAAAACTTTTAGAGATGAAATGTCTGTAACTAAACATCTGTAATGAAAAACTTACTAGATGAGATTAAGAGCAAATTAGTCAAAAGATTAATGAAATTGAAGACATATAATAGAAACCATTCAAAATAAAATACAGAGAGAAAATAGACCAAAGAAAATGAGCAGAAAGTTAACTGTAGGACAAATTCAAATGACCTAAAATATGTGTAATCAGAAAGAGAAAGAGAAGAAAACAGAAAAAACAATTTGAGGAAATAATGACTGAAAATTTTCCATATTTTATTAAAAAAAAACTATAAACCCACTTATCCAAGACACTTAATGAACCCCAAGTCTAAGAAGTATGAAGACGGCACATCATAATTAAATTGCTTAAATAGGGTGATAACAAGATAATCATGAAATCAGACAGGAGATAAAAAGACCTGCTGAGTGCAGAGAAACAAAGGTTAGGATGAAGGCAGATCTCTTACTGGAACTGAGGCCAGAGCAGAGTAGAGCAAGGTCTTCAGAGAATTGAGAGAAAAAGCTGCTAATTTATGATTCTATGCCTGGCAGCAAAGGGTACAAATAAGATAAAATATCAACTTTCTCAGACACACAAGAGCTGAGATAATTCATGGTCACCAGCAGATCAGCGCTGAGAGATGCTGAAGGAAAATGACACAATATGGAAACCTTATGTGAAGAAAGGGATAGAGAGCACTTTCTGTGGGGTATGTAACACGTCGAATAAAACGTGTGAAAACGTGGACACGGAGGCTGCAGTGGGGGTGGGAGAGCACTGTTGTGACGTTGTTCAGACGTCATGAAGTGGTCTGATATTATTTGAAGATAAACTGTGATAAGTTAAAGATGTGTACTGTAAACACTAAGGCATGCACACACACGCACACATAGAGCAAAGACTTATCCAGAATAAGCCAAAAAAGATGATTAAATGGAATCATAAAAAATACTTAAATTATCCAAAAAAAAAGCAGTCTAAGAGGAAAAAGGAAACAAAAAACAGATTGGTCAAATAAGAAACAAATCGCAGGATAGATTCAAATCTAACTATTATCAGCAGTAACATTAGATGACAGTGGTCTAAAAACCCCATTTAAAAGGCATAATTTGTCAGATTGAATAAGAAAGCAAACTCAACTATATGCTGCCTACCCCAAACCCACTTTAAATATAAAAACACAAATAAATTAAAAATAAAGAGATTGAAAAAACATGCCATGCTAACACTAGTTGAAAGAAAGCTGGAGAAGCTATACTAATACTAGATAAAGCAGATTTCAGGCGCAGTGAATATGACCAGGAATAAAGGAGGTCATTGTGAAATCCAAAAGGATCCATTATCAAGAAGACATAATATAGACTGTTTATGCACCTAATAACTGAGCTTCATGGCACATGAAGAAAAATCCTTATCTGCCAGTTCCAACACCTGGGTCATCTTGGGATCTACCTCAGTTGGTCCTCTTTTCTCTTAATAATGTGTCCCATTTACTTGATTTTTGGATGTTGGGTGATTTTGCACTGTGTCCTGGACATTATGAATGTGGTGTGGTGGAAATTTTGGATTCTGTTATTTTCCACCAATAACTGTGTCTCTTGGTTCAGCAGGTAGTGATCTCAGCTGGTCTTCAACTGCAAACTGGCTCCTAGCTGCAGCTCCAGCCTCAGTTCAGATCTTCTGTTGTTAGCGGGTGGCTTGTGCATGTGTGGTTCAGTCCGTCAGAAAGGTGGGGGCAGAGTCTGAAGTTTCCCCTGCACATTTCTTCCCCTCCTGCAATCCCCCTCCCTCTTCAGTGACTATGTCCGGGACTAGGTGCCTGGAGAAACTCAAAGGTGGGTTTGGAAGCAATTAACTGTTTTTCCAAGCTGTTTCTTTTCCTTTTGTAGGTTAAGGAGATGTAACCACCAGCCATCCTGAAACTGACCAAATGAGGCACTCAAGGGAGATGTAACCACCAGCCATCCTGAAACTGAACAAGCCACACCACAAGAGCTATGCCCATGACCTTTGCTTTATTTTTAATGCAAAGATCTCTCCAGGAGGAGCTTAGGCCTCATTATGTGGAAGCATGTTCTCGAACTGAGCTTGTGGAAGTGAATACCCACCTCTCCCTTTTGAATATTATTCCCCAACTGAAATAAAATTTCCTGCTTCCCTTCGTTCTGGGACGCCATGACTTTGGAAATGATTCCTCATGGCCTCCTATTTGCTGCAAATACAGTTTACTTTGTGAGACAACTTCCACTGGTATAGTCTTGTTTAACTCACCAGGAGGTGAGCCCACTTGGTTTGGTAACAAGCCCACTTGGTTCGGTAACAACCACAGCCCCCCAGTTTCACTTATCTCGTTCTTGGGCTGTGAAGACTGTGGTTTTCCCATAGCCACTGCCTCCCATGCCCTGCTCTGACTGCACATGGCCCCAGACTGGAAGCCACAGAAATTCACTTCAAACTACTCCCCAGGAATCTGTCTGCTGCTGTTCATTCCCCAATGCCATCAAGCGGCTCCTGGTTGCATTATGTACAGATTTTCTAGTTGTTCTCTGCGGGGGAGGCAGTGTGGCATGATCTTACAAAATCATTTCAGGACGCAGAACCAGCAATTACCTGTCCACTTTTAGAACTGCCTTGTGCACGAACCTCACATCCTTTGAGTCCCAGTTGGAAAAAGCGTACGTTTCATCTGTTTCAAAGGTCGAGATAGCTTCACTGCAGGGGACTTGAGGAACAGATTACCATCTTCCAGAGGACATGAGTGCAGCATAGTGAACGGAACCCCTGAATAGCCACGGGTGCACTAGACGGGGGTTGGGGCCGGCTACCACAGGAGGGAAGAGGAGAGGACAGCTGGAGCCTATTCTGTTTTCAGAGTCCCCATCTCAGCACAGCTGTCTGCTCCTGCCCAGAAGCCACCTCCCCTCCTTCTTTCTATGTCCTTAGAGAAAAATAAAGCCAACCTCCTTCCCCCCCCATCCCCACCAACCCGCCAGTCATTCAGTGTCACCCTGACACCATGCCCACTGGTCAGAGTGGGCCCAGGATCCAAGGACAAACCACTGAGCAGTCTGGTTTCTGCCTCACAGCTCAGCAGAGATAGTCATGCTAACAGACGCCAGGTGAGAGGGAGATGGGTGAGGGTCAAGCCAGAGGAGGTTACACCTGAGGGAAGTTGGGGGGCCCCCTTGTGCCACGGAAGGAGGGTGGTCCTCACTCTGCAGGCAGCAGGAGCTGGGGCACCGAGGAGTGTTGTGCCAGGAGCGTTGTGATCCGACTGCATTTCACTCAACATTAACAAGTTCCCATCCAGCCTCAGCCCCTGACACGCCCAGTGCGTCTCCAGAAAGGGGTAGACGCAAGCCAGAAGGATCCCGGCAGCAGTATTTCCCCACCGAGTGCTGGGGGAAGGGCTGTGGTCCTGGGTTTGGAGCTGAGAGGAGGTGGAGAGATCCAGCATGGGAGGGCGGGGGTAAGCAGGGATTTGACGGGGAGCCCAGCCAGGGACATTACCAGGACAGGAAAGCGGGTGCAGGTCATGGTCCTGGGGGGCTCGGTGTTCAGGTGATGGTCTAAGGGCTGGAGGTCTCACCTGCACACTCAGTTCCTGTGGATGGGGCGGCAGGGCCCCAGAACCCGGACACACTGTTGTTAAGACAGTAAATCTTGTAACAGCAGCCACCGTGCATCGAGCGCATGCTCCTGCCGTGCTTCACCTGCACCACCTCCCCTTCTGACCACCTCCCGGAAGTGGGGATTCCTCTCCGTTTTTGATGCGGGGCAGCCATCAGGGTCCAGCTTGAGATGAACACATGAGGCCCACGGGAAGCCTAGATGCAGAGCCACCTCCGCCATCCCCGGCCTTAGAGGGTCAGCTTCCCCGTCTCCAACAAAGGGTTGACAGTACTGTGACCCTGTAGACCCCATGGGGTTGTCTGATGGTCCTGGTGAGCTGACAGGGTGACACGGTGGGAGGAGATGAGGGGGATGCTGCTGGCTCTGCTAGCCACGCCACAGCCGGGACTCAGGGCCAGGACACGAGCTTCGTGGGGGTGCTTGCCCTCCATACAGATGCAATGCCGTGACTGGAGCCGCTCAAGAACTTGGTCCAGCCATGTGGTTCCTGAGTGGGGAGCAGCCAGACTGGCCAGACTCGGGAGCTCCTGGAACATGCGTGCGGAGCCTCTGCTCCAACTGTCTGCATCCTGGTCCCCTTGAGAGCAGCTATGGGAACCAAGTGCTCTCTCCTTCTTGAAGGTTGACTGCACTTGTCTGAAGCTGGCGGACACAGTCAAGACGGTGGGAAACGCTGGGTATCGTGAGGGGGACTGGGCCCACCCTCAGAATGAGCACGTGTGTGTGTTGTGTGCCACTGCTGGCTTAGGCATGCTTATAAGTGACATACATGTGCGCACATGCACACACACACACACGCACGCACACTCACAGCTCACTTTCACTGAAAGTGTTTCCCAGGGAACACCAGCCCAGCCACGGCGTGTGTCCAGGTCTCTGTCACCGAGGACATGCAGCTAGAGGGCGTGAGCTGAGACAAGGAGAGAGAAGAGGACAGAACCAGGAGAGGAGAAACTGCCTGTTCCAGGAGGTGACAAGGAGAAGAGCGCCCCATCTCTGAGGAAGAAGCTGGGGCCCTCTTGGGTACTCTGAGGTCTTGCCCAAGTCACTTTCTACAGAGGATTTGGGGTATCCACAGCATGTCCAGGGCCCCCTCCCTAGCTCTACTGAGAAAATACAGACTACTTTGGACGGCACCCACAAGGACCACGGTGAGACATATGTGCGGGGCAGCGGCCTGGAACAGGGCCTGTTCAGAGGGGCAAGGAGACATCACCAGGCTATTAGGAGGATGGTCTGGGAGGCTCAGAGCAGGATGTCACAGGGGGCCCATGCAACAGGTGCCCTAGGGAGAGGGAGAGAGAGAGAGAGAGAGAGACAGAGACAGAGACAGAGAAGAGAGACAGAGAGGGAGAGAAGGAGAGAGAGAGAGAGATCCCTGACCTCTGAGTCTCTGCCTCCACCGCTGGCTGGTGCCAACTCACACGCCATCCCACTTCCGCCCATCACCCCCATGCCTGCCCCGGGGCCAGCCCCACCACAGAGCGGCCGGTTCCTGGTCACCTCTGTGCCGTCCCTTCCCGACCTGACCCCAGTGCAGGGGAGAAGGTTCAGACAAGTCTTTCCATGTCCCTCTGCATGACAATAGACTTCCTCCCCTCTCCCATTCCACAGGCCCATCCGGAACATCCACCTTAGTCATTAGCTCAGGAGAGGATGCAAGATGAGAATCTCTGCTATTGTGTGGGGAGACACAGTTTCCCGGGTTTCCCCCACGGACACATGTTCTTCAGCTGGGTCTGATTTTCTCCAGACAGCCTGTCTTGTTAAGGATTTGGCCAGCCCTAAGCACCTGAAGGGAAAGGGCGGAGGGGGGTTCTCTCTCTGCCCCCGACAGCCCCGAGCTGGGTCGATCCCTCAGACCTGGCCAGGGGCAGCCCATCCCCTGGCGCCCTTCCCCGAGGCATCCAAGGGCAGGCTCGGCGCCAGCCCCACCCCGCTCGCCACTGCCCGACCATCGTCCTCCCTAGGGGGGCCTGGGCAGGACAGGGACCCGGCTGTGGGAGGCCTCCAGATCTCAGGCCTGGCACACCGTTTACCAGGCTGCTTCCTCCTCTGACGGGGGCCCAGCACACACCCCAGGAGACTTGGCAGCCGCCCCCAGGGCTCTATCCTCTGGAACTCGTCCCCTTGGAAGGGGCCTGGCCCAGGTGCCAGGTTCGGCGGGTCGGCCAGCCTCCTTTGGAGAAAGCAGGCAAGCCGAGCCAGGCTTGCAGTGGCCCTGGCGTGACACCTGCCACCTCAGGCAGAGGGCCTCCCGCGTGCCCTCCATGGCGGATTTCTCCCCGGAGCCGTGGCCTGGGCACTAGGAAGGCCGGGCCTCCCCGACTCCCGGGAGGAGGGGCTAGCCCAGTTGCGCCCTGGCCCCCAAACCCTGCGGTGCCGTCTGCCTGTCTCGGCGCTTCTGACTCCACAGAGCCTTTCCTACACCTGGGCTGGCTGCAGTGGCAAAGTGCAGGCGTGGGGTGAGGCCATGGCTTTGTCTTTCCAGGAAAAAATGAGCCCCTGGCCGAAGCAGCTGGCCCAGGCAGAGACTTGAGTTTGCAGCCCAGTACGTCTGTGGCCGTCAGGGCCAGAGTAATGCTTCCAAGGCTGGGAAGCGGCCTCCAAGCTGAGTGGGAGTGGGGGAGGGGAGGGAGACAACAGCTGAAGCCGAGTCCAGAAGAGCGGCGATGGGTCAGCTGCAGCTGGGTCAGAGCCTGCAGGGAGGGCGGGGCCTTCACTGAGGACCCCCCGAGGCCAGCCCTAGGCCCCCGGATGTCGCGCATGCACCCTTGGCCTGGGCAGTGTGTGGTGGGTTGAAGCCAAGCCCGCAGGGCTCCCGGAGCGGCCAGAGAAAGAAGGGCCCATGGAGAGGTAGGCGAGGTCGGCAGGGTGGGCCACCTGTGACCCCAGGCTCAGGGTCTCACGTGTGCCCTCCATGGCGGATTTCTCCCTGGGGCCTTGGCCTGAGCACTAGGAAGGCCATGCCTTCCCGACTCCCTAGAGGAGGGGCTTGCCCAGTTTGGCCATTGTCACACTGGCCACATTTCTGACCTTCCTTAGTCAAACTCACTTCTTCCTGTGAGTCTCTGCACCAGGGTGCCTTCTCCTTGTCACACTAACTGTTCCCAGACCTAGGCAGGAGTGCTAACACTTGTCATTCTGGTCACAGCAAAGTTCTGAAATGCCTCAGGGAGGCCTTTCAAAAGCACCTAGCACAGTCTCTACCATCACCGATCTCACATCAGAAGAGCATTACATGATTTCCGCATCCTTCCTCCCATAGAGATAAAATGAGTGCATGAGGAAGAGCTGTCTGCTTTGTCTGAAGCAGGTAATACCTGCTGGTAATACCAGGCACATGACTGTCTCTTCCAGGCCAAATTTTTCCCACCACGAGTCCACTGTTTAAGGAAACTGTCATTCCCTCTCTTTCATGGGTCTGGTTTCCCCCAAGAACACAGTGAACCATCCCCTCTCCCTGTGCTGCATCACCATAATCCCACAGCCAGAAGATATGCACAAGTTTAAATCACCACCATATCCTGAATTCAGGCACTGCTGAGACCTTCCCATCAATTTTGTCATTCAATGGTGACTCCTGAGGACACCTTTCCCCTGAGACCCACTCCCAACCTGTCCTTAGCTTCTTACAGTAACACCGAAATATCCTTAGAGTTCTCCCAACCTGGGCAAGAAACATTCTGAAATGTTCTCTGTATTAATTTTCAGGGACTGGGGATATTGGTAGATGTAATTTGAGTGTGTATGTGCAGTAGTTTCTACGCAGGTATCCTGTTTTTCAGACACATATAAAATAGTGTGGCTACTCAATGCACCAAGAAAATGGATAACTGATCAAATTTTTTCATGATGTGAAGTCTTTAGAGAATAAATGTCACGGTTAAGAGCGCAGACTATGGAGCTAACTCCTCATGTCCAAATTCCAGCTGCATCCCTTACTAGGTATTTGTATTGGCAGAGTTATTTACCTGATTGGTGCCTCAGTTTCTTCATCTCTCAGTTGGCAATAATGATCAGCATACCTACTTTGTAGGTTTATGGAGAGTATTAAAGGAGTTAATGTTTGAAAAATGTTTGGAACACCTAGTGTATTGCCAGTGCTGTACCTATATATTAGAAATAAAATTTAGAAATTCTTCTGACACTGCCTGTGTGCCCCAGAGTGTGAGACTGTTGATGGATGTATGTAGAAAGCACTCCATGACATACGATGAATAAATGAGTGAACAACATTGGCGAATGCATTACCAATGTCACCTATGTCACCCTACAGGCATCCCCAAGCTGAACCACATGCAGACATTCCTGCTCTGTCCTGCATCACATTTCCTGGAGGAATCACTGGGGCTTCTTAGACCCTGGTAACCGTGCCCACTAAAGGTTCTTTTCTGTCAGCAAACCCCAGTCTTTGTCCAATTGCTGCAGCTCACAGGGTCTGCACTCTGATCCTTGTCTTCACTCGAGGGAGAAGTGCCATCCCCAGAGCTGGGCACACGCAGAGGCTGAGCCTTGGAGAAAATGATTCCCTGGCCCTGGGGCAGGTAGAAGAGCGCAGGGACAGAGTGGGATTTGGGGAAAATCCTCCAGGTGTTTTCAGAAGGGATGGAGGCAGGGGATGTGTCAGCAAGGACTGGTCTGGTTGGTGGGCCTTGGTGGTTAAATAGTAGGGGGGCTGGGAAATTTCCTAGGTTCTAGCATAATACAATCAATATAATGGTCATGAAATCAGAATCAGCCTAATTAAGGCCAAGTTAACCCAATGTCAGCTGTTCCCTGACTCTCTAATCCAGTAGTGACTTATAATAAAGGTATTAGTGTTCTATTATCTCCTTTTCATTGATTGGCTAGAGTAATTATTCTTTACATAGCCTGTCTGTTTTTACATAGTAAAGAAAAAGTGAGTTTTAAAACAACTCTCCTTGGAAAAGTCTCCCTAACATATTGAATTAATAACAGAAGCCACGACAGGAAATTCACCACATATCTTGAGCTTTAGTCTCTGGTTTTAGATCTTCCTAACTGGTAAATTACCTTGACTTCTGCCTTCTTTCTTGAGATTAGTGCATTTAGGACTAAGTAGGAGTGCAACCTCATGCCATGTGAGAAGTGGTGACTCTAGGAAGAGGTTTGTTTCTTTCTGTCAGTGTGTGTGTGTGTGTGTGTGTGTGTGTGTGTGTGTATGACAGTTTTTGCTGCATCTTGCAGTGTGGGCCAGTGTAGACTCCTTTTCTAGGGAAAAAATTTCCCTAACCACTTTCTCCGGACTTTCTTTTCACTGGTGGCTTCCTCGGCACTGTCCAATAGTAACATTAAGCACTCTATATTATAGAATTTAATTTTTTTCTTAGTAGCCACATTTTAAAAAATGAAAGCAAACAGGTGAAACTAATTTTAATAGTATATTTTAACCCACTAGAACCAAGATATTATCAATGTGGGTGCAATCTATACAAAAATTAATAATGAGAAAGTTTACCTTTTTTTCCTGGGTTTCATAAATCCAGTGTGTACTTCCCACTCTCAGCACAATCTCCATTTGGAAGTTGAGTTTTTTCATACATTCTCTGTACTGAGATTTAATGTTCACAGTCGTCAAATAAGAGTCACTAGGAGTGGGGTGGATGATAATTTCACTACTGATTTAAGCTCTAATGGAGCTATGAACACCAACTGGTCAATGGGTTAATCAAATGAATAGTCATATAGTACAGAAGAATGGTACGATTTGGGATTTAGAAAAAGACTGGGGACCGTGTGTCCTGACAGGGAGCACCAGGGCTTTTCTTGTTGAGAGTGACAAGGACAAAAAGAGAATAAAGTCATACTCATAAGTGTCTAACAACATGGGGGAGAAGAAATGACCTGCCGTAGTCCTGAGTTTTGACCTCGAGCTTTCTGTTCTTTACACAAATCTCTTTGATGATGTCCCAGGACACAGGTCAGATTAATCCCCACAGGGAAAGAGGGAGGGTAGAAGTACAAGGCATCTGACATAATTGTCCTGGGAAAGCAGGCTTCATTTATCACTCTGATCCACATTCACAATTTATTTTTATAGGGTAAGAGGAAAAGAAGTATGAGGGTCAAATCATCACAGAGGAAGCGACATGATTGTGGAAACCAATCCAACCCAAAGCCTGGTTTGAGCATCTCCATCCCTTTGAGGATGTCCAGTTACATATTCAAGAGGCCAGTTACTAGAATCACATCCTATCCTGGCAATGAGGTCAGATGCCATCAATGGGAGGAAACGTTGGAGCAGCCCCAACAACTCTGCTGGCAGAAGAGACTGCAAGGTCTCCAGGCCTGCAGAGTGCAGGAGAACTGTTAAGACCTTTGGACCTTGCCAAAGCCCTGCTGAGTCTTGCACCTAGTTGCACAGATGCATCCCTGCCAGGTGTGTTCACAGGTGGTCTGAACTCCAGCCCCATGCCCACCCCTGCCTGGTCTTCAGATTCAGCAGAGACGATCCCAGGAGCTGGTCTGTACATCCCACAGCTCCTTTGCAAACAACTTCTGGTGACTGAGGAGGATATCAGGAAACAGGAAAAAAAAGTGAAGACGGCAAGAGAGAGACTGGCGGTAGCACTGAGGCAGAGAGACTCGCTAGCGAGGCAGGGAGAGTGAGGGGCCAAGAAGGACGTCCCGACAAACACGATGAAGAAAAGACAAGACGGTGCAGATGACATGGAGCTCACACTACATTAATGCCTCTGCAGGGCTCCTGATGTCTTCTTGCTTTGAGCTCTTGAGACTTTAGTATATACCAATAGTTTTCTTTTCTTTGATTCCTTTGCATGACAGAGAAGATACAGACAGTGATCCTTCTGAGGTGAGAGATTGGGTTTCAGGTGAGGAGAGCTTTTCTTCTCATTTTGTTCTCTCATTTTCCTTTCCTGAGTGTTACGCATTTGTATTTTAAGATCAACAGAGAGTTATTACAGTCAGGGGATTCTTTAGAGTTTTGCCCTCACAGTCACAGAGAAAACATACCTAGTCCAAATGGATTGTCCTTTTTGTGTAATATTCCAATAGATTCCAACATATTTCACTAAAGAGCTGTTATATCTGTCTTCTCAAAAAAGACACCTACTTCTGGGTCTCTATTTTTCTGGTATTTGTTGCATGTTGAATCACAGTTGCATATAATGAAATACTGGATTTTCCCTTTTTTTAGATTTATATGTGTTGGAAATTTGATTCATGAAAATTGATATGCCATTGTGGTATCATGCTCTCAGGAGAATGACTGTTTTCAGCATCACAAGTCTCACAATAAGCCAGTGTGTTGGGATTTGTCTATTTGTCTGATCGAGTACGTTGCACTCTTCAAATCCTCTTTATCATTACTTACTTTTGTCCCACAGATTTATCAGTTTCTGAGAGCAATGTGTTAAACAATAATAGAGTATCTTAGTACTTATATCTTCCCTAAAAAATGAGTTATTTTTTAGCTAAATCTTCTCTCCTCTATTCTTCCATGTGGTAATCATCTGGAATTTTGGTTCGAATGTGTTTTTAATGTCTTGTTTTAAAACTAATACTAAATTAGACAGACTGTTTTTTCCTTTCCTCGTGACTCCTGTTATGTTTTCCTGGGTTCACATTTCTTCTTCCTGATGTACATTCTTTAGCGGTTCTTTCACTGCAGGCCTGTGGGAGGTCAACTTTGAGTCTGTTTGTAGGTCAGATAACGTCTTTCTTTCTTTGACACATAGTTTGAATAGGTATTTAATTTAGCTTTGGAGTAATTTTTTTCCTTCTTTGTCAAGTTATTTAATATATCTGAGCCTCCATATCTTTAGATTAAAATGGGAATAAAACCCTAAAAATGGTGACTGTAACTGAGATAATACACGCAGAGCATGCCAGTCATGTTGCTTAGCAGAAATTAAATAATCAATAATGATTATTATTAATCATTATAATGATATTATTATAATAATGTAATATATAATAATATATTAATGTATAATAATAATTATACGTTAATTTATAATTATAATGTACAGTGTATAATGTATGCAATGTATAATAATAATATATTAATATTATTAATCATTATAATCCTCAGAGTGTGCATTCTCAGAAAATCACTGCCTAAGATTGAGAATATGAAGCTCACACACAAAAAGTCTGAGAGAGTGGCATGACCATGACTTTAATTCTCAGCCCTTGCGTATCTTCAGCTGTGGTCATCTGCACAGTGTGTGCAGATAATGTAATCTGTTCCCACAGACCCACAGCAGAACAGCGCAGCCTGCCTCATGCTTGGGATGCTCTGGGCTGCTTTTTGGGGAGCCTCTGCTGTGAGGCTAGTTGGACTCTGTACAGAGAAAGATGAAAAAAGACTCTTTCTTTTCCCTCAGATTTCTCCCCCCGAGTTTTATTCAGTTTTACATCCAGAGCAGATACTCTCTTCCCAGAGCCTTGGTGTTACTCTGGGATTCAGGCTTCCCAGACACCTCGTCATTTCAGCTCCCAAGGCCCAAGGTGACTGCAGAGTCATGTCTCACCCACTCCTCCCATCTTGGCCTGTTTCCCGTCATGGAGGACCCATGAGTGGGGAGAGGAGCCATCGAGGGAGATTGATCTGGAAGTCCTGGTGAATCTGAGCTTCAGAGAATGAAGCAGAAAAGGGGAACTTAAGACTGCCAGGCCTTCAGTGGGGGAGGAATATGGAGGAACCGAGAGGGGTGTGATGGCTGCACAGAGTCAAGGGGAGGGATGTTCCAAAGTTTCCTAAGAGAAGGGAAACCTTGCACTGATGTGGAGATTCGATTTTACATGATGGCAATGTCTGTGCTGGTTTCACCAATTCTGGTGTCCCTGAGGGATGAACTGGTGTGACACCACAGGACAGAAGTTGCAGTCACTTTCAGGACTTAAAGAAGGTGAAATCTTTCAGCTTAGTCCCCTGTGAGCCAGTCAGGGGCCAAGTCTAGAAAGGCTTGGAGCCTGAGTCCATCCAATGTGGTTTCGTTCTGTTTCAGCCAAGCTCCTCTGGACCCAAGCTGGGAAAAGGGGACCTCAGATCTAGTCAGATCTAGTCATCGCAGCTTCCATAGGTCGCCATGAGGCAGGTAATAGCCCAGGCGCCGTCACTGGACCTCATAGTCGCCCTCCTTCCTCCGCTGGCAGACAGTGACTTGTGAGGTGAGGAGAGCACATCAGAATGTTCCAGTCAGTTGCCCAGTATGGGAGACTCCAGGGGAAGGAGATGTCAAAGTCACAGAGACCCGATGCCTCCTGTGTCTCCCTCTTCCTTTTGTCCACTTAATTTTCACCCTCAGTCCTTCTTTTCCTTCCCTTTTCCCTCTCTTGGCTCTCTCTTCCTCTCTTTCCCCTACATGTTCTAACTTAATTGAGGTATTAACGACATACAATTAACTGCATACATTTAAAGTGAACAATTTGATACATTTTGATTATAACTTATTCAACCAACACCACAATCAAGAAAAGGAATGCCCATCCTCCCCAAATTTCCTCATGCTCATTTTAATTCCTCCTTTCCTGCCATTTGCAAACACATTCTCATTCCCAGGCAACCAGTGATCCGGTATATGTCCCTACAGATTTTCCTGTATTTTCCAAGAATTTTTATAAATGAGATCATATACTATGTACTCATTTTTTACTGGCTTCTTTCACTCAGCATAATTATTCTGAGATTTATGCTTGTCACTGCATGTACTATGAATTCATTCCTATCCCCATCCCTTCCCTGGCAGCACTGTGCACACACCCGAGCACTTCCCAGGTTGGCATGAGAGCCAATAGTACTGCTGCATCCCCAAAAGTAGGAAGGCGCCTTGGTGCAACTCTGGGAGGGGTTGGCAGCAGCCCTGGACCCACGCATGAATGCTTTCCTGGATGGTTGGAAAGCCCACCGTGCCACTGGAGTCCCAATGATTGGCCAATGCTCAGAACCCTTGAAGAAGACCCACCCACCAAGCACAGAGGCTGGCATGAGCATAAGAAAAGGCAGCAGCAGATATCTGTGCACATGCAAGTGCTTTCCCAGATGGCACAAATACCCGTAGTAGTGCTATGGTCACACAACTGGGTACGTGCCTCCGTGTGGCGGCAACTCTGAGCCCAGTGTGAATGCTTTCTCAGCGGGTGGGAACACCCACAGTACCCATGCAACTTCCAGCATATGGGGTGGGATCAGAAACACAGCTCATGCTTCCCCCACAGTGCTAGCAGGTGGAATCTGTGACCTGATACTAGCACAAATATGCAGGCAAAAGATTAGTTCATCAAACACCATAAGAAACTACAGTAAAAATTCAGAGCAGAAGGAAATGACAAGTCTCCAGAAACCAACCTTGAAGTCACAGAAATTTACAATCTAAATGACAGAGAATTCAAAATAACTGTCATAAAGAAACTCACCAAGTTACAAGAATGTTCAGACAGTTCGATGAACTCAAAATAAAATTAATGAGGAAAAGGAATACTTCAGCAAAGAGAATGAAACTATTAAAAAAAAAGCAGAAATTCTGGATATGAAGAACATAATTAATGAGATAAAAAAGAATCTAGAATCCTTAAAAAATAGATCTGATGTTATGGATGAAAGAATTAGTGATTTAGAGGATAGAAATATAGAAATGCTTCCAGTGGATGAAGAGAGAGGACTCAGATTTTTAAAAAATGAAGGAATTCTTGGAGAAATATATGACTCAATTATAAAAGCAGCCTAAGAATTATACGTATTCCAGAGGGAGAAAAGAGGGAGAAAGGAGCAGAGAGCTTGTTCAAAGAATAATAGCTGAGAACTTCCCAAATCTGGGGAAGAACCGGACTTACAAATACATGAAGACAACAGAATGCCTAATTACATCAATGCTAAAAGACTTTCTCCAAGGCATATAATAGTAAAATTGGCAAAAGCCAATGGCAAAGAAAAAATATTAAGGGAAGCGAGACAGAAGAAAATAACCTAAAAATGAACCCCTATCAGGCTTTCAGCATATTTCTTGGTAGAAACTTTACAGGCAAGGAAAGAATGGAATGATATATTAAAAATACTGAAAGACAAAAACTTTCAGCCAAGAATACTCTATCCAGTGAAACGATCCTTATGATACAATGGAGAAATAAAAGTTTTCCCAGATAAACAAAGGCTGAGGGAGTTCATCGCCACTAGATCTCCCATACAAGCAATGATCAAGAACGCCCTCATACCTGAAACAAAAAGAAGGTAAATGTCTACAAAGCTTTGAGCAAAGAGATAAATAGACAGACAAAATCAGAAAGCTACAGCTCTGCTTCACAACAGGGTAGCAAATACTTAATTATAACTTAAAAGAAGAAGGGAAGGAAAGCATCAAAAGTAACTATAAACACTTCAGCTTAGTCACAAATGCACAACACAAAAATAAATAACTTGTGACAACAATAACTCAGAAGGAGAAGAGGAAAGGAACGGAACCTGCTTAGACTAATGGAGATAAGAGTCTCTCAGAAGATGGACTATGTCATCTGTGAGATCTTCATACAAACCTCACAGTAACCAGTAAACAAAAAGTCAGAGCAGAGCCATAGATCATAAAAAAAGATAAAACCTCCACAGAAAACCCCCAAAATGAAATGGTAGTCAGAAAGACAAAGGAAGAGAAACAATGGAAATATAGATTAGGTGGGATTAAGCCCTCATGTATCAATAATCACTCTAAATGTAAATCGATTGAATTCTCCAATCAACAGACACAGAGTGGTGGGGTGGATTAGAAAACAAGACCCAAAAATACGCTGCCTCCAGGAAACACATCTGAGCACAAAAAACAAACAGGCTCAGAATGAATGGATGGGAGACAATACTGCAAGCAAATGGCAAATAAAAGAAAGTAGGTGTTTCCATACTTATATCAGACAAAGCAGACTTCAAGATAAAAAAAGACTATGAGAGACAAAGAGGGGCAGTATATAATGATAAAGGGGACTTTCCACCAAGAGGACATAACACTTATAAAGATATATGCACCTAACACAGCAGCACAAAAGAATATAAAGCAACTATCAATAGACCTAAAGGGAGAAATTAACAGCAACACAATAATAGCAGGGGACCTGAACAACCCACTTACATCTACGGATAGATCATGCAGAGAAAGGCAACAAGTAAATAGTGGAATTAAATGAAACATATGATCAGATGAACTTAATTGATATATAGAGAGCATACCCTCCCAAAACAGCAGAATACACATTCTTCTTAAGTGCACATGGAACCTTCTCAAAGATATACCATATGCTGTGAAACAAGGCAAGCCTGAATAAATTTAAGATTGAAATCATATCAAGCTTCTTTTCTGACCACAATGCTATGGCACTAGAAATCAACTACAAGAAAAAAGATGGGTAAGTCACAAATATGTGGAGACTAAAGAACACACGACTGAAGAACCATTGGATCAATGAACAAATCAAAGGAGAAATCAAAAAATACCTGAAGACAAAGGAAAATGAAAAGACAACCAAACAACTCTTATGGGATGCAGCAAAAGCAGTTCTAAGACGGAAATTCATAGCAATGCAAGCGCACCTCAACAAACAAGAAAAATACCAAATAAGTAACCTTAAACTACACCTAATAGAACCAGAAAATGAAGAACAAATGAAGCCCAAAGTCAGCAGAATGAAGGAAATAATAAAAATTAGAGCAGAAATAAATGAATTAGAGACTAAAAAAACAGTAGAAAGGATCAATGAAACAAAGAGCTGGTTCTTTGAGAAGACTGAAACAAAATTGACAGACCCTTAGCCAGACTCACTAAGAAAAAAAGAGAGAAGCCTCAAAGACCTAAAATTAGAAATTAAAGGGGAGAAATTACAACAGATACCACAGAAATCAAAAGGACAATAAGAGATGGGCCGGCCCCATGGCTTGGTGGTTAAGTGCGCGCGCTCCGATGCTGGCGGCCCGGGTTTGGATCCCGGGCACGCACCGAGGCACCACTTCTCCATCCATCCTGAGGCTGAGTCCCGCATACAGCAACTAGAAGGATGTGCAGCTATGACATACGACTATCTACTGGGGCTTTGGGGGAAAAAATAAATAAATAAAATCTTTAAAAAAAAAAAATTGTTTGGGCCGGCCCCGTGGCTTAGCGGTTAAGTGCGTGCGCTCCGCTGCTGGCGGCCAGGGTTCGGATCCCGGGCACGCACTGATGCACCGCTGCTGAGGCAGCGTCCCACATACAGCAACTAGATGGATGTGCAGTTATGACATACAACTATCTACTGGGGCTTTGGGGGGAAAAATAAATAAATTAAATCTTTATTAAAAAAAATAATAAAATAAAAAGGACAATAAGAGAATACACTGGACAATTTACATGCCACCAATTTCGATAACCTAAAAGAAATAGATAAATTCTTAGATTCTTACCACCTCCCAAAACTGAATCAAGAAGAAATAGAGAAAATGAACAGACCAATCACAAGTAAAGAGATCAAAATGGTCATCAAAACCCTCCTAAAAAAACAGAAGTCCAGGACCGGATGGCTTCTCTGGAGAATTCTACCAAATATTCAAACAAGATTTAATACCTATGCTTCTCAAACTATTCCAAACAGTTGAAGAAGATGGAACACTTCCTAATTCATTCTATGAGGTCAACATCACTCTGACAGCAAAAGCAGGCAAGGACAGCACAAAGAAGGAATATTACAGGCCAATATCACTGATGAACACAGATGCAAAAATCCTCAACTAAATATCAGCAAATCGAACACAGCAATATATTAAAAGGATCATATACCATGATCAAGTGGAATTTATACCAGAGATGCAGGGATGGTTCAACATCCGCAAATCAATCAATGTGATACACCATATTAAGAAAATGAGGAATAAAAATCACATGATCCTCTCCACAGATGCAGAGAAAGGATTTGACAAGATCCAACATCCATTTATGATAAAAACTCTCAATAAAATAGGTATAGAAGGAACGTACTGCAACACCATAAAGACCATATATCACAAACCCACAGCCAACATCATACTTAATGGCGAAAAACTTAAAGCCATTCCTCTGAGAACAGGAAGAAGACAAAGGTGCCCACTCTCGCCACTCGCATTCAACATAGTACTGGAGGTTTTGGCCAGAGCAATTAGGCTGGAAAAAGAAATAAAAGGAATCCCAATTGGAAAAGAAAAAATGAAACTCTTGCTGTTTGCAGATGACATGATTGTAAATATAGAAAACCCTAAAAATCCATCAGAAAACTATTAGAAATAATCAACAACTACAGCAAAGTTGCAGCGTACAAAATCAACTTACAAAAAGCAGTTGCATTTCTATACCCTAACAATGAACTAACAGAAAGAGAACTCAAGAATACAATCCCATTTACAATTGCAACAAAAAGAAAAAAGTGTCTAGGGATAAATTTAACCAAAGAGGTTAAAGACCTATACAATGAAAACTATAAGACATTATTGAAAGAAATCAATGATGACCTGAAGTAATGGGAAGATATTCCATGCACATGGATTGGAAGAATAAACACAGTTAAAATGTCCATATTACCTAAAGTAATCTACAGATTCAAAGCAATCCCAATCAAAATCCCAATGACATTCTTCATAGAAACAGAACACAGAATCCTAAAATATATATGGAATAACAAAAGACCTCAAATAGACAAAGAAATCCTGAGAAGAAAGAACAAAGCTGGTGGCATCACAATCCTAACTTGAAAATATATTACATAGCTATAGTAATCAAAATGGCACAGTACTGGCACAAAAACAGACTCATAGATCAATGGAGCAGAACTGAAAGCCCAGGAAAAAAACCACACATCTGTGGTCAGTTAATCTCTGACAAAGGAGCCAAGATCATACAATGGAGAAAGGAAAGTCTCTTCAATAAATGCTGTTGAGAAAACTGGACAGCCACATGCAAATAATGAAAGTAGATCATTATCTTCCACCATACACAAAAATTAACTCGAAATGGATAAAAGACTTGAATCTAACACTTGAAACCATAAAACTCCTAGAAGCAAATATACGCAGTACAGTCTTTGACATCGGTCTTAGCAGCATCTTTTCCAATACCATGTCTACTCAGGCAAGGGAAAGAAAAGAAAAAATATACAAATGGGACTACATGAGACTAAAAGCCTTCTGCAAGGCAAAGGAAATGATGAACAAAACGACAAGACAGGGCCGGCCCCGTGGCTTAGTGGTTAAGTGCGCGTGCTCCGCTACTGGCGGCCCAGGTTCGGTTCCCGGATGCGAATAGACGCACCTCCTGTCCGGCCATGCTGAGGCCGCGTCCCACATACATCAACTACAAGGATCTGCAACTATGACATACAACCATCAACCGGGACTTTGGGGGAAAAAAAAAGGAGGAGGATTGGCAATAGATGTTAGCTCAGAGCCGGTCTTCCTCAGAAAAAAAGTGGAGGATTAGCACGGATGTTAGCTCAGGGCTGATCTTCCTCACAAAAAAAAAAAAAAAGGAAAAGACAACCCACAAACTGGGATAAAATATTTGCAAATCATATATCTGACAAGGGGTTAATCTCCAAAATATATAAACAACTCATACTACCCAACAACAAAAAAACAGATAATCCAATCTAAAAATGGGCAGAGGGTATGAACAGACATTTTTCCAAAGAAGATATACAAAAGGTCAACAGACACATGAAAAGATGTATAACATCACTAATTGTTAGGGATATTCAAATCAAAACTACAATGAGAGATCACCTTACACCTGTCAGAATGGCTATAATTCCCAAGACAAAAAATAACAAATGTTGGAGAGGAGAAGGAGAAAAGGGCACCCTCACACACTGCTGGTGGGAATGCAAACTGGTGCAGCCACCAGGGAAAACAGTATGGAGATTTCTCAAAAACTTAAAAATAGAAATAGCATACCTTTCAGCTATCCCACTACTGGGTATTTATCCAAAGAAATTGAAATCAACAATTCAAAGAGATTTATGCACCCCTGTGTTCACTGCGGCATTATTTACAATAGCCAAGACATGGAAGCAACCCAAGTGCCCTGCTACAGATGAATAGATAAAGAAGATGTGGTATATATACAATGGAATACTACTAAGCCAGAAAAAAAAGACAAGATCATCCTGTATGCAACAACCTGGATGGACCTTGAGGGTATGAAGTTAAATGAAATAAGCCAGACAAAGACAAATATGCCTGATTTCACTCATATGTAGAAGATAAACATACACAGGGATAAAGAGAACAGATTAGTGCTTACCAGAGGGGCTGGGGGCTGGGGCTGGGGGTTGTGTGAAAGTGTTAAAGGGGCACATATGCATGGTGATGGATAAAAGTTAGACTACTGGTGGTGAGTAGGATGCAGTCTATACAGAAATTCACAGATAATAATGAACACCCGAAATTACACAATGTTAAAACCCTTTATAATTTCAATAAAATAATTAAAAAAGAAAAAAAATAATTCATTCTTTTTTATGGTTGAATAGTATTCCACTGTGGGGATATACCACACTTTGTGTATCCGTTCACCAGTAGATGGACATTTGGGTTGTTTTCCGTTTTTGTCTACTATAAATTGGTTGTTATCAACATGTGTGTACAAGTCTGTGTATAGACATACGGGTTTATTTCCCTTGGATGGATTCCTAGGGGAGGAATGGCTGGGTAGACGTATATAATTATTAAAGATGCATCCAAGCTATTTTTCACCAGCACTCGATGAGAGTTTCAGTGACTTGACATCTTCAACAACACTTGCTACAGTCAGTTTTTTTAATTATAGCCATTCTCAAGTATGGTGGAATCTCATGATGACTGTCACTTACATTTCCCCAATGACTCATGTAGTGAAGGAGAAGGCAAGCCACACACAGACTGGGAGAAAACATCTGCAAAACATATCCCTAGAAAAGGATGTGTATTTTTCATATATAAAGAGGTCTTACAACCCAATAGTAAGAAGACAAGCAACACGTCATGGCTTACCAGCAGACAGCAGATCAGGCCTGTGATGAGCACCAGGATTCCCACCAAACAGCTGAGGATGAAGGCCCAGACAGGGTGGTCTGGGGAGACATGTGCTGGGGTGAGCCACCTCCTGTCATCGCCCCAAGGCTCCTGCTGACCCCACTGTGCCTCAACCATCCTTGACAAGGGTTGGCCAACTCTCCTCATCATCCAAGACGCTGTGAGCATGGTTCTCTTAGATGAGGCACAGCATCAAGATACTCGCCCCCTACCGTGGGCTGGGGCTTCCTGCAGGTTTACCAGGCTTATCAGTCAAGGTGTCATCTCTATTGGGAGAATATTCTGGAAATGAATGAAATGGAGAAGGCATATGAATGTGTTTCACTCTTTTTAATTAAACTTTTTAGACGCAGAAAAATAAACGGAACAGTCTCATAAACATCCATCATCTAATTTAACCATGTATATTCCATCTAATTAAAACAATATTTCATCAATTTATAAATTATTAACACTTGCCACCCTTGATTCATCCCATGTTTTCAATGAAATATTAAAGTCAAGTAGACATCATGATGTTTCACCCCATTTTAGTTTCCATCTCTAAAAAGTGAGCACACTTTGCTACAAAATCCAAGACCATTATCACAGAACAAAAATGTAATAAATTAAACCAAATTCATACCTCTGGGCACAGAGGACTGAATTTGGGCTGGACTTTCTTATGACGGCCGGGGGGAGAATGGGTCATCACAGTTGGCAAGCTTATGGGATCTCTCTAAATTTGTAAATTCCCACTCAAAAGTGTTCTTCCGTGCCTAGAAACACATTCATCCCCTTCTCCTTTATCTATTTGCTTAATATTAATTTTCTAGGATTAAGCTACAATGTAATATCCTGCAGGAAGTCTTCTCTGATTTCCACCTGCAAGTATGAGTTTGTTCACATCAAATAATTGATAAATTTCAATTCTCTATTCTTGTTATTGCCAGCTACAACATAAACTCCAGGAGGGTAGGACACACAGCACCCAGTGGGCATGGGGGGAGGGGTGCAGGTCCCCCTACTTGTACCTCTATCCAGACAACCTCTTAGAGGTGTGCTGTCTGATATGCAGCAGCAACAAGTCTCTTTTTAAATTAACATTAATTTTAGTTACATAAAATACAAATTCTAGTACCTCAGTAACATTAAATATCAGTAACAATAAAGACCAGTCACAATACCATCCTTTGAGGACTCAACAGCCACATGCAGCTATGCACTGGACAGCACAGATAGAACATTCCACCACTGCAGAAAGTTCCAGCGCATTGGTGCTCATCTAGAGTGGGACTTGGCAAACTATATCCTGTGGATCAGGAACCACATGACCACCAAACCAGTAAGTCTGCTTCACACACAGCTGGAGTCCCTCACTGACCATCTGGCCCAGTGGCTCTCAGTGCAGAGATAAGGAAACAAAAGTCCAGAGAGGGGAGGTGATTAGTTTGAGGTCACAGAGCTGTCTAGGAGAAGGTGAGGGCCTCCTATACTACACTGGTGTCCTTTTCTCTCTCTCAATGGTGGGTAAAGACTGGGGGACTATGCCACCTCCTGCCAGCCTGAGAAAGTTCAATGATCTCTCAGCCCCAGGCATCCAGAGTCCCCAGAAAGGCCTCACTTCCTTTTACAATGACCAGGGAGCCTTACCATCCCCAAGGACACTCTTCCTGTCCAGAGTCAAGTTCTGCAGCTGGGTACCATTCTGGGTCAGCCGCAGGAATTCCTCATAGATGGCAACTCTGTCCAGTCTCTGTACCAAGGCGGCAAGGTACACAGGGAGTCCACTCCAGTGTGGTTACTGTGGGGGACAGACCTGGAAGGGCACAAAGGATGAACAAGGGTGCCTGGAATTCTACCCTGATTCTAGATTCCCTGCTTCTGGGTCCTGTCCAAGAGGACATTTTGCAATAATGTAAACACTTGTCTGCACTACCAAATACACTCATTATTAGCCCCATGTTGTTATCGAGCACTTAAAATGTGGCTAGTGTGTGTGAGTGAGGAACTGAATTTCTCATGTAATTTCATTTCAAGTAATTAATTTATAAATAAATAACTACAGGGAGAACATTTTTGAAACTTTGGAGTAAGGACTTCTGCAAATGCATAAAAACAATGAGAACACTGGTAAAAATGGTCGAAATCATCTTTTCAGAAGTCTAGAAATTAATCAAAGGCTTGTAAGAATCTGAGGGTTTAGTGAAGACACACGGTGGAATCTTGATAAAGGGAGCAAACTTTGTGGCACTACAACTTTCACTATTCCCATCCTGCTCTCACAATATCCTCCATAACTTTGAAAGCCATCAGTCTCAGAACCATGGTAGCTGAGACAACCAGCAGCCCAGCAGCCATAATGGGTTTGGAGCTCTGAAAAGACCCATCCCCATCGAACTCTCACTAGCTGACCTGCCTGGCAGCTCCCCGAAAAAGCCCCATGTTCAGGGCTTGACGTTACTTGACTCAGAGCTTGCCCAGGGTGGAAAGTCTGTCCCCAGGACACTTGATAAAAATATTCAGGGCTAATTGTTTTCTATTGTAGTTGCCTGAGGGAGTGATACCAGCTGAGACAGGCAAGAGGTGAGCCAAAAACTTAGAAGAAAAATTGGGGGAATGAGATGTCCACAGGGGGCTTTGAAAAGCTCCAGTGTATTTGCGGGCATCTAGAAGGCCACAAGTGCTCAGGGCTGTGGCACGCCCAGGAAAGACTTGAGAACATCTTAATCTCTCACCTCTAGTTGAAGGGTTAGCTTAATATCTGAAAACTTGGTTATGTATTACACAATATTAATAGAATACGGGCCAATACCATGCAATCTCCATCACATATACAGAAAAGAATTTCACAAAATACAACGCCCTTCATGTCTAAAAAAGAAAACACTCAACAAATTAGGAATAGAAAAAAACTTTCTCAACCTATAAACAGCATCGATGAAAAACCCACGGCTAACACCATATTCAATGGTGAAAGACTGAAAATTTCCCCCTAAGGCCAGGGACAAGACAATGATTCTTCCCATATCTCGTATGTTAATCACAGGTACTAGAGGTTCTAATGAGGGCAATTAGGCAAGAAAAAGGAATAAAGAAACCCAGATTGGAAGGGAAGAGGTAAAACTATTTGTTTTGCAGATGAGAAGATATTGTATATAGAAAAACCTAAAAAATACACTCCTCCCCACACATAATATGTCAATCGTATCCTAATAGGTGTATAAAAAATTTAAATTGCCCCATGTGTTTAGTGGCTAGACTATTGGAGAGCACAGTTAGACTGCTGATATTTGTTGAAAGTCTCCAGAAGAGGAGGAGGAGGAGGATGCTGGAGGTTGGTGACACTAAACGTTAATGCTTTCCTCATCCCCCCAAAACCTATGGAAGGAGATGTTAGGATTAGCTGACAGGGATGTGGGGCAGAATGGTCACGATGTAAGTGACTTCCAGATCAATGATGTGTCACGGGAGCTCAGAGTCATCAGCCACCAGCTCAGCCAATGCTTCCAATCTCCTCAACCTACATCAAGTCGGTGACCAGGCAGGAATGAAATATGTCTCAAAGCTGGCTGCCTCTGTAGAGCTTGGTGACCTAGAACAAACATGAGGGAGAGTGGGTGAGGTGGAGGTCTCCCGGGGACGCAGGGGGCCACTGGAGCCAGTGAAAGATCATAGACCTTGGGGCAAGGGAGACCTGACTTCTAATCCTGGCTCTGCCCCTAACTCACTGTATGACCTTTGGCACAATACTCCCCTTTCTGAGCTTCAGTTTACCCATGCGAGAAATGGGGAAGGCAGCTAGGACATCACATCTGGACACTGAGAGAACCCAGACATGCAGGGAAAGTGAAGGGTTGAAACAATCACACAACAGATGTAAGTCAGACAGAGGAATGACGGTGCCCTCAGGGCAAGGAGAGACGGGAGAGGGAGACCCCACCTGGTCCTGGGTGTCCCTCAGCAGGGCAGTGTACTCCGAGGATGTGGGCTCCGAGTTGTTGAGGTTCCAGCTGATGATGTAGAAATGTAGCTGGTGCTCTTTCTTGATGGATAAACTCCAGGCTGCAGAGCCTGGAGCCACCGAGAGGAAGAGCAGACAGGTGGAGATTCTCAGCTCCCTGCACAGAGGCATGGTGGCCCACGGGGTCAGGGTGGTGGGTGCAGACAGCGTCCACACTGGTGGCTGGCCCATCCTTCTCAGGCCTGGGGAGAGAGGGATGTGGGGACTCTAGAGAGAGGTCCTGAAAGCTCTGGGGGTGGGGGCCAGACCAGGAAGGAAGAAATGGGAGGACAGTGGGGAGACAGAGAGGGGTGGTCACAAAAGTGGTCATTAGGGGCAAATGCTCAGGGGAGGGTCTCACCTGAGGGAGACCAGTCTGCAACTCGAGTAGAAGGGACCCAGGCTGCTCTTCTTAAACAAGGATCCAGCTGGGGAGGAAGGAGGAGGAGGAGGAGCAGGAGGGACAGGGGTTGGGGGAGGGGCTGGGTGGGAATTAACCCACCAGGAGCTGCTGGGACCAGGGTCTCACCAGGATCTGCAGGAGCCTCTCAGTGGAGTTGAACGTGGCTGAGCCGTTGCTCATGTGTGATGAATACCGAAGGGTGGAGATGGTGACATTGACTGTGAGGGTCTTCAGGTTGTGCCCCAAAGCTGCAAGACGAGAGGGAGAGCGATGGCCATCTCTGAAAGCTGGCCTGAGACCACACCAGAGTCCTGTACTCATTATAATCTGTCGTCTTCTGTCCCAGTGGCACCACCACCCACCCGTGTGGTCACCCAAGTCAGAACCAGCATATCTGCTCAGCTCCTCCTCCCTCCCAGTAACACCCATTCACCTTGCACACTGGTCCTCAGATACACTCCCTCTCTCTATCCCTGTCCTAGCTCAGGTCTTAACGTCCTTCACCCGGACCAACACCCCAGCAGACTCACTCGATGCTCTGTCTAAATGATGTTCTACGTGGACTACTAGAAGAATCTTTCTGAAATGAATACCTCACTAGGGCCACCACTGCTCTAGTACCACCCATGGCTCCCTATGGCCTTCAGTGTTTAGTTCAACCTTCTTGACCTGGCACTCAAGGCTCTACTCAATCTGGCTCCTGCTGACCTTTCAGTCTCATTTTATTCATCTTCTGCAGGTTAAACATTATGCTTCTTGCAACCCAAATTCGTTTCAATTCTCCCCATAGGGCATGTTGTTTCTGGCCGGAGCCTTTGCTCATGGAATCCTCTCTGCCAGGAAAACCCTTCATCCTCTATTTGCCAGGTACCCTCCTACTCATTCTTAAAGACTTCATTCTGGTGTAACTTTCTCTAGCAAGCTCTTCCCCTCCAAATTATGCCAGGTGCCTCTCCCCAAAATATCCCACATTGTATTATAATGGTGTGTTAATTTCACAAGACTAGGGGCTCTCTGAGGGCTGGCCTCAGACTGAATCGTTGGTATAATCTTTGTGATCAGCATGATTGCTCTAAAACCAGAATTTCACACCCTGGCTTCCCAGCTCCTGGATCACAACTGGCTCGTGGGGGAGTGGGGCCAGAGAGCTTCTCTTGGGAAGGGAAAGGGGCCCCCAGATACCTGTGGTGGCTTCTGGTGGCACAGGCGATGATCAAGTATGCAGGGACGTGGTGGCCGGCTCGGGAGCTGTGGAGAGGGCTGTCAGCAGGGAGGGACAGAGTGGGAGGAGCCTCCAGGCTCACACGGGCTCCAGCACTGGCTGTCTCAGGACCACCATTCACAGGTGAAGCATAAATGAGAGTGAGGGGACGGGTGACTGTGTGAGCAGAGGGATGAGCAAGCGTGTTGGTGAGAGGAGCCCAAGAGAGAGAGATAGGTGAACAAGAGAGACTGAACTTGGAGGAGAGACAGATAGACAGGCAGAAAAATGGGCAGATGGATAGGATACCTGGAAAAGGAGGACCAAGGGGGGGGCTTTAGGAGAATTAAAGTGAAAACCACGTGAGGTCAGAATGTGGTGGAGAACATGTTTGTGTCTAAGGCTTTCTCACACTGGGCTGGGACTCTCCACCAGAACCTGGGCGGGAGAGAAGGGATGATTTAGGGCCCTTCCAGGTGCTTCCCTCACCAAGGACAGCAGGTGAAGGAGAACAAGTGCTCCCCAACCCCAAATGCAGACGGGACACAGGAGATCAGGGCCAGGAATACTCATTGGTGGTAGTCGGGGCCACGGCTCCATAGGTGTAACCTGTGGAGAGAAGGCGAGAGGAGCTGAGCAAGAGTTGGGGTGAACATAAAGAATTAAGGGAGAGGAAGGATGTAGGGACCTTTGTGGGAAAAGCAGAGGGGAAAGCAGCGGGGACGAGTGGAGGGGTGTTCAGGGGGAAGGCAACGAGATGGAAGGTGGCTGGACCCAGTGATCACGCAGTGATGAGAAGACTGAACCCAGACCAGGAGGATAGAGAGATGGATCATAGCTCACTTTAGAGCAACGGAGGGAACACAGAACTCCGACTGGGAGAGAGAGTGTGGCTGTAGCACAGCCCCTCACCACCGACGTAGAGGCTGTCCCCGTCCAGGGTGAAGGCGCCCAGGTGGGTGACACACTGGGTCTCATGGCTCAGCTTCCAGTAGAGTCCCTCTCTGTCCAGCCCGGGACCTGTGGAGGTCAGAGTGGAAGGTGCAGATCATGTCCACCCCAGTGGCTGCCCCATCCTTCTCAAGCCTGGGTGAGGAAGATCATGGGGATGTGGAATACTGAGCAGGGTCATTCTGAGTGTGGATAGCGAGAGAGGGGAAGGGAGGAGGCTGATGGAGATGCTGAAGGGGCTGCTCTGATGCCTGCAGGGTCTCTCCTAGGTGTCTCCCGTGTGAGACACCCCCCTCACAAGTAAGGCCTGGCTTCTTTTAGGATGTGGAGGGGGGCCTGTGAGTGGCAAAGAGGGGTGAACACACAGACCTGTGTGAGGGGGTGCCTGCAGGTCTGCACGGACAGCAGCGAGAACAGTCAGTGCCCTGTGCCATCTGACACATGCAGGCAAGAAAGTACCGTTATGTTCTCTCGGTTCTACATTCCAAGGTCTTTTCTTTCTACTTCTTTCCTACTCCACAGCCATCACCCAGGCCTAGGGAACAATCATCTTATTCCTAATCTTATTCCCAGCACCTCCCATCTTGCCTACTAAGTCTTCATTCTTAACCATGAAGTCCATTTTAACCCACGTGCTTAGACCAAACGCTAATCACATCATCCTTCTACTCGCATCTCTCCAGAGTCTTCCCACTGGTCTTAGAACAGAGTCCCAAGTCACCCCTGATCTGGTCCTGCCTGTCCTCCCCTCGCAAGTGTGGCTCACACCGTTCCCCCTGAGTTGACTCGGCTCGGCCATCCCTGTTCTCAGTTCATGGACACACCAGGCTCTCTGCTTCAGGGGTGTCCTCATGCGGGTCCCTCTGCCTGAAACGCTCTCTTGAACACACTCCCACACCCTCACTCCAGTCTAACCCTCCGACCAGCTAAATCCAGTCCCAACTCCAGCTCTCAAGCTAAATATCAGTCCTTCTCAAGAGGGCTTCTCTGCCCGCTCATGTTGATTCCCCTTGTGCCAAACTCCCACATCACTCTTATCATTAACTTTTCAAAATCCAAATTCCCAAATACAATATAAATTCCATGGAGGTGGGACAAGGTCTCTCTGGTTCTCCAGGTCCCCATGCATGTGTCCCAGGGCCTGGCTCATGAGATGAGGAACCATCCCGGTTTGTCTAGGACTGCCCTGGTTTGAACACTAAACGTCCTGTGTCCTGGAAAACCCCACTGTCCTGAATAAACGAGGATGGTTGGTCACCATAAATTATACACTCAAAGACTATCTATTGCATGACAAGCACACATTCCCATCAAGAACATCACAGGAAAGCTAGAATGAAAAAGGCACACACACATACACACACAATTAGTAGAGGCCAACAACTAAATACAAAATTACTTAACAAGATTCTCTGCAACGTGAATCATCAGACCGTTATTTCAGAAAAGTTTCAAAAACAAAGTTAATTCCCTTTAAAAGGCAAGGTGGTGAGGACAGTCTTTTTGGAGACTAGCGCCCTTCCCTTCAATCTACAGTGTTGTTTAGTACTCCTCCAAATGATTTGAAATGTCATAAAGAAAAAAAATGCTCAAAATAAATCTGGCTACTGGCAAATTCAATTTTAAATTTCTTATTAATACAAAGAAGTTCAAATCATCTTTTTCCCTGAATGCTCCTTTATTTCAAATTTTTGTGGATCATTTATAGGACTTTAGAACTCAAATTGAATGGGTCTAAGGAATGTTGTTGAGTATCCCTGCTAATATTTCATGGGATGTCTTCTAATACTACATACACATGCAAAACATTTCTGTATTTATATTATATATAAATCCTGACTTTTGAGTATTATGCAATGCAAGTAAATCTATATTTTCTTCTATAATACACATTTGCAGTTATTTACGTTTGTTTCATGTGTTTTTACTTGCATATAACTGTACTTACTGAAATATTTACCACACAGAACCACACACAGCTTACCATATTTCCATCCATCCAACATCAATAATATTTCTCAAGATACCCTCACTCTCAATGACTCCCTGTGGTGAGAACCTGAGCCCAGGAAAGCCCACTGGCAGGTCTTCTGCACAACGGAGGCTGCCGGAACCTGTTGGTACCAGGTCCACAGGGTACTCACCTGGTCACACAGAAATCCATGGATCAGCGAGGACAGGTGGACCCTGAGCCTGGTTTCACCTCAAACTTGATCTCCACGGATGCTTCTTGTGTCTGAGGGGGGGAAAAAAAGCACAAACAAGCTTTTGAGGCCTTTTATAGGGTGTTGGATGGAAAGTTCACCCCATTCACTTTTCTTTTTCATATTTACTGATTTAACTGTAACTGTTGGTTGTGACTGGATTTTCCCGATTCCTATCCAGCCACCTGCTGCTCCCAGAGAGGGGAGAAAGCAGCTTCGTGCTGTGTGCACTTGAGTCGCTCAACTCACTTGGCTGGACAGAGACTTTTTGGTGACTCTGGACCCTTTAAACAAGCTTGTCATTTAGGGACCCTGTAAGTGACTCGCTGACTTGTCAACAATTTCCACACTTCATTCAGGGCTCGGGAGATTTTCAGACCCTGGAGCAGGTTTCCCAACCTCGGCATCACTGACATTTGGGGCTGGATAATTCTCTGTCAGGCTGTCCTGGGCCCTGGAGGACGCTGAGCAGCATCCCTGCCCCCCCCTCTAGATGCCAGGAGCGCCCCATTTGTAACAACACAAACACCGTCTGCAGATGCGGATAAGCCCTCTGGGGACAAAATCACACGGAGGACGATGACGGGGACTCTGAAGAGGGGACGGCGGCGCCTGGAGCCAGGAGGAACAGCAGCCTCGGGCGCCCTGAGCAAACAGCCCAGGGGAAATGGGGCTCCGGGAGGACGGAGGGAAGCCGGGCCCCGGCGGGGCTGCCCCTGGCCCAGGCCCCTCCGTGGACCGTGACTGGAGCCGGGACCGCCCGCCGCTCACCGCGCTCCGCCCCTTCGGGCGAACATCCACGGGAATGCGGTCCGCTCCGAGAAGATGGAACACACCTTGCAGAACGCCCGCTCCATCCACGGCGCCGCACGCGCTTCCGGTTCCGGTCTCAGGCGGACGTTCGGGGAGGACGAACGTTTGGGGAATGCCGGTTGAGGCGGCGGGCGAGGCGAGGCCGCGCACCACAACCTCGGGGTAGGTGTCTAGTTTCTAGAGTGAGTGAGAAGCTGGAAAGCGGTCTGGGTCAGCTCCAGGGACAGGGACAAAATCCAGGGCGGGGCTGTGTGCGGGAACCAGTTCTAGGGGCCGGCTGTGGGCGGGGACAAGGCTGTGAGTGACAGCAGGCCGGGGAGGCGCTTCTGTGGGCGGGAACAAGGCTCCCGGAGGGGCAAGGAGCCGGGACCAGGCTGTGGGCGTGGACCAGGCTGTGGGCTGAGCTAGGCCCGAACGTTGTGGGCGGAGACCAGTTCCAGGGGCGGGAAGAGGCGGGCGTGTGGCTGGAATAATTCAGGCGACTTCACAGGGGGAGGAAATCAGCTCCAGGGGCGGGGCTGGAGGCGAGGCTTTCTGTGGACCCCTAGACTGTACAGGTAGCTGGATGTTGAACAGCTGTTCTTCATTCCTTTCCCCACCTTTACACAGCCTCATAGAATGATGTGCCCATATTTAGAATTCTAAATTTTTTGTGCGTTTGCTGTTCTCAATTTCGTTAAAAAATTGGATCATATATTCACATTTGTCTACAACTTGCTGTTCCAAGCCAGTAGATAAGGATATAACGCTATTTTAATTTTAAAAATCTGGGGGGAGGTAGGCCCACGTCGTAGGTGCACGTATACGAAAACTTCAAAGAGTGGTGCAAAGTCAATAAAATATTCTCACTCTACCACTGTCTCCCGGTACTTTTGCACAGAGATAAACATCCTTTCCTCCTCTATCCTTCCAGACATACTGCGTATATGTGGGACTGTGTATATGTTCAAGCCCAAGAGGGATGTCTCCAAGCAAAACCTGAAGCCCATGAATTGTCTCATGCATCATGAGTTAATGAGAAGAGATTTAATTTTTTGGTGGAAGGAGATGAACCAGTGATGAATCCATAGGAAGACAACAAAGAAACAAGAGAATTTTACCATTTAAAAGGTCAAAGGAAAAAGTGAGAAAGAAAATGTATTCATACTATCTGACGTAGCACATCTCTGGATAAGATTCATCTGCTATAAAATTGTAAACACTTATGTCATAAAACAGAGGACATCGAATTTTGAGTTATCCTAATTCATTAAATAGTTATATTGGGCAAGGGGAATTATGTTTTTAACATATGTAAGAACTCTTCATGCTGATTTTTTTCAGAGAAGAAAGAAACTATAAATAGTCAAAACCTGAAGAATGAAAAAGCTGTATGAGTAGCTAATTTAGAAATATAGATTTTCAACCAGAAAATTAAAGAAGTTGTTTTTGGAACCAGAGTCAAGAGTGGGGAAGGTAGTTTTTCATTATCAGGTTTGAAGTATTATTGGAGAGATGTGCGTATACATACACACATATGCACACACACGGGAGCCTGAATTTGTATTCCAAAGGGATCATCTAACTCTACAAAGAATTTGTAAAAAGGATTCACTTTACAACAGTAGAATGTATTTTGAAAACTACAGACTTCAAGCATTAAAAAAGCTGTCATCATCCCGGTGGAAAAATGAATGGGGCATCACTTTCCAACCCACATGGTGATAAGCATTTTACATACATTACTCTTGACTTTTCTCACAGCAACCCATAAGGAAGATGGTATTATCTATCTCCATTTTGCAGATGAGGAAATTGGTGACAACAGATTGCTAAAATTTTCATATAAGTTCTCAATAGATATTGTTTTATGTTAAAATTGTTTATTGAATTTTCTTTTCATTAATAAAATGATATGTGTCACTCTTACAAATAAGCAAAGGCTGTGTAAAAACAATTTAGCAAAACTACAGTTTTCTTTTGATATAATTAAATATAACAATCACTTTATTATATTTCTGCTCTCTGCCTCACATCTACGAAGATATTTCCTATCCTAAAGGCTTACTAGAAAACTCTACTAAAAATCAAGAATCAGGGAATACCCATATTATGCAAGGTTCCTGAATACATGCAAAAAAAGCCATTATAACAAATTTTTGTACAAAAATCTTAGATCATTCATGAACTGATAACAACACAAATCATGATTAGGCAAGGTATTTCTGTAGAATGACAAATATTTAAACTTTAGACATTTAGAAAGGTAGTTCATTACAGTAACTAATGTGTATAAGAAGAATTTTTTCAAACTCACTAAATGCCAGGAAATTATTTGACAAAATGCACTGCAATATTATTCACAATAGCCAAGAGATGGAAACTACCTAATTGTGCATCCGTGGGTGAAAGGATGAAGAAAATCTAGGGCATCTATACAATGAAATATTATTCAGCCTTAAAAAGGAAGGAAATCCTGTATTCAGAATTGCTTGCCTGGATCATTTCAGTAGCCATGTGCTTTCTTCCTTAGTACCCTCTGATCCATTCGCCAACCAGGAACCAGGGTGATCCTTTTACAATGTAAGCGCCACAACCTCTAATGGATCCCTAAAACAGATTTTGGAGGTGGACTGCCTGGGTACCGGTTGTGTGACCTTGGTCAATTATATAACCTCTAATATTCCTCATCCATACAATAGAGGTTAATAGTATTGTCTCCATGGCATTGTTGTGAGGATTAAATGAGTGAATACATGTCAGATGCCTAGCATGTGCCTGGCATATGGTAAGGCATCATGAAAAATTTAACTGTAATTATAACCAAATTAAATATTGTGATGGCCTATTAATTAAGTTAAACCATATGAAATTTCTAATATTCAACCATTTTGACCCATTATTATTGTTGAATAAATGATAAAACTCAGTCAAGGCAGGTTGCATAGAGTCAAAAAGGATTGGATAAATGAAAATATTTTTAGAAAAAATAAGCTGAAATAGATTGCTTTGTAATTTACAAAGCAGTTTCTCATACTTTGTTTCATTTAATCTCTATAGAATGCTTTTCAGGGTATTATTACCACTGTCTCTGAAGGAGTAACTGACTTTCCCCAAATCACACCACATTAAATAACACAATTAGAGTGGAAACATCATTTCAAGTATAAATCCCATATGATATTTTATTTCCCCTTCATAATAACATCTGTCCTCTCAGGAAAGTGAGGAAATAATGCTGATTCATAGGAACTTAGTCTTAAAGAGACATACTCTCAGATGATAAACACTATGTCTTTGAAACAAGGGTGTTGAGAGAAGAAACTTGGGACCAATGCTTTCTGGGTTTTCAAGTCCATGATTAGACTTCTGGTAAACAGCCAAAGAAGGGAAAGGGTGAAAAATAGTCCAGAATGAAAAAAGTTTGACGTATATGTAACTTTATTGATCACCTCAAGATTCTCTTTTTGTTTATGGTCTGTGTCACCCTACTAGAATATAAATGCTCTCAGGGTAGATGACTGCTATCGTGCAGCAAGTGGTAGGCGCTGAGTAAATATTTATTAAAGGAATGAAAGTGGCCTTGAATACATCTGCTCTTTACTCACCAGAGAACAGCCCCATAGCAGGCAAATGGCATCATTAACAAAATTTTAAAAATCATATCCTTATTAGCTCATAACCATGGATACAAGGCTCCCATTTATTTCATACTTTCTAAGTACTTCAGCATTCTGTTTTATTAGGGAGTGTTTCCACAGCCTTGCTGTAAAATAAAGCAAGACTTTTTGGCCCATTGATTGCTGTTTCCAGCAGAGCCCATCTCTATACTTACCTCTAAACAATTAACTATAGATTTGTTATCCCAATGAACAGCGATTTGTTATGGAACCTGTTTTATCAGTGTCATGCGAAGGTAGACATTTGACATGTCTTTAAGGGGTGATATGGATAATAATGTTGATGCAGAAGAAAACTAAAAATTCTCTCTGGTCTTTGTCAAGTGCATCTGGGTGAAGGGTATCTTGTTGTCACTGGATTTGAGAACTCAAAAAGACTCGCCCAACTCTTCATGTTACAGGTGAAGAAAATGAGGTCTAAAGAGGTTGAGAGATTTGACCAAGACTAATTCCTGGGACTAGAGAAAGATCTTCTGATTCTCAGCTGGCCACATTGTCATAAGATCTCCAGCTCCAAACAGCCAAGAGACGCAAGTCTGTTGATTTCCAGGCAGAAATGATTCCCCTTCACGTTTTTACTTTTTCTCCCTTAGATGCCTGCTCTGCCCTGACAAGGAATTTATCTGATGTTTACGCTACACTTAAGAAGAGGAAAATGCTCCTGGCAAACACTACTGTGATTCAGTGTGGCATTGGAGAGCCCAGTCATGAAAAAACGAGAATCAACAGAATAAGAGGTAAATAAAATTAGAGAAGAAGAGAAAATCTATTATTTTAGTGGGACATAACTTATAAAGTTTAGAACTGGTAAATAAATGCAGTAATGTGTAAGGAAGCTAGATTTCTATATGAAACATCAAAAATACTGTTACATGAGCAAGAATTAGTTTAAACATGTAAATAATTATTCCATTCATAAGAGCAATGAATTATTTAAGATGAGTAGTGAAAATAATTGGAACTACACATTAGTTATATGAAGAAGATTATAAAAAGATACAAAGCGTGTAAAAGCTCTGATTAAATGGAGAGATATACTATACTTGTGATTGAAAACAGTGTTTCAAAGATATAAGTTTAATGTTTCCAAACATTATTCAGATTCCATATGCTTCAAATCAACTTTT
Organism: Diceros bicornis minor; assembly: GCF_020826845.1. Classification (NCBI taxonomy): domain Eukaryota; kingdom Metazoa; phylum Chordata; class Mammalia; order Perissodactyla; family Rhinocerotidae; genus Diceros; species Diceros bicornis. The sequence goes on from NW_026691045.1 coordinate 471,717, forward strand.
AAAATGATGTAGTGTTTGTTTTATAGACTAAAAGATATCCATTTGTAAAATAAAACACTGGACCATCAACTAACATTATTCACAAGTAAATCATTCCAAATGGATTATAAGGGCTAAAATTAAAAGTAAAAATCCCCTGCGTATAACAGTAGTGGATGACAATATAGAAGAATATCCATAATCTTAAAATTAGTGAAGATATTCTTAATATATATGCTTAAAGATGTCTGGTTGAAAAGAGGAAGGAGAAAAAGTAAAATGGAACGTGATATTGTCTCTGATTTTCTTTCAGAGACTTAATCTAGAGAAGAATATTCCAGTCTACGATATTGGATAAAGAAATAGAAATCTGTGATAATTACACAAATAATGAGATGACATATATAAATGGTAGCATAATGTATCAGTTAGCTTTTGCTGTATAACAAACCATCCTAAAATTTGGTGGCTTCAAATAAGAATAGTTTACTTTTTCTCAAGATTCTGTGGGTTAACTGGGCAGTTATTTTGATCTGGACCTATTGGTTGCTCAGCTAGGATTGGCTGGTCTAGGACGGCCTTACTCACATATCTGATTGTTGACTTGAAGTCACCTGGAGTGATGGAGATGTGCAGTCTATCTAGACTCATTCACATATTGATGGCCTCAGGCTTCCCAAGGGCAGCCAGAGAAGGACAAGTACCAACAATGAGCAAGTGTTTTTCAAGCCTTTGCTTATGTCATTTGTTAATGTCCCATTGGCCAAAGCAAGTTACAAGGCCAAGTTTACACAGAGTCAACGTGGGATGGTACAACCAAAGAGACAGTGGGAGAGGACTAATGTGTGGCCATTTTTGCAATCTTTAACACATAAGTTTAGAGGAGAATTAGTATGAATGTTTTTGTATTTGTTCATTTGAATGCCCGAGGAAAATTGCACAAAGCCAAAAGAAACATAAAGCAAAAAATTAAGTGGAGATGTAAAGTAAGTTTAGTTGGTACTTAAAGTGGGTCTGCACAAATGTGGTAGTTTATTTTTCAAGTGTAGGCAAGTTCTTGTGACCTATGAAAATAACTTACATTTCGATTATTTTCTCGCTGAATGTGTTTTATTCATTAACACATTTGATGTGTTTCTCTCTGGCCTTAGGAAAATAACGTAACACTTGGGAGCAAAGATGCAGCCTAATAGCCCCACACTGGAGGCCAAGATAGAGCAGACATCCATGGCCACCATGACCTTGCCCTTGGTGCTGTGGTAGATGGGGAGGAAGGTGACCCAGACACTGCAGAACACCAGCATGCTGAACGTCAGGAACTTGGCTTCATTAAAGGTGTCAGGCAGGTTCCGTGCCAGGAAAGCCACAATGAAGCTGCCCAGGGCCAAGGAGCCCAGGTATCCCAGGACACAGTAGAAAGCAGTGACCGAGCCCTTGTTGCACACGATGAAGATGTGGCCGTGTTGAGAGTGTGCATCTGTGTCAATGAAGGGAGGAGAGGTTCCCAGACAGATTCCACAGAGACTCAGCTGGATAAAGGAGCAGATGGGAAAGATGAAGTTAGGTTCCTCTGACACCAACCACTGCCTCATCCTTCTCCTTGGTGCAGTGACCTTGAAGGACACAGCCACAGTCATAGTTTTGGCCAAGACACTGAAAACTGCCACAGTAAATACAACTCCAAATGTGATTTGTTGAAGACTGCAGGTGGCTGTGTTGGGACGACCAATGAAGAGTAAGGAGCAGAGGAAGCAGAGGGTGAGGGAGATGAGCAAGATGTAGCTGAGAGTCTGATTATTGGCCTTGACTATGGGAGTGTCTTGGTGCTTCACAAAGACCCCCAGCACCACAGCTGTGAGGAGAGAAAAGCACAGAGCTGTGCACCAGGGCCATCCCTAAGGAGTCCTCCTAAGCCAGAAAAGTCACAGCTTTTTTTGAGGCAGCAATCTCACCCTCTGTTGGCATACTGATGATCTGGACACTTCACACACTGATCCATGTCTGGGGAGAGATGCAAAGTGTCCTCAGCCCAGGTTCAGTCATTCTCTCTCATTCGCATGCCCCCAAAGAAGGCATGGGGTAAGCTTAGCCAATTGTCTTCCTTTGTTGCTCCAGGCACCAAATAACAGAATGCTCTGCAGAGAACCATTCCCAGTTAATACTGCCCATCTTATTTATGGTTAAGTAAAGCTATTATCCATCTCAGTATTTATCTTGCATATTCATGAAAGCACATTTTTCTCAGCAGAAAACCAAACGTCCTCCCTGTCTCTCTGAGCTATACCCCTGTAAACTATGGCCTAGATTTACTCATTCAATGAGCAAGCAGTTATTGGAAAACCTCCATGAGGCAGATAATATGCTACATACTAGGGAAACAGAGATGACCAAGTCATAGACCTCACTCCTCGGGAGTTTCAAAATGAGACCATTTCTACCATCTAAAATGATCTACAAAACATTTCATCTTAATTTCACTTCCACCACTTCTGTTAAGATTTTAGTCACTTCTCTCCTACGTTATCATAAGATCCTTTTACTCTGGTTCCCTGCCCTTGTCCTGCATCACAAGTGATACGTCTACATGTAAGTGGGATCATGTTTATCCTCCATTAAAAAATCCGACAAAATCGTAGGAAGACCAAAAAGACTGTATAACCTTGGTCATGCCTACCTCTACTACCTCTGCTCTGATTTTTAAGATTCCCAAATCTTCATGTGGTTCTGAAAGTGTTCCGTGCCCACTCATCCCTGCAGGTATGAATACATGCTTTTTCCTTCTACAGGGGCATTGCTCCTTCCTCTTTACGTCCTCTTAAATTCTCTCACTTTTCACGTTTAGAAGTACAATCTGCCTGATAACGTTTTCTGTGGATGGTGTGAGTTAGGGTTGGTGAGTCATTGCCTTCTCCATGAAGACAGCCAATTTACCCAACATGGTTTATTGAAAAGGCTTTCATTTTCCCACTCCTCTTCAGTGTTTCCTTGTAAATCAGACGTCTATACGTGAGTCCCTATATGAGCAGCTTTTATCTGAACTCACCATTTGCTTCCGTTGATTTTCTTGTTTATCCTCTTGATGAACCTCCTCTATTGTGATGCTATAATACTTGATGTCAGGTAGAGTAAGTCCTCCCACTCTATTCATTGTTTGCAAGATTTTCTTAGCTAAGTTTTTCCTTTATCATTTCCATAAGAATTGTATCAATTGTAATTTCCACAGAACAGGTCAGCATTTTAGCTGCAATTTTGTGGAAGCTGTAGATTAATTTGGAGAGTTTTCATATCTGTAGAATTTTGAGTCTGTTCAGTCACGAATTTGATTTATCCCTCCAGTTCTTTCAGTTTTCCTCCATTTATCTAAATGCTGTTCTATAAATTAATGGACAGAAATCTTTTGAAAGTCTCATTAAAGTTATTCTAGGTACTTCATACTTTAAGATGTTGTAAATGTCATTTTTTTAAATTTAAATTTTGAATGCTTATGACGGGTAGATGGAAGCAAAACTTTCTATATTAACCTTGTATTCAGCCACCAATAAACTCAGTTAATACCTTAATTTATATGGATTTTACATTTATACCATAATATCATCTGAAGATAACATCAATTTTACTTCTTCCTTTGAAGTAAATTATTCCTTTTATTTCTTTTCCTGCCAATATTTTATCAAGCAAGACCTCCAGCATAACGGCTTATAGAGGCAGTGATGTTGAACATTCTTCTCTTATCCTTGCTTTCATCAGTGTAAGATAAAGTTCCATTCTGTGAATACTGTGTATGGGAGTAAGAGAGTTTCGTTCTGTTCCTGATTTGGTAAGTGTTTTTTTTCTGTTGTTGTTGTTTGTTTTAAAATATGAATAGGTGTTTAATTTTACTAGTTTTTCTTACAGTTATTGAGATTATTATTTCTCTTTTTTCAGAGATTAGTGTACTGAATTACATTGCATGAACCTAACTTGGTCATGATATGTTCTTCTTATAAAATATAGCTAGATTTGGAACCTTGATTTGATTTGATTTTTTTTTTTTAGGATAAATGAATTTAACCCAACAAAGAATGTGGCCTGTAATTTCCTTTCCTGCAATGATTTTGTTAGATTTTGGTACCAATGTTAATCTAGTCTCTCAAAGTGAGTCAAAAAGTTTTCAGTTTTTCCTATTCTCTGGAAGAGTTTGAGTAGATGTATATTATTTTTTTCTTGAATATTTTGGCAGATTCATCAGCTTTGTACCAAATAAATAGCTTACAATAAAATTTTGTAGAAATGTTTTAAAGGATGGTCTCAATTTCTGTAATAGGTCTGGCAATACTCAGATTTTTCATTTTTTCTTGAGGCAGTTTGGTAACTTTTATTTGCCAGAAATTCGTGAATTTCCTCTAAATTTTCATTGTATCAACATGATGTTATTTATGTTTTCTTCATGTTAAATATTTTCCATGTGATCTGCACAGATTACTCCCTTTTCAACCTTGGTATTATTTTGTTGCAATTTTTCTTTTTTTGAACAATAGTACTAGGATTTTATTGAGCATATTTGTCATTTATTAGAATCTAATTAGTTTTATTTATCCTTTTGATGTTTGTCTTTTATTTTGTTAACACTTCCTCTAATATTTATCACTTTGTGTTTTCTCTTTTCCTTGTGTTTACATTTCTGCTCTTTTTCTAGTTTGTGATGAATGCTTAGAACTTAGAAATTCAACCTTTCTTTATTTAAATATACACAATAATATATAAATATATATAATCTAGGATTATACATTTCTCTTTAAGGATAGATTTAACTCCACCCCATAAGATTTGATGAATAATATTTTTAATTGGAAATACATTCTAATTTCCATCATAGTTTACTCATTAATCATCGGTTGTTTACAAGTGTATTTATTAATATCCAAGCATGTAGGAATTGAAGCTAGTGGACGTAGTGTTCTTTAGATGTGCATATGGAACATATACCCAAACTCACCACAGGCCAAATGTGCACGTGGAAGCTTTATCCAAATTGACGATATGCCAGACTATGTCATCAATCTCAGTACATTTCAAATAAATTGAAATTATACAAAAGATGTTGTGAAATTAAGCTTCATATCAATCACAAAAATAAAATTAGATAATGCCACCATTGAGGTTATTTCAACATTGCACCGTTTAATATCATAAATCTGAGTAATTCCAAGATGTTAATTATTGTATGAAAAATCTTCAGTGTTGGTTTTCTGTCCCTCTTCTATTTCATGACCCAACTCCCAAACCCACATTGTCTGTGTTCTAGTCATGTTGAACCTTTTCTCAGCTCCCTAGAATATTAAATGCAGGGCTAATTTGCCAGTTTCTGCCATTTCTAAGAATTCCACCAAGAATTTAATCTGCTTACATTAGTCTGATATAATACTAATGCTACTGCCTCTATGAAAAAGTCCATGACACTTCCCTCCCCACAAACATATATGCTATCACTTATTTCATCCCATGGGTCTCTGCATACCTATATTGCAGCCCTATGTCACCACCTTGAATTTGCATCACTGCATATTGTCTCCCCTACTCACCTGTGAACTCGAGGAGATCAGAAACCAAGCAGTTCCATAAGCTCATTGTACACCATAGAAATACTTACTTCTTAAATCAAACACAACCTTCTGAGCTCCTGTTCTGTGCCAAGAACAGCACCAGACACTGGAAAAATAAGGATTTCTTCAATGTGATCTAAATGTAGCTTTAAAGATGATGAAAAGTAAGGACTTACAATACCATGTGTTAGATTCCATGAGAGAGATTTAAGTTAGTTACTGTGGAGTGGTCATAAAGGGTTTCCTTGAGATCATAATGCCTTCAATGATGCTAAAATGAGACAAGTAAGCTAGTTCAAGGTAGAGAGAGAGGGTATCATTTTGGGAGGAAATATTATTGGCTATAAAAGTTAAATTACTAAATGGAGGAAGGCAACATTTTGACCCTGCAGTCCTCATCAGAGTTTTTCCATTTCTTTGGGAGAACGGTGCATACAAAAGAGAGGTGGAGAGCCAGCCCTGATAGCCTAGTGGTGAAAGTTCAGTGCTCACCACTTCGGTGGCCCATGTTGGTTTCCTGGTCATGGATCCACACCATCTCTCTGTGAATTGCCATGCTGTGGTGGTGGCTCACATAGAAGAACCAGAGTGATTTACAACTAGGATATAAAACTATGTACTACGGTTCTGGGGACAATAATAAAAGAGCAAGATTGGCAACAGATATTAGATAGCTCAGGACAAATATTTCCCTTCAAAAAAAAAATAGAAGTGGAGAATGTCGCTGCAAGGCATATACTCACCTATTTCATTGGAAATCACATTCTCTGGGCTGGGAATGCAAGCAAAACAACAGGCAGCCTTGCTCTCTTGAGGGCTCTTCCTGAATCCCGGACTGCAACTCTCACTGCATACAGAATGTGGAGTCTGGAGAAAATCAGATAACACTTGGTAACAGCTGTGACTTTTACCTAATTTTCAAGTAGCTAGAGTGTTTAGAGTATTGGGCCTTAACAAACTTAATCTTGAAATATCTAAATCCAATTCATTGGTTGGACGCCATGCTTATTGTATGATATAAAACACTGGTACACCTCAGAAATACTGTGGGTTTGTTTCCAGAGCACCGCAATAAATCAAATATTGCAATAAAGTGAGTCACACCAATTTTTTGATTTCCTAGTGTATAAAGAAGTTATGTTTACACTATACTGTAGTGTACTAAGTGTGCAATAACATTATCTCTAAAAATCATGTACATAACTTAATTTTTTTAAAAAAATTATTCCTGAAAATTACTAACCACCTTCTGAACCTTCAGCAACTTGCAATCTTTTGCTTATGAAGGTCTTGCTTCCATCTTGGATTGTTGGTAAATGAAAAAATTACTTCAGTTGGAAGTGAATTGTTAAATTCCCATATGTGGCCCTTTATGAAGCTCTGAGGGGGCACAAAACCCAACAAGATTTTGGTTATTCATGTGTAGTGTAAGTAATTGTGATTGGGTTCAACCCACCTCAGTAATTCCCGTGTCCCACTCAATCACCTCCTCAGATAAAGACAATTCTTGACCACGTGGAGCATGTTGGGAATATTCTCCTACTTTCACCTTAAGTCCAAGACCTTCGGGAAAATTCCAAAAGTTGAGAATGGTTTACTCTGAATCTGATTTTCCTTCATCAGCCAAATTCACTGAGTCACCAGCAGGATTGTTAAATTCTATGTTCCTCAGAAAAGGGTGCAGCTAAAAGAGACACATCATCCTGTGGTGAAGTGGGCCCGGGTGTTAAAGAGAAAAACCCTGAATTGGGGACAGCCTTTCATTGTCTGTAATCTTTGCTTCATAGTGTACCTTTATTACAAGTATCCAATGAAGTAAAGCAAAGGAAATCATATGGAGAACTAAAATATCATAATGTTTCTAAAATATCAGTTAGTTTCGAGAGAAAATGACTAAAGACAAGAATATCAAGATGATCAGTGGTGATAGGATTCAGACAAATCTCGAGTACAAGGTACAATCTAGCCACCCTCATGCACTCTCTGAATTTTCCCAGACCATCAATCTGCAAAATGATGTTAGCAATACCTAAAGTTGTTACAGAATTAAATGAGATCATTTATGTAAAGTATTCACTATGATGTTCAGCACCAGATAGGCACATAAAGGACAAGTTCTCTTCTTGTCATTGAGGAGCTTCATGGGAGAAGACAGGATATTCCCTATTGAAACGTTAGGCAGGCAGGATGTTGGGATCCTTTGTAACACAAAGCATTGATATTGACTCATAGCTCACTTCCTCGTTGCCACTAGAACCTTCTTGTAGATGACTTACTACTCAGGACTAGATATACCTCCTAGAGAGTGAAACAAGTATAGAAACTCTTGTGCTTTTCTTGGAGAAAGAGTCCTAACTGCTTGGTTTGAGCACCTGTGGAACCATAAGAAAGTCACTTTTGCGAGTATACATTCTGTTAAGTCGAAGAGACTTTACCTGCCAGGGACAAAACACCAGACCTTCCCACTTCGCATTGGCTGCATTTCTGCATGTTGAAGAAGCAGCTTGTGAAGGTTCCAGGCCACAGCATACACAACATTTTACATACTGTAACTCCATTCAGTCATGCTTGTGTCAAACATCTGCCAAGGCAGCCATCCTAAGGAGGCATTAGGTGGACAATTCTCCAGTGTTTTACAGTAAGACTCAGAAATCGTGCAAGGAATAAAGGGAAACCACAACATAGTGAGGTAAATGTCTTCTGGATATTTGGAAGGGTTAACTATCTGGATAAAATTTTCAAAGCCAGGGACCTCACTATGGTGGTGTGAAAAAATGAGAGTCCCATGGAATGAGTCAAGGATGAAATCTCTCTCACTGTGGATAAAATCCCACTCTGATGTCGTGACCCAGACTTTCCATATCACTAAATACTCCCAAGTAGAAAAGCTCAAGCTTATGAGAGAGTTGGCATCACCAGAAATGATAACCACATTCCCTTCTGTTTCCTCTACTTGCAAATCATATGGCCATGTCCTTGAGTAATATGACCTTTCAGTCACAGGAATCTTTTCCACACAGGCTGCACAGATTCCATTCCTGTCCATCTCTCCTCTCAAGTCTGAGAGAAACACAACACCTTTCTTGTCTTCTGAGATGACCAGCCCCACTCAGCTCCAACTCAAATGAAGCAGCAAAGAGTCCATGCCAATGGCTAGAGATGTGTCCCTGGGGGCCATCTAATAGAGAGATGGAAACTGCTTATCATCATTCAGGGTAAGATCAAAAGGACCATAGGTAAGCTAAAAGGAAAAGACAACTGGAAGTAATATTAGGAAGGGGATTGGCAAAAATCACACTCTCAGTCCTGAAGGTTGTTCAGCAACACCTGGAGTGGTAGAAGAGGACAATTGCTCATTTCATTTTCTAATCATTTTGCACTCCCTGAAAGCTTTCTATAAAATAAGATCAGCCAGAGTTTCAGGAAACTGCTTTGTCTCCTTCCCCCTCAAACTTCCCTCTACTCCAAAGAAAGGAAATGTCATTCTCCATCGAGGTCCTGTACACGGATCCTTTGAGATCATATCCTTTGAGAGATGCACAAACCCAGTCTCCTCCTTTCTTCCTTTTTAGGCCCCTGAGAATGGCACCAAAGGAGATGTGGTTTCATCTCTCCCCATCCCATGCAGTCTTACCTGTGGAAATTTGTACAGTTCTAGCAGTGTTCCAATCTGGGCAGAAATTGCCCAGGTGGTTCCTGTAAGGACCGCTAGAGACTTACTCTCTCTCCTGCAGTCGTAATTAGGGATGTCCTTGCCCAACCCTGAGAGCCAAATCAGGGAACTCTCCAATGTCCTCCTTTCACTGGGTAGGGCATTATAGAGAGCAAATCCCAGAGACATGTTGGGCAATATATGAGGGTCCTTGTTGATTTCCTCAATGGCAAAAACCAAGGACAGAACATACTAGTAGTTCTTGTACTGAAACCTGCATAGAGGGATAAGGATCCTTAGGGAAAATACTCAAAATGATTTCCTTCAAATGCAATACAATGACTTTATTAAAATGAATTTGCTATTGACTCGAATGTCTGTGGCAACAGATGACACTCTTGAAGCCTTAGAATTTATAACTAAAGAAAATAACATGACTCCAGCTGTGGAACGTCCTTACTGAATTCCACACTCATGAAAGAAACTGGTTAAATACACAGAAGAAAGTACAATGAATGGAAAAACAGATCACATTCAGAGTAGACTTGTAAATGGCTCTTTGGTTCAGGATCCAAAATGCTTGTTTATATGAGCACACCATTAAATCCTTCCTAGAAGAGCAACAATATTAGCATGAGATTGGAGAAAGCCCTGGGGAGGAAGAATAATTGCAACTGGAAGATACGTGACAAGCATAGACGCATGACATGTGCACGTTGAGAATGGTGCAACAGAAGGCTGTCAATCAAATTGCCTAAACCTCTGTCCCCTCAAACCTGTGCGTCTGCCACCATCAAAACCAGGAAACTAAGGTGAACTTCAGAGATCCAATGAAGGAGGAATCATCAACAGGCAGGAACAATTGAAAGAATCATGAAGGACTGAAGGGACTAGAAACACTTAGGAATCTAAGAGAGAGAGCATTGTAAAGTTTAAAAAGCTTCTCATCCATTTCTTATTTTAAAAATATAAAATTAAAATTAATCATTAACATCTTTAACGGTACCTATTCCTGATAGCCCATATTGTCTTCATCTTTCCTACAGACTTTCTGCACACAAATAACACCTAAGCCAAAGAAAATTCTCTGCATTTCTATTGCCTGGGATTTGTAATAGCATCAAGAATAAAATAGAGCAGTCTCTTATACTTATTTCAAGTGTTCTATTATTTGAGGATTGATTAGTACCCTAGTTCATGCTCACTGCTTATTAATGTTCCCCATGTCCCTGTGAAGAATAGGTGTTCTTCACTTGTTGGGTATAGGGTTCGATGTGTATCCATTAAATCAAACTTGCTAATTTGTTTTTCAAATACTCTATTATTAGATATGTTATTCTTTGTCTCAGAGGAAAGTTGAAATTCTTCACTATGATGATATATTATGTCTACCTCTCCTCTTCCTCTGCCTCCTTCTCTTGTACTTCCTCCTCCTCCTCCTCCGACTTTTTCTTCTTGTCTTCTCCTTCTTCTCCTTCTCCTCCACTTCCTTCTCCTCCTTCCTTTCCTAGTTGAGGCTATATTATCTTCACAGGACATCGTGTGTAGTATAACAACTATATCTTCATGATAAGTTGAACTTATATACCATTGGGGATTAACCACTTAATTCCTAATGATGCTTTGTTCCGCATCTGTTTTATCTCATATTATTATAGCTACCCTGGGTTGATTTTTGATTGATTTTGTCCTAGCATATCTTTATATCTTCTATTCTGTTTTGAATTTCTAGTTTTCCATGTTTTTTAGTTTTCACAAGTCTTGTAAACAAGATATAGCTAAATTTATCATTGTCGCATCAAATTTAACAGTCTGTATTTAACTGGAGAATTTATTGCATTTACATTTGTTTTATTTATATCCTTCTTTTGCTCCCACTATCTATATGTTTTCCTCCTATTTTTTCCACAAGTTTTATTATGTTATTTCCCTTTAAAATTTATTGATTTATACTTGTTTTCCATATTCTATTGTATCTCTTCTATTTGGGTGAGAGTTATAGTCTCTACTTCTATTTTACCACCAGCCCACATTGCCTGAAGTGGATATAGTTTCTCATCTCCTGAGAAATTTATAGACCCTTTAACTTTCAGTTTTACCCTCATGACTCACTTGTTTTTGTTGTACAGTACTTTATTTCTCCTTTTTCTTTACTCTCTCTCATCATCTCCATATCTAAATTATCTTTCATGTTTTTTAGTTCCTTGTCTTTCTATGCTGCATTCTATTTCCTTCAGAATTCAAATTTGGTTTTCTATTCTCTCTTCTGTTGTAGAACCCATCTATGAAGTTTTAAAACTCAACAGTTATGTATTTTTCATCTCTTAAAGTTCTATAAGGCCCTTTGCCAAATATGTCATATCATTTCTAGAGTCTCCTGCTTGATTTTGTTATTCCATTTTTTGTCGTTCCATTTTTTATACACAGTTATTTTATATCTTGAAGTTGGTAAGTCTAATAGTGAAGGTTTTGGTGTTTAAATCTATTGTTTTATTTTTAATTTTCTTATGTCTTATGACTCTTATCGACAATGGCATGTATTCCTTATTTGTTTGGAAAACTTTGATTATGAGCTCATATTTGTCTGATTTTAATGTGTACAGAATGTAAGGCTTTAGTTTAGATTCTTTCCTCCAGAGAAGAATGTCACTGGTTTCTGCTCACAGTCATGTGGGATGACACCAAGCTAAGTGCCTTTTTTGTGTGACTCACAACTAATCTGTGAGTCCCAGATTCATTCCCTCAAATCACTGGTGACTCAAAGACAAATCCTTTCATTAGAGGATCATACTGGCCTTTGACCACTGGGTGAATCCAAATTTGTCTAGTGCTTACAATTTCCTTCTTCTGTCCTTTGAGACTTGGCTTACATCTTGTGAACTCAAGAATGCAATAACATTATATTTTATGGAAGATAGCGTTATGTGGAGGGAAACTCCTTTGTGGTATCTAGTCCTCCATACTCCTAGTATTTCATTCTTTTGGATACTTCTTTGCATTTCTTTCTTTTAATAAAAATTCTTTCTTTAACTTGAAAAGAAAATAAATTTTAAAATCAAATGTGTGAGCTTGGGAGTATAGAAATAATTTACACGCTATTCAACAAAATAAGTTTAAGATATAGATAATTTTCCAGTAATATATGTATGGATTAGGTACATTTAAGTGACACTAAGAACCTCTATTTAGAACATATTTAATCAAGTTTTAGGAGAAGAATCATTGAGATGCACACTCCAGGAACATTCTGTTTCTGTGAGGTGCACACATACTACACATATACCTGATCGTCATGTGACAAGCCATGATATGGCCAACTTTAGTTCAACTTAGTTCAGGTGTGATGTGATCAATTAAACTTGAAGAAGGGAGAGTGTCCAGAATGTCCAGAAGCCCCATGTGTTTCCAATGTTAGAGCATTAAATACTGAGAACAAGGAAGAATGGTGCAGGTGTTGTATAAATATATTACAATGTCTAAAGAACAGAGAACAACATCCACATTAAACGTATTGCTGATTGTGCCACATTTCTGAAAATAAAGCACCCCTTTCAGAGGAAAAATGAAGAACGTTTTTGTGTCAGTTGGGGCCTCAAAATGCTGAGGTGGAGTTAGGAGTACAAGAAGATTATTGTGGCATAACACCTGTGAAGAATCAAAGGCTTGGGTAGGAACAGCCCGCACACTCAGATACGGATTTTACTCCCTCTGAAATGAAAAAAAATAAGGAATGTTAGGCAGAGGAGCTTTGAATCACAATGTGGAGATGCTAGTCTCCACCCGAGACCTACTGAATCAGAATGTTTGGGGTGGGGTACAGCAAACCTGTGTTTTAACAAGCCTTCCAGATAATTCAGATCCATAATCAAGTTTGAGGTTGACTGGTTTCAAAAAAAAGCACCGTACCAAAGAAGTGAACACTGAAAAATTAAAACAATTGTCTCAGTACTTTGTGTTAATGTGATTTTTAAAAAATGCAAAACACAAACTACTTTAAAGAATGTGCATAAAATTTAAAACCATCCTGAACCAAGAGCTTAATCTATACCTAGAGACACTGGATTTGGAGAAAAAGAAAAGAAGTAGAATACTAATTAATTTTTCACCTAACATTGAGGAGGCAGTGAGGCAAGACTTCAGATTCTGGGTTCTTCTTATTTCTCAAATTAAAAATATTGTAAAATAGGGGCCAGCCTGGTGGCATAGTGGTTAAGTTTGCACGCTCTGCTTTGGTGGTCTAGGGTGCGTGGGTTCGGATCCCGGGTGCGGACCTCTGCACCACTCATCAAGCCATGCTGTGGTGGTGTCGCATATAAAGTAGAGGAAGATGGTCATGGATGTTAGCCCAGGGCCAGTTTTCCTCAGCAGAAAAAATAATTCTAAAATAGAATGTGAAAAAGATGTATATATCCAACATGGTGAAGAAAAGTTTAATAAGGAAAATTACTTTAAATGGTGCAAAACAAGGAAAAAAGAAAAAAAGCAAAGTACAAAATTTAAAAATAAAACCACAGAGATAATGCTACATATAGCAGTTATACTATACTGAAGTTACTTAAATCACTTTTTCAATATTGAATGTTACTCTACATTCCACAAAGACATAGGAAACTAACATTGAACATAGATGCTGAAAGAAAGGGGATTGTCAGTGATATTCCATACACGTGCTCACAAAAGTAAAGCCACAACTAATATGAAACTTTTATATATGAATGTGTATAATGGTACACATATCTGAAGGCAAAATATTTAGGGGCTAAAAGGTGGTTAGCAGTCAAAATGTATATGTTCAATTATAGTATCATATATTTTAAATAGGATTTAATAATAGGAAGTAAAGTGAACCTAACTACAACCAAAGTAAGAGTATTCAATTAACTTCTCAGTATTTGTCCAAAAAAAGTCAATATAGCAATCATATATATTGTTAATCTTGATTTATCATTAAATATGTTTGGAGCATACACACACACGTGCCTGCATATAAATATCAAACATCCTACTTCAAAACAAAGAAAGCATATTATTATAAAATTAGGTCTATCCTTGTCCAGCAAGCAATTTCGACATAGCAATCAATTCCTGAAGCCGCCAGAAGAGAGATACATGGCCAACCATAGATATTCTGACTCAGTAGCTCATCAGAGGAACGGGCAGAATTGAAATCCAGTTCCTTAACCAACTTGCACGCAAAAATGCTCATTAACTGCCAACATATCTTAAACAAATCAGACAATTTATAAGCCAATAAACACTCTCATGCATAACTGTTTGGTCAAACAGGAAATCAAACCAATGATTAGAAAGGAGTGGTGATGGTTTGTAATTGGTATTTGAGTGGTGAACACGATGTAATCTATGCAGAAATAGAAGCATAATGATATAAACCTAAAATTTATACAGTGTTATAAACCAATGTTACTGCAATAAACAAAAATTAAAAATAAATAAATAAATAAATGAAGGAGTAGCAATGAGCCCTGGAGAGAGAGGAGAGAGAAAGGAAGAAGAAAAGAAAACTGTCTGTTCTGAGAGAAAATATCTCAGCAAGGGAGGGGGAGAGGGGAATCACCTCCCCCAAACCTGGAGGAGGAGAGAGAGGGGGAGGAAAGGGGGAGAGAGAATCCCCCTCTGACCGTTCCCTGCAGGATCTTAGGGCTGGCCAAATCCTTAACAAGACAGGTTGGCTGGAGAAAATCAGACCCAGCTGAAGAACATGTGTCCATGGGAGAAACCTGGGAAACTGAGTTTCTCCACACAGGGCAGAGATTCTCATCTTGCATCCTCTCCTGAGCTAATGACAAAGGTGTATGTCTTGGGTGGGCCTGGGGGATGGGAGAGGGGGAGAAGGCCATTGTCATGCAGAGGGACATGGAAAGGCTTGTCTGAACCCTTTCCCCTGCACTGGGGTCAGGTCCAGAAGGGCCAGCACGGAGGTGACCAGGAACAGGCCTGTCTGTGGTGTGGCTGGCCCCAGGGCAGGCATGGGGGTGGTGGGTGGAAGTGGGATGGCATGTGAGTTGGCACCAGCCAACGGTGGAGGCAGCGACTCTGAGGTCAGGGGTCTCTCTCTCTCTCCCTCTCTCTCTCTCTCCCCGCCTCGGGGACCTGAGGAGAGTAAGGTGCTGCGCCCTGCCCACCTCGCCTACCTCTCCCATGGGCCCTTCTTTCTCTGACCGCTCCAGGAGCCCTGCGGGCTTGGGTTCAACCCTCCACACCCCCGTACAGGCCAAGGGCGTGTGCGCGATCGGCGGGGCCTAGGGCTGGCCTCGGGGGTCCGCAGTGAAGGCCCCGCCCACCCGCCAGGCTCTGACCGGCTGGCGCCACCCAGCTGCAGCGGTTTCATCGCCGCCCTTCTGGACTTGGCTTCAGCTGCTGTCTCCCTCCCCTCCCCCACTCCCACTCAGCTTGAAGGCCGCTTCCCTGCCTTGAAAGCATTGCTCTGGCTCTGATGGCCAGAGGCGTACCGGGCTTCAAGCTCAAGGCTCTGCCTGGCCAGCTGCTTTGTCCCCTGGCTCATTTCTTCCTGGAAAGACAAAGCTATTGCTTCACCCCACACCTCCACTTTGCGACTGCAGCCAGGCCAGGTGTAGGAAAGGCTCTTGAAGTCAGAAGTGCCGAGACAGGCGTATGGCACTGCAGGGCTAGGGAGCCAGGGCCCTACTGGCCCTACTGGCCCTACTGGGCAATCCCTTCCCACAACAGCTCCCAGCCTCCTCTCTGGAGTCGGGAAGGTCTGGCCTTCCTAGTCCTTGGCCATGGCTCTAGGGAGAAATCCTCGCCAGAGTGTGGCATGAGGCCCTCTGACTAAGGGTGCATGTGCCACACCCAGGGCGACATGAAGGCTGGCGCAGATCGCGTGCTCTTTCCAAAGGAGGCTTGCCTATTGGCTCATCCACCTGCGCCGGGCCCCTTTCCTTGTGGGATCATGTCCGGTGGAAAGAGCCTTGGTGCCTGCTGCCAATTTTTTGGGGTGTGTTCTTGCCCCCTTCTGCGAAGGGAACCACTTGACAACTGCTGTGCCACACCTCGGGTCTTTTAGCCTCCCTCAGCTGTGTCCCCGCCATGCCCATTCCTACCTCCATGGAGAGACTACTAAGGTCTTGGCACTTGCCAAGTGGAAATAGTCATTAGAGACTTAACTTGGAGTTGTAGTAAAAGAGCATAACATAACAGCATTGAGCTTGGGTTCTGCCATTTATGAGCTGTGTAACCTGGATGAGTTTTCTAGCCCCTGCACCCAGTCTCTTCATCTATATAATTGTGAAAAGACCAACATCTACTACGTCGGGATATTTTGAGGATTATGTGTGTTAATGTATCTTCAAGCACAGAATTAACATTCAGAGTGTAGTGCCTGGCTCAGTAGAAGTGTTTGCTGCTGTTATTATAATTATCATTATTTCATGTCCTTCACTTCCTCGTGAGTTCCCTGTCAAACCAACCATGGTCCATGGTGTCAACAGTTTTATTCCAGGCTCCTGCTTAATGGCCTGCAGAGGGATCCTCCCGCTCATAACCTCTTATTTTTATCCCAGTCTCTGGAACTCTTTCTTCTTGGCACTGAGGCACTGAATGGGGTCCCACACCCAACCCTGCATGTACTCCTTTTAATATCCCATGCTTTTGAAATACTGTTTAGTGTTTACTTGGTGGAATATACTCCCTGACATGAACAACACACGGGAGATAGGATTTAGGAAACATTGTTCCATGTAGGGCTCTGATTTTATCATAAAACAGAGTACAGATGATCAAGGGCCAAGGTAGAGTTCCTTATTGCAAAAATCTTCAGAGATGAGGGTGTTCTAATGTGACACCACATGAAAATAAAGCCAGCACATAAAAGCAGTTGTAGTTTTAAAAGGAAAAGCACACAACTGAAAGAATTGATCCCATTAAATACACTATTCTATTTGTTTATGTATCAAATTACTGATAGGTAATAAGCAGGTGTACAGATAGTAGAATTATTAATTTCACAGAGAATTCTTTTAACAGTTGTTCATATCTTGTGTTTTACATCATTTATTAAGGTAATATTTTCATCTTTACTTTTCCTTGTGTCTCTATCTTTCTCAACTTTTCCAAGAGATATATTTATATTATCTTCTCAAATTTTAGGGAAAGTTAAAAAAAGTTATGAAACATTTGAAGTTGTTGATTTTGTATATTGGAGGAGGACTAGATTGCAAGTGAATTAGTGATAATTAGAGTTTTAGTTTGGTAAAAGATGGTAGCTGGAATTGATACCAGGATGTTTGTAAGCTAATTTTTACTTCATTATTTGATATAGTTTCTAAAATGCCAGAACCGGTAATTTTAAATTTAACAACTTGTCTCATTTTAAAATATGTGTTCTTGGAGAGGGTGACTGAGGTAAGTAGACAATAATTTACTGTAGTGACTTGTTTTTCTCCTATTAATCTGTTATAAACCCAACAGGCATATAGCATTCTTTTGTCCAAATGACCTGATGGCACTTTCTTAACTTTTCTTGCTGTGATTCTAGCAATCTAGGGTCACACCACCTTCTCTCTCCTAGTCATGATTTCAGTTGTAAGAGTCACATTGTCAATAATATGGTGACAAATTTGCACACAGTCTACAATTTACTAAAATATATATATCAATTGCAAGCTTTGATAACATGATTGTTAAGGAATGAACAATTTGCAGTGCACTTAACAGCTGATTGCTACACATTATTGTGTAAGGACATCATGGTTAAAACCATTATTTGCAACATGGGGCCCCTTTCAATTTTATTTTAATGGAAAGTGTTCAATGACATTTTTCTTTTGAAGAAGAAAGACTTGCATTTCCATCTTAGAAAATTATGAACTTGTTTTTAGCCCTTTTTCTTGTCTTCAGCTCTTCTTTATATTGATTACTAATTCACATGTCCAGTTACTTCAGATTCATGGTGCTATCTCCTCTGCCTTTTTCATGGCTCTCACATTAATTTTTCCATAATCCATTCTGTGAAAGAGGTTTATCTCCACCTTCATATATTGAGGAAGGAACCGACCCTCCTTTATGTGAACTTGGAAAGAAAGGCCAAGGTGATGCCACGGTGTCCTTCCCCACCATTGAGCTGCAGAATGGCTGCAGAGTCCTGTGAATCTTTTGCTCACCTCCTGGCTCCCTACATACTTGGCATTGTCTGCGCGGAGAACCCCAGCTTGTTACAAGTGAATTTTTGAAGTCTTTAGAAGCCGGCTGAAGGATAAGACTGGCTAGAAAGGACATCAGCAAGCAGTGTACTCCAAAAGTTGTTGACAGAAACATTAATAAGGAAAAAACCTTTCCATTTATCTTGTTTTCTCTTTATCTTCTCTCTCTTCATTTTCCTTTACTTATATGGTATAAACCCTATCCACCCCCCATAGTGTTTTTCTTTTTTCCTCAAAGCCCCAGTACATTGCTATATATCTTAGTTGTAGGTCAACCTATGGTGGTTCTTTTTCCTGGAGTCCCATGGCATTTTATTCATATCTCTTTCAATCAAATTATTTCTATAGAGTAATTTATCTGTTTATACATATCTGTCTTCCTTGCAGACTCCCAAAATTTCAAGACTTTGGGCACATAATATATACTTAAGTATTTGAGTGAATCAATGACGATCTCTTGTTGAATAAAATCTAAATAAATACGATACCTACTCAGCACATGAATTCAAGCATTTGAGAGAGAGTTTTGTGTCTGCTGAAGCAGGCTGTGGACCAATTTAGGGGTTCAGTGCCAAGGTTACTCAATAGTTTGAGACAAAATGAAAGAGATAATTAACTTTATTTTTAAAATTCATGGAGAACTGGAGCAGGATATCTAGGTATGAAGCAGCACTTGATCATTCTTGTTGCATCTTTGGAAAATCCAGTCCTTTATTTTTCTATGAAAATGTGACAGGCCAAGAGGTTGAACAGAGGACTGGTTTTTAGAAAGGCAATTTTGTCACAGGAAATCCTGGAGGAAAATATATGGAAGGAGAGCTGGTAGAAACATGGCAGAAACTTTTTGCGTAGAAACCCTAAAACTTGAGTTTACATGCTGGCTGAAAGATATGTAACCCAACATTTCTCCAATATAGGTTAGAGCAGATTTTAAATATCTAGGTATACAAAAGGAATACAAAGGAACATAGATCAAACTGAAAGGAGTTTAGGATAGAACAAAGAAATGAAGATAAAGTAAACCAGCACACTAAAATGTGTTTCAGAAGGACCTGCAGTTTTTAAAGGTAGTTGGACATTTATCACTCAGGTTTAAAGTAGAAAGGGAAAGGGGAACAATTCTCTATCATTTCATGTCCATGAGATTAAAGCTACAGTCTGTCAGAGAAGCAAAACTTGTATGGACTCTAATGTCCAAAAAAGTGTTTTGAATCGTGCCTAATGAAAGAGAGTCTGTGTCATGTAATGCAAATACAGTATCATCAACTCATTTCCAAGTTTATTACAAACACTTTAGCACACGTTTAATTGAGGTAATGCAGAATTCTATTAGGGGCCAAGGAAGAGGCTGATAGTATTCTCTCTTTCAGCTTCTCACTTGACCAAGGGAGAAAATGTTCTTGAACAGATTGACCACGTCTCCTAAAGACAATGCTCATTTTCAATTTTTCTTTTTATAAACTCATCCTGCATTTCCCCTTACATATGCAAGCTAAAGCGTGTGTGTAGACATCCTTCATTGGCAATGAGGAGCAGATCCATACTATTAAATAATCAAATAAGCAGAACATACGGTTGGTGCCTTTTAGGAAAATTACAGGTTTAAGCCCACCTTCATTAGTGGGAGGACATGGCATACCCAAATTAAAATATCTACCATTTATTATGCAGCTAATCATGTCATGCTATTTAAATGAAACTTAATGAATTCTTCTTCTATAAAATTGATTATATTTTAGTCAAACTGATGTATAATTTTATATAAGTGCATTTTTACTTAAAATGTAAAACGCTTTAGAGTCTGCTTCATTCAGTTTTAGAGGCATATTTTGTATATTTTGGTGTGATTTTATTTATTATCCTTCATAGCAGAGAGGCACATCCTACTCTTTTTCTTGCTGTCCTCTCTCTACAAGATAAAACTCATCCAAGTTTATTTTGCTTCATAAGGTATAGGCTTACTTTGTGATGAAAAACAGATCATTTCTGAAACATATTTGGAACAGTAGGGAGCCCAGAATTTTAGACTATGCTCAGAATGTTGTGAGGTAACTTCAAAAAAGATGGAACATTTAAAGTTTACCAGGAAAGTTTTCTGCTACTTTGCTTAACAGTAGTTTTTATCTTTTTTAAACAGTTTAGTTTGTTAATTCTTTGGAAGGATGAGTGAAGGAGTTGGCAGGTTTAAATGTACACTTGATAGAGCTCTCTCTGGGTTACTCTTTCAAAACAACCATCCAGTTGATGAATATTTAATGGGGACTCTGTCAGTCCCAGAGCTGAGAGAGGCAGTTCTCAAAGCTCCAGCAGGTCCTTGGAGAGGAGAGCGTTGGTAACCAGTGCCGTCCGAGTTTAGATGAGGCATGGTCTTTCTCAGGATGTTAGAACTGAGTGGAGTTCTCAGATGCAGCCCAGTGACTCTAGACCTGAGCCCTGCTCAGAAGCCAGTTGACTTGTCATTCGCTCTGAGCCTGGTGTCCTCCCTCTGCTCGTGCCCCTTTCTGCCATTTCTCATGCTTCTCCTGACTCTCTCTCTTTCCTACACCTTCTTTCTTCTTTTTTCTATTTTTCTTAGTTTTACTCTCTATTATATTCCTTCTCCTTATCATTTTTTCTGTCTCTTATTGTTCTCATTCATTTTCTTTTTATTTTGTAGTACAGTTACTTTGTACATCATTGTCATCTTAAAATCTTGACCCTCTACAACTCCTATACTTCAGCTAGCTATGTTTTTTAAAGATTTTATCTATTTTTTATTTTTTTCCCCCAAAGCCCCAGTAGATAGTTGTATGTCACAGCTGCACATCCTTCCAGTTGCTGCACGTCGGACGCTGCCCCAGCATGACCAGTGAAGCAGTGCGTCGGTGCGTGCCCGGGATCCGAACCCGGGCCGACAGCAGCGGAGCGTGTGCACTTAACCGCTAAGCCACAGTGCCGGCCCTCAGCTAGCTATTTTGAAGAGAGTATTTTGATAAATTTCTCTTAGATGTTATAACATGCTGATTCAAGGAAATAAAAACTATCACAAATGGGATGGGGATGAAGAGTGAATTCAGTTCAGGTAGCCATGGAATTAGACAGAGGGAAACTGAGAGCTTAGGTCTAGGTGTTCAAAATATTTCCTGATACATATTTGTAGTTCATTGTTGTGGTAAACTGCACAGAGTCTTATTTACTGCTGGAGCCCAGATGTTTGCTCCTTGGGGCAACTCATCAGACCTCGGCCTATAGAAAAGAAGCTAGGAAACATTGCATGCATATCTAATGTGAACATCTGTTAGTGTTCCACCAGGAGACACCTTGGGCTCTTCCCTGAACTATCTGACTAGAAAAAGAGGAAGAGAAGATTTTCTCCATCTGCACAAAACCAAGACCTTATCTTGAGTTTGAGAGGATTGGAGGTGACTGAAAACAAAATTGTTCCCGAGTTTGGATTTGCTTTAACAAGAACTATTGGCTGGCTTTGATGTTAAAGGTCTTTATTCAAAATTGACTACCTCTAATGCTAAGTTCAGAGTGGAGATTTGTCAGAAGAATCCCTTTTTGATTAAGTCACTGAAATACAGTATTTGGGAGAATGGTTATATTTGAAGGTCACTTGTTCCTATTCTGTTGCCACAGTGACATCTGTTGGTAAGTGACTACTTCATGCTATTCTCGATGATTTCTGTTTGAAAGACATACTGAGCTTGATAAATAAATGGCAAGCAATAGGATATATTGGAACACATGAGGAAGCCATTTGGGGTAAAGCTAATTCAGCCTGAATTTGTTTTTCCAAAAGGGTCTGTCGCCTGCACTGTGTATCTGCTTTGCCACGTCCCAAAGAGAAGAGTAAATGCCCTTAAGATAAGAATGTATCTTCCCCCTCATTGGCATTTCCTTAAGGATAAGCATTTCTCCCTAGGCTAGGATTTGATTGCTGCAGTCATTCTGTGACCACCCAGCTCCAGACAACAGACGTGACACCAGCCGTGACCATCGAGACAGCAGATCTGCTCCCCCGCTGTGTCCATCAATAGCTGTTCTGGCAGGGCAATCTGGCAGGGCTGATCTCATGGCTATTGTAAAAGGGACATTGCAATCACTTGCAATAAATGCTCTTTGACGGTATATAACTGCTCTGTACACCCCAATTCTTCGGTGCTCTTCCTTCCTTAGGGAAGGAAGGCCACAGGTCATGGTTCTCAAAAGTTGGCTCATAATAAACTCACCCCAATTTTGATTTATAGATTGATTATGGATTATTTACGTCGACAAGCTGATGTGCAGGAAGTAGTAAAGGCACAGTGGTACCCGTGTTGCCTGACATAAAATCTTTCCTCCCTCTTTCCCTTCCCAGGATACCCACTCTTCATGGTGGCACCTACTTCCATGGTGTCATCATTCTTCTGATCACTCCTTTCATTCCCTCTTACAATTACTCAACAAATATTTAAACACCTACTGTATGCCAGGCTTGGGATACACTAAGGAAAAAATTTTCTACAAAATCTCTGTCTTCACAGAACTTGTTTTTGTTGGTTAAGTGAGATAATGGATCAGTAGGCAGACAAGTGAATTACATAGTCTATCGTGTGATGATCTGTGTCAAGAAGAAGGTAAGTGACAGGCAATGGGGAGAGCTAGAGAGTGAGTGGGTTGCTACTTTAATTAGAGAGGCCAGGGAGGCTGGAGCAAGGCCCAGAGGGAAGGGACAGAGCAGGAGGACATGCAGATATTCCCAGGGCTGCAGAGATGCTGTGGAGGAATTGTGACTCGGATGTTGTTGGGCAGCAAGAAGCCAGTGTGGCTGGAGCACAGTGAGCAAGAGGGGAAAGGCAGAGAAGGTTTGAGATGCCAGGGAGTGTGAGCAGATGAAAGAAGGCCCCTGGGCCCATCAAAACTGTGCTGTAAGTGAAATGAAAACTTTCAATGTCATTTAACTATACGTTATACAATTTAAGTAGTAAATACCTTTTGTTTTTCTATAGTCTTATCAAGTACATAAACTAAAATGCTGCTAAAATGGGAATGTCTAAATTATCCCCAGGAGTGACTGCTGTATCTTGTCAGGCGTCTGGTCTGCACAGCAGTCGGGTGGGAGTGATGTGACAGTCAGGAGACGAACTCTAGTCTTCAGGTTGTCGCCAACTGTTTGTGTTATGTTTCATCTGTAAAATGCGGAGGACGGAAAAGATGAGTGGTTTTCAGACTCCGATCCATGGAGCGCTGGATATTCCTGAAGGCTCTTGGTTTTTGTTTGTTTGTTTTTGTGAGGAAGATCGGTCCTGAGCTAACATCTATCACTCCTCCTCTTTTTGCTGAGAAAGACTGGCCCTGGGTTAACATCCATGCACATCTTCCTCCACTTTATATGGGATGTCACCACACCATGGCCTGACAAGCGGTGCGTCGGTGCGCGCCCAGGATCCGAACCGGTGAACCCTGGGCCGCTGCAGCAGAGCGCGCGCACTTAACCGCTTGCCCCACCCAGCTGGCCCTGAAAGCTCTTTGTTTTTTTTCTTATGTTTATAAACTTCGATGCAAGCTTCACGTAGAAGAGAGTGTCCCCTAGCTTTAAAAAGATTCCTGGACTTGGTCCTCACTTAGGTTTTCCAATATGAAGAATTTGCTGTCTCACAGACTCCCAAAGGACAGACAAAAGGAGCAAGATCCCTTTTTTCCGAGTGTCTCTTGTGACAGTGCTCATTGTCTCTCATTCAAACCAGAAGGTGATTTGTCAATAGTGAGATATAGCATTTGAGACCCCATCCTTCAAGATGGCTGAGTTGTCGTCCATCATTTTACAGACTTATTCTAAGTGAATAATATAAAAAGTGAATGTCTCAGCAGGTAGTCTCTGACACAAAATAGAAACTAGGAATTGAGAAAAGTAATTATGATTGATGTCTGTCAATAAGGGCATAGGGCTAGTCTAATTCAAAAGTAATTAAAGGCATGAGTGTTAGTCACTGTATATATTAAATATATTGAAAAGTATTCATGTTCTCATAACACAGAATTATAACTGGAAGATAAACTGGATGTTTTTGGTACTTATGGTTAAAGATATATTTTATTTAATTTTGTTTTCCGATTGAGGAAATGAGAAAATTTATTTTTTAATATATTGACTATCTTCTTCCTTTCCAACTTAGAATCTCAATCTGCTATTTTGGAAACTCTGAAAAATATGTTCAGATGCTGTTCAACAGGTAAGAAAATCTTGTTAGGATGTCAAATCCTTTTCTCTCTTATTTATCATAAAATTGTGACAGACTCTCATTTACCTTCCTGTCTGCCCATCTGACTAGGCCACCTTGTTTCTCTAAGCCTGCAGGGGAATCCAGTCAGGTGGAAGGGGATGTTTTCTTCCACTTCCACTTTGCAGAGAAAATCAGCCTTGAAGTGGAACTGAGGACATGCTTTTCAGAAGCTGCATCATTCTCTACCCAGCCAGAACATTGGGCCTGACAACAGCTGGATCCAGTAGAAAACTGGACACTCTAGGAGATGTCATGTGGAGATGTGCCTGGCTGGACTAATAGTCACATGGATATGAGTTTTAAAAAAATCTCTCAGAGCTTTTCCAAAATCCAATAATATTCTTAAGTTGCTGTAGTAGATGAAACATTAGTTAGTGTCTTTTTAATTTCAACAGAAGCTTTTTTTTGGGTTACTAAAGAAGCCAAATTTCATGTTTTTTTTCTTGTTACCAAAGTGGACTTACTATTAAAAACAAGAAATCTTCAAGAAAGGAAACACTCATATGGAATAGAAATTGTGGGTAGCAATTGCTACTTTTTTATACAAAATCATCTGTTTTATTTATTTACACTTTCTCCCAACTGCGCTTTTGAAAATAACTTAGTATTAGAAATTACCAGTAAGAAGAGGGTGTGCGCCCTTGAGTGTGGTCCAGTAGAAGTCAGGTGACTCAGACCTGAGTTCTAGGCCCAGGTCTGTTTCTGGTTAGTGTGTGACAACGTACTTAGGCTCTCTGGAATGTAGTATTCATTTCTGTAAAATTAAAGAATTTGATGATTTTTGAGAACTTTCCCAAATATTAAATGACTTCTCTTTTAAAAAGTAGAAAGATCCTTCTCAAACTTATAAATTATCAAAAATTTTTTGTGACCTTTCACTTACCAAGAACAACTGATGTCCCTTCAATTGTATTGATTGAAAATAAAGATCATAAAAGTATATATTTGGTAATCTAATAAATGAATTAGCATAAAAATGAGCCAGGAATAATTCCTGATCAATCAAGATAGTACATTATGAAACTATTACTGTTTGTTACAGTATACAAAATTATGACTGTAAAATAGTATCTTTTTGCTCTCTGTAAGTTTATATTGTTACTCATATATCACCATTAACCCTATTATGTTTTACAAGTAATAAAATGTCTTGAAAGGAAAAAACAATAAACCAACAGCCCTGTATTACACATGAAAATTGTGCTCCCTCTGGAAGGAAAATGAGGATACAACATTGGTCGAGTACTTCATTTTGTAATCCACTGGCGCCTTTCAAAAATATAGCTATTATTGTAAGAGTAAAGATATTCTTAAGAATAGTGCCACAAAACAGGTTTTCCAGCTTCTTTTTGTCAGAGCTGAGACCTACATCAGGCTGGGGCACTTGAAGAGGCATGGGGGACTCAGCTGGGGGTGGTTTAATTACTGTGAGATGATTAGCCAATAACAAATAAGACGGAGAAAGATTAAAAAGAGGTGAAGAGAAATAAAGTTGGAAATAATTAAAAAAAATAGTGCCTTCAAAATATCCTCTCATTATTTTTATAGCTTTTTATTTATTTTACTTTTTTTTTTGAGGCATGACTAGGATAGCATGTTAGATTTTTCTAAACCCTTATCTCCAGGGCATATATTACTGAGTTCTTCGTTATAAATGATAATGCCAAAGAAAACCTGGACAAAAGTATTCTGTACTATCCACAAGGACAAAACATGTACAACATTGCTCTATATATTAAGAGTCGAGCTGTAATAGTCAAGATATATATTCATGTGTGTAAAATTATAATGATTTTCTAATTTTCTCGGGCTGTGAACCGTGGTAAAATATACAGGAATAAGCAGGAAACCTGAAAAACCAGGTGATTTAAAACACCTAATATTACAGCTGGACCATCCAAGGGTGAAATCAATTTAAATTTCACACCTTCTCCTTTCCTCGTAGCCAGTGATTTGTCTGGAAGACAGAAAACACATAAAATTAATTGAGAGTTAACAGTATTTGGAGGCAGTTGAGGTTAAGCACTCAACAATGATGTCCCTTACTTCAGGAGCCATTGACTTTTTGTCATACGTTTACTTTATACACGGGTTCTCTTCTTAGATTATTTCTGTATGTTTCTTAGAAGAGAGACAGGGAAGGAGAATTAACTATCAATCTACTGTGCGCCAGTTCCTTTACTGTATTCCCTTATGCAATTCTTACAGTAATCCTTTAAAGTAACTGTTATAATTCATATTTGATAAAGAAAACCATGTTTACAAAATTGATCAAGGGTAAGAGGGAAGATCTGAACATAAGTCTGTTGGGCTTATGCCTCATATTCTCTCCACTGTGATAAAAATGGTGCTTCAACATGGGTACTCACCATCTGGCTATTTAATACCGGATCCTGCAAACAACATTGGATGAGATGAGATGAGAAGTTATTTCCAAAGATATTCTATTATATTTAAACTCTACTATTTATGAGTCAGATGTCAAGACATGTTTTAGAGGCATAGAGAGCAACTGATTAGTTCACCTACACATTATTAGTGTTTACTATAACTTTCGTGTGCCACATCGTGTCAACTTTGTGTCAACTTTACCAACTTTAGTGCTTCACTGTTCTTTTTGAAAAAACTCAGAATGTCACTTTTCGTGTCAAACACCTTGCTGTTTTCTTCTTATTCACTAGATGACAGTTCTGTATCTCTGTAAATTACCACTGCAGCAGGAAACGAGAGGTCTTAAGCCAGTTTGCTCTGCACAAATGATGGACATAGGAGGACTTCTGCTCCATCAAGGCTGCCTGTGTTATTCCGTGGCTGTAACGGGGATGTCCAGGACTGCTTAGTCAGAGGCACGAAGCAGAGTCAGAAAGCATCCTCTAAATTCTTCTTCAGATGTGAGTTCAGGCGTCTGTCCTCTCTCCTGAGCACACTGGAGTTTATTGACTGTGTTCTGACTCTTACTCTCTCCCTGTAGTTAATAAGTCTGGGAGCTCCATACCCCTAGAAAAAACATATGACACATAAAGCCTTTTCTCAACTAAACGGAGTTGAGAGCTATGGTGTTGCCCGAGAGTCTGATGCTTAAAGAAAATACAGCTGGGGCTCATGTGAAGGGAAAGAGCGTCAGCCACTCCCGGAGGGCTTTTATTGATGCTCCCATGGAATGAGCAAGTTTAAAGTAAAACCACATTGCTTAAACCTCACTAACTGATTGTTTTATTTTCAAGTAATATGCTCTGAAATCTGCTATGTCTAAAAAACCATTTCAGGCCTGCCCCATGGCTTAGCGGTTAAGTGCACGCGCTCTGCTGCTGGCGGCCCGGGTTCAGATCCCGGGATCACACTGACGCACCACTTCTCCGGCCATGCTGAGGCCGCGTCCCATGTACAGCAACTAGAAGGATGTGGACCTATGACAGACAACTATCTACTGGGGCTTTGGGGGAAAAATAAATAAATATCTTTAAAAAAATCAATAAAAAAATAAAAAACCATTTCATAAAGCTTAACCTTCTGTTTTTCATTCTCTGGTATTTGAAATTATTATTAAGACTGTAAATCCTTTAACATTCTACAATATACAAATAGGCAAATATCAATTATATTCTCTAAAATGGTTTGCTCCCATGTTAAAGATTAATATATGGTAGTAAAACTGGTTACCATCTAGTTTTTAACTCATTTTTTGCTTTTGAAATTACATATAAAATTTGTGTTTTGAAGTATTTTCCTAAAACTCAACAACTTTCTGATATAAATCGACTAGATGGAAGGTAACTAAAATGAAATTTGATCTTTAAAACTCGAGCTTTGTGTAAGAATTTATAATATCAGGCAGCTGAAAGTTGGGTCTCTCCACATTATGATATTTATTAATTGTGAATAGCCACATCTATTACAAAGCGCTGAAAAATAAAAAGAAATTGAACAATATCAACACTCTCTTTCCCCACATGTTGTACAGTTTATATGCAAATAAATTCTCAAAGGTCAGAAAAATGTTTATGATTTCAGATAACTGTTAAAATACTATCTCATTCCAGTTTTAACCTCATTTGAAATGGACTGAAAACTCTTCTCTTAGGATTTTGCTCTGATCAGTGCCCCCAGGTCCCCTCAATGCCTCATTTGATTGTAAACTTATCTGAGGAATTGAATATTCTTTTTCATTTGTTCTCTTTAAGGTATCTGTGATAGTGCTTTTTATGCAACGACCACTTGGTACAATTTATTATTAGTTTCAGAAACATGCTTATTTAGGAACAAATCAAGAAAACAAATGTGAGGGATGTGGGGTCGCCTAGCTGATGGTGTTCTAGGGATTCCTCATGTGAGTCTTGGCATAGAAACGTTCAAAGGGTAAAGCAGCATTTGTCAGGTAAAAAGTGTGGGGTGAACATAATTCTGAAGGAATAATGATGGAGACGTAAAAACAAGAAACCCCTTGAATTGTGTTGGAAGTTATTAGACACATCAAAGAGCTGGGAAAAAACATTGTTCAATGTAAGTTCTTTCTAAACTCTAAGGCAAAAAGTAACATGAATTTACATGGTAATTATAAACCACAAAACAACAATTCACAAGACAAGTAAACAACTAAAGTAGAAACCAGAGTGAGAAAAATAGAGGTTAAAGGAGAGATGGAAAGAGATGGTTGGGGTCAGAAAATATGGCTTAGTCATCCTTGAGGTCTCCCTCAGACTCTGATCATTCCTAGTGCTCAGTAAACACTTTGACCCCATGAGCCTGGGGAAGAGCAAAGTGACACGTGGTTGGGAGGGGAGATAATGCAAAGATACCCTTGTGGAGGCACTGACATTGAAAATCAGTTACATTTTGCAAAGGTGTTTACCATAATATATTAAGGATTATTCTGGAAAGATAAGGATTTTTCTGGAATGTACGTTTTCATTTTATGGAAACTCCAACAAGCCCAGTGAAAGATTTAGACATTTCAGCTTTAGAAATAAAGAGAGGGGCCATCCCCGTGGTGCAGCAGTTAAGTGAACACACTCCGGTGTGGTGGTCTCAGGTTCACAGGTTCGGATCCCGGGCACGCACAGACACACCGCTTGTCAAGCCATGTTGTGGTGGCATCCCATATAAAGTAGAGGAAGATGGGCACAGTTGTTAGCCCAGGGCTAATCTTCCTCAGCAAAAAAGGAGGATTGGCATCAAAAGTTACCTCAGGGCTGATCTTCCTCACACAAAAAAAGAAAGAAACAAAGCCAGAATGGGAAATTTTTTCTGTCAGTTTTACAATGAAAACCAGTTAGCATTTGGAAATCGGTTGCAATTTGAGATGAGAATGTGAAGAAAGAATTAGATGTCACATGTTGTTTTTCCTTTTCTCTGAGGCAGTAAGGCTTGCAGGGGGAATGAAATTCCATCTTTGCTCTATTGAGTTTGAGAAGGTGTAAAATTCATTTGTGCTGGGCAACACTGTTGACCTGTGGAGAAAAACAAATGGTTTAAGCAGCTGATCTAAAGGAATAACTGAGCTCATAAAAGTTCTTAGCTTATAAAGGTTGCTTCTACTTTGCTCAACTTTACTGGACATCCATTGACCTATATGTGTAAGGTATTTGTGGTAGGTATTGAAGGAAATACAAAGAATTATAGGGTTCCAAGCTCCTCCACATACATGACATGGTTTGCAAGATGTAATTTGACTCTGCCAAGGTATTTAGTGTATGTTGCATTACAGAACCTAAAAAAAATGGCAATGTTATTGAGAAATTGTAATTAAAGACAGCTTCTTAGGAGAGATGGACTAGATCAAGTCCTCAAAGGGACCACTTTTGGACAGGTGGAGGGAAGAAAGAGTGAGGATTTCAGATGGGGGAAGGGAGGACAGGTACAGAAGTAGAAAGAAACATGGCATTTGGGCATGGGGGTGGGGAGGCCATGACAGGCACAGTCTTCCCGTGACTGAGAGGCAGCTCAGCTTCCTCCTGCAGGAGCCCAGCACTGCTTGCCACCTCCTGGCCTCCTCCACCTGCAGACCCCACGCCTGAGCCAAGGCCTATCTTATCTGGATCACTGCCTAGTCTCCCAACAGGTCCCTTTACTTTCAGTCTTAATTTCTTCTAATCTTTCCTCCACCTTGCCTGCAGAGTTACATTCTAGAATCCAAATTTGCTTAAATCTGATATCTGCTTCGACTCCATCAATGACTGTTCAGAGTAGCCTAGAGAACATTCAGACTCCTGAGCTGGACACGCAGGCTTTCCCTTGTTGTCCTCATCTTTACCCTCATCACCCACTCTGTCCTACATGTTTGCTTTGTTCCAGCCTTAAAAATACCACCCATTTTCGGAAAGATTTAGCATCCTTTATATCTGTCTTTTTATATGTGCTTCTTCTGTCCTCCTACCCAGTTTGTTAATCAACTTAATTCCTATTTCTTAATCTAAACTCATGTCAAATGTTCCTTTCTCTTGGAGACTTTTCCTGAGAGGTCTCCACCTAGAGACCCATTTTGATGTCCCCACCCTGGGACCATATACTTATCTACTTTTCCATAACTGTTGTTTTATTCATGTCTCATAGACAGCGAGCTCCTTAAAGCTGAGACTATCCTTCTTCTTGATAAATAAATGACCAGCAATAGGATACATTGGAGCATATGAGGAAGCCATTTGGTGTAAAACTAAGTGGGCCTGAAATTGTTTTTTTTTCCCCAAAAGGGGCCTGTAGCCTCTGTTCATCCATTGTATATCTGCCCTAAGCAATTAACATGTCCCAAAGACAAAAGCAATGCCCTTAAGTTGTAAATGCAACTTTCCCCACATTGGCATTTCCTTAAGTATAATCATTTCTCCCTAGGCTAGAATTTGATTGCTGCACTCATCCTGTGACCACCCAACTCCAGACAACAGCCACGCCCATGGAGACAGCAGACCTGATACCCACTGTGTCCATCAATGGCGGTGCTGACAGGTCAAGGTTGTGACTATTGTAAAAGGGACATTGCAATCACATGTGGTACATGCTCTTTGATGGTATATAACCACGCTGTACACCCCACTTCTTTGGAGTGCTCCATTTCTTTGTGAAAGGACTCTCCCGGACCATATGGTCCTCAAAGGTTGGCTCATAGTAAACTCATCCCAAGTTGATTTTATAGATTTTTTATGGATTATTTGTGTCGACATTCTATTTGTCCCTCCAGTGTCTGAACACAGTACCTGACACCTTGGGGGCACTCAGAAAATGTTTGATGAGTGAATAAGTATGTGGGAGACCACACTGGCTGGAGCAGAAGGGGCGTTTTGGGG
Organism: Diceros bicornis minor; assembly: GCF_020826845.1. Lineage (NCBI taxonomy): Eukaryota > Metazoa > Chordata > Mammalia > Perissodactyla > Rhinocerotidae > Diceros > Diceros bicornis. The sequence goes on from NW_026691045.1 coordinate 503,634, forward strand.
AGTGGTAGAAAATTCACTCACGTTCCTACCATAGTGGTTGAAGCTGTGGGCTTTGGACCAGTTTGTCTCGGCACCAATCCCAGTTATCCCGCTTTTAACTGGAGAACCTGTGCAAAGTATTTAGTCTCTGTGCCTTAGTTTCCTCATCTATAAAATGGGGCTACTGAGAACTCCTGTCTCATAGGGTTTTAGTGAGATTTAAATGCATTAACTTATGTAAAGTGTTTAGAAGAGCTCCTGGCGCATAGTAGGCATTAACATGTTAGCTGTGGGGTTATCATTATTGCTCTTATATCTAAACGATACTCTGGTTTTGAAAAGATGCTTTCATAATATAGTTGATCCTCATTATTTGTGGATTCCGTGTCTGCACACTTGCCTACTAGCTAAAATGTACTGGCAGCCCCCAAGTCAACACTCACAGGGCTTTCATGTCCATTTGCAGATAAGCGCAAAGTGGTGAAAATTTTGATTCACTCGAAGTGCACGTTCCCAGCTGAGGGGAACAAGGTGACGTTCTGCCCTGTTGTTTCAGCCCATGCTGTAAACAAGTGTCCTTCTTGCAGTCTATTTAGTGCCTCATTTATTATCTTTTTGTGCCTTGTGTTGGTGACTGGGCTGTTTAATATGTCCCCCATGTGTAGTGCTGCAGTGCTGCCTGGTGTTCCTCAGGGCAAGAGGCTGTGACGTGCCTTTACAGAGAAAGTATGTGTGTTTGACAAGCTTCTTTCAGACACGAGGTACAGTGCTGTTAGTCTAAGTTCAATGTTAATATATCAACAATATATATTAAATAAGGTGACTTTAAAGAGAAACACACAGAGAAAAAGGTTATATATTGATCAGTTGAAGAAAATGTGACTAAGGTTTGCAGGAACCTAACCCTGCATTTCCTGTAGGAACAGTGGGTCATATTCACTGATTCATTGTTCACAGTGACTTTGTAGAATGTCACACTGTGCATAACGAGAACTGACTGTATCTTATGTAATCTTCACATACTCCTTTATAACAGGTAGGGTAGGGAACAGGGTGTCCACATTCTACGGGCTATTACAGACCTTATGAGCCAAGTAGAGAATTTAAAAAGTCTTGTGTTCAGCATAAGAGCCATGAGATTTTGAGCAAAGAAGATCTATGATAAACTGATGTTTAAGGAAAAATTACCTGGCAAGAGACTGTAGTTTTGAGAGGAAGAGGGAGAACTGAGCCAGAAAGAAGGACCAGTTCTTAAACTCTCCAAGTATTCCCATTGCTTGGTGAGGAGATTCGGAACTAAGGTGCTGATGTGATAAAGGAAAAGTAGCAGCCAAGGGATAAAATAATGGATTTGGTAACCATATATAGGGTGTAAGTTAGGCTGTGGTTCTCAAAGTGGGGTCCCTGGACCAGCAGCATCAGCATCACCTGGGAAGTGGGAAGAAACGCAAATTGTCAGGTGCTGCTGCAGACCTGCAGAACTGGAAATTCTGGAGTGGGGCCTGGCAATCTGGGTTTCAACAAGGCCTCCAGGTGCTTCTGGTGCCCATCAAGTTTAAGAGCCAATGAAATAGAAAAATGATCCCAACACGTCACCATGCTCAGGTAAGCCACAGGGCAGGGAGGTGGTATTTGTTTGGAGGATAAGACACATTTTAAATTTTAGGAAAAAGTAATTCAGTGTCTGTTTCATCATGAGGATTCCAGAGATGCCATTTTATCTCTCTGCATGTGAAGCTCTTTTTTCCACAATATGTTCTCCTTTAGAGAGCCCTTGGTAAGTTATTTACCAATTACCGCATGTTCTGAGAGTCCCTTATTTCTTGAAATCCCCTTTCAGACGTCAAAATATACTTTATTTTTGTGCACAATCTCCTCTATTTAAAATCCGGAATTCTCTTCCTATAGGATCATGTATCGCACATGCAGCCTTACTGTCAATTTGGAATGCCATTGGTTTCTTCCAAAAGCTTAGAATGTTTTAGAATTTAGAACCTGATGAATAGAGAATTTATATGCTTCTGTGTAGGTTTCATATTTTTCAGATGTCCAGAGGTATCCCAACTTGCCAGTAATGTGGCCTTAAGATTTAGCAGAACTTGAAAATCTGAATATAGTAGAAAATGAATTCCATCTGTAATGTTAACATTTACAAAATAAATGATCACATTGTTAACGTAGCAATAAACACTTTCTATATTCTAGGCTCTGAAAGTATCTTGCTTACACAGTAAACCTGATAAAGTTTCAAAGATGATCCAATTAACTTTTCAGCAAAAGCTTTGCTTGAGTGTATCTTGGCTTCCTTTTTGACTGTTTTAGCCTTAAAGTCACAGTAATGTTTTCTTTTTCTGGGAATCAGATAATCTTCTATTTGGTGAACACTTTAATTTTTAATGGTCACCTGTATTTTGTGATATGCACGTGTTCAAATAATCTATAAGAACTAACCACTACCACCCACATATAAGATTATACAGGAATGGAAGAGTTTTGGCTGACTTACTGTATATAATTGTTCAGCCAAAGCAGATGGTAGACTCTACCACATACAATCATTTAGGGGTTTGAAGCAGTATCTTTAAATACAAATAATCTCAAAAATGCTAATATGTAAAGTATATTACTTACAGTGTTAACTAACCAAAATAGTTAAATTTGTTATCTTTCCTCCCTTTATAAGGATGCACCCATTATATGGATTCTGTACAAATCTGCAAAGATCACTTTTTTCCTTTTCAAAATTTATTTATTTTAATTTTTAATAGTGAGAACTTTAGTGTTGGGTAAATTGCTGCACAATTACTGGAAATGCTGAGAGTCTTTTGAAAAAATGTAGAAGTCTAAAGATAATGAAAAGTACATTTCTACAATGTCAAGTCCTTTGAGCTTCTGTCTAGTTGTACTCTGAAGAGATGGAAGATTAAGTACCAGCACAAGACACAAGGGAACAGGCTGCCAACTTGAGGGTTTCCCATGGACAACAGAGTGCCTGGCAGACACATGGAGGTTGAATCTGGGCTTCCTCCATGGCTGGGCCCTGAGAGGAGGATTTTGCTTAAATGATCAGAGAATAGACCACCTTTTTTCTTGTTAATAAGTAATATTTACCATGTAAATTTCTTTATAAATCTCTGAATAAAATAAAATTATAACCAGTATAGAAATGAACTCTTACTGACATGCCCCACAGCCTTCTTTAGAGAGCTCAACAGAAAATGTCTCCGCTGACTGTGAATTGGTCTTCTCTGAAAGCCAGCCAGCCCTTCATTGATAGCCCTGGATAAGGAAGGCCAGATACAACTCTTTGAAGATGTTGAGCTGAAATCAGAACCAAAAATCCTACCTCCAGTTGGCTCCTCTGTGAGAATGGATGGCTGGCATTATTTCACAGGCTGGGCAGTTGAGGTTTCAGATGAGCTTAATTGCTCTGTTACACAGGGATGGAAAAGGAGGAATGTGACATTGATTCAGTGCTCAGATTTTGCAGGTAAAGATAGGGTCAGAGAAGGGAATAAAGATTTCAGCAAATTGGTTTTTTGTTCTCTACAGTGGAAGTAATTTAAGAAACAGATAGTCTCTCACTCCAACTTCTCTTCCCTGTTATCTATCTGTAATATCGCTGTAAAAATTCTTTCTTTAAAGATTTCAGTCTTGGGCCAGTCCCGTGGCTTAGTGGTTAAGTGCGTGCGGTCCGCTATTGACGGCCCGGGTTCGGATCCCAGGTGCACACGGATGCACTGCTTCTCCGGCCATGCTGAGGCCGCGTCCCACATGCAGCAACTAGAAGGATGTGCAAATATGACATACAACTATCTATTGGGGCTTTGAGGAAAAAAAGGAAGAAGATTGGCAATAGATCTTAACTCAGAGCCAGTCTTCCTCAGCAAAAAGAGGAGGATTAGCACAGATGTTAGCTCAAGGCTGATCTTCCTGACACACACACGCACACACAAATTTCAGTCTTTTTTCTTTGCAGTCTGTTTTTTATCATCTTTATGAGTGCTTTGATTTCACCATCTTCTTGGCACCACAACGGTAGCCATTGAGATGTTATTATAGATTCAGTTTTGAAATTTTATCATCTTATCTCTATTTCCTCTGCCATTTCTCAGTTTTAGTTCTTATTGCATCTTATGCTTGAAAATATTTGAAGCTTATAGTGTGTATCAGTTCTTATTTTCTCAACTTTTTATTATCTAAGTGCCCTCAACTATCGCTTTCTTAAAAAAAGAAGTGAAATACATAACAGAACAATACACTGTAATAAATTGACCAATTATAAAATTAAGTTCAACCTGAAATCCCTCCCCACTTAACAGAGACCATTTTTCATAATTCATCATGCTTTAGTTTGGGCAGGGTCAGTTTATCAATGATTTTTGGATGTTTTAAACCACACGAGATGAATACAATATGGTAAAATTGTTAATCTTGCAGAAGTTGTAGAATTTACTGATGGTTAGAGAAGTTGATGGTGGAGAACCTGAATCATATGAAAAGTAGTTGATTAATTAGCACCTGACAGAGTTTGTTAATTTGTTAAAGATGATGATAAGACATACATGTTGAAAAGATAACTTTGCATATCAGAACATTGTCAGAGACCACTGGGAAAATTCATAATGTTCTCAAATACTACAAAAAATGACCATTTTTTCATAAAAGATGTCATACGTGATGGCATCGAATACTTATGTCAGAAAATTTGCAATGAAGAAAATTAACATTTGAGTCATTTTAATTCTAACAATTTGTTCATGCTTACTATTAGGTTAAAAACAATTTTTAGAAATAAAGTGATAAATGATGTACTTGCTTAATTTTTAATTATTTTAGGAAAAGACTTTTCCACATTTAAAAAAATGTTTATTTGTATTTATTTTATGCTGAATTTATTCCTAGGTCCAAAGACTTTTTTTAAATTAACTAACACCAATTCTTTTCAAACTCTTTAAAAAAGTTGAAGAGGATAGAATACTTCTAAAGTCATCCTATGGGGTTAGTACTACCCTGATATCAAAGCCAAAGACACTAAGAGAAAGGAAAACTACAGGTGAATACCTTTCATGAATATTGATACAAAAATCCTCAATAAAATCGTAACAAAGCAAATTCAGCAGCATATTAAAAGGATTATACATCATTTTTAAGTGGGATTTATTCCTGGAATACAAGGATGTTTCAATATATGAAAAGGAATCAATGTAATTAACCACATTAACAGAATGAAGGAAAAAAAGTGATCATCTCAATGGATGCAGAAAAGGCGTTTGACAAAACTAAACATGCTTTCATGTTAAAAACACTAAAAAACCCTCAGAGTAAAGGGAAGCTACTTCAACATAGTAAAAGCCATATACAGAAATCCACAGAGAACATCGTATTCAAGGATGAAAGACTGAAATCTTTTTATCTAAGATCAGGAGAAAGGTAAGAAGGCCCACTTTCACCACTTCTATTCAACATGGTATTAGAAGTTCTAGCCAAAGCAATTAGATAAGAAAAAGAAAGAAATAGCATTCAAATTGGAAAGGAAGAAGTAATATTATATTAGTTTACACATAATATTTTATATGTTGAAACCCCTAAAAATTCCACAAAAAAATTTTAGAACTAATAAATTATGCTAAGTAGTGGGACACAAAATTAACCTGCAAAAATTAGTTGTTCTCCTATACATTAATAACAAGTAATCTGAAAAAGAAATTTAAAAACTTTACATTTTTATTTACAATAGCATCAAAAAGAGTAAAATACTTAAGAATCAACTTACTCATGGAGGTAAAAATTCCAATGATTTTTTTGCAAAAATAGAAAAATCTATCCTAAAATTCCTATGGACTCCCAAGGGACCCTGAATAGCCATAACAATATAGAAAAAGAAGAACAAAGTTAGAGAACACACACTTCCTGATTTCAAAACTTACTACAAAGTAATCAAAACAGTGTGGTACTGGCATAAATACACACAATATACTTATGAAATATTATAGAGAGCCCTGAAATAAACCTTTGCCTATATGGTCAAATGATTTTTGACAAGGGTGCAAAGATCATTCATTGGAGAAAGGATAAGTTTTTCAACAAACGGTGCTGGAAAACTGGATACCCACATACAATAGAATGATGTTGGACCCTTACCTTACACCATATACAAAAATTAACTCAAAATGGATCCAAGATATAAATGTTAGAGTTGAAGCTATAAAATCCTTAGAAGAAAACACAAGGTAAAAGCTGCATGTCATTGGGTCCAAATGCCATTGCCAACAATGATTTCTTTACTATGACACCAAAGACGTAAGCAACAAAAAAAATAACAAATTGCACTTCATCAAAATGAAACGTTTTCTGTATCACAAGATACTAGCAACAGAGTAAAAAGGCAATGGTTGAAAAGATTTGCAAATCACATATCTGATAAAGGGTTAATATCTAGCATATATAAAGAACTTCTACAACTCAACAATAAAAAAACAACCCAATTTAAAAATGCACAAAGGACTTGAATAGACATTTCTCCAAACAAAATATAAAATGGCCAGTAAACACAGGAAAAGATGTTCAACATCACTAACTATCAGGAAAATGCAAAATAAAACCACAATGAGATACATGTTCACACCCATTAGCATAGTTACTATCACAAAATCAGAAAATAACAAGTGTTGGCAAGGATGTTGAGAAATTAGACCGCTTGTGCAATGAAGGTGCGAACATAAAATTGGAAAACAGTATGGCAGTTCCTTCAAAAATTAAAACTAGAATTCACCACATGATCTAGCAATTCCACTTATGGGTTCTGAAATAATAGAAAATACATTTATCAGTCTCTGCCTCCAGTTCCTGGCACAAAGCTCCTAAAACTTTGTAATTTCCTAAATGATAAGAACACTAGGAGCAACTCTTATTCTAATATTTGTCTTTGACACCATCCCTGACACAGAGACCCTAAAACCCTTGTAATTTCCTTTTTTTTTTTTTTAGGAAGATCAGCCCTGAGCTAACATCCGTGATAATCCTCCTCTTTTTGCTGAGGAAGACCGGCTCTGAGCTAACATCTATTGCCAATCCTCCTCCTTTTTTCTCCCCAAAGCCACAGTAGATAGTTGTATGTCATACTTGCAGATCATTCTAGTTGCTGTATGTGGGATGTGGCCTTAGCATGGCCGGAGAAGCGGTGCATCATTGCACGCCCGGGATCCAAACCTGGGCCGCCAGTAGCGGAGCATGTGCACTTAACTGCTAAGCCACGGGGCTGACCTCCTTGTAATTTTCTAATTGATAAGAACACTAGGAGAAGCTTTTGTTCTATTGAGGCAACTCTGGATGGGATTCTGGATGGCTCCTGGATGGGGGCTGGTCACCAGGAAGACCAAGCCCTGATTAGAAGATTCGAATTTTTAGCCCTACCCCTTATCTTGCAGAGAGGGGAGGGGGGCTGGAAACTGAGTTAATAATTAATCATGCTTACGTGACAGAGTCTCCATTAAAATCCCAATAGAAGGAGGTTCAGAGAGCTTCCAGGTTGGCAATGACAAGGAGTGCTTGGAGAGTGGTGCACTTGGATATGGCATGAAAGCTCTGTGCCCCTTCTCACATACCTTTCCCTATGCACCACTTCCATTGGCTGTTCTTGAGTCATATCCTCTTATAATAAACTGGTGATGTAGTAAATGTTTCTCTGAGTTTTGTGAGCCACTCTAGTAAATTAATCAAACCCAATGAGGAGGTTGTGGGAACCTCTGGTTTATAGCCAGTCAGTCAGAAGTACAGGTAACAGCCTGGGCTTGTAACTGGCATCTGAAGTTGAGGTGAGGTAGGGTGGGTGTGCAGTCTTATAGGACTAAGCCCTCAACCTGTGGAGTCTGATGTATCTCTGGGTTGACAGCATCAAATTGAGTTGAATTATCTGACGACTAGCTGGCATTCCAAGAATTGCTTGTTGGAGGTGTGGGGAACCCTCCCACGTGTGAAAAAATGAATCTCAGAAAACCATTTATGGGCATACACCCAAAGTGATTGAATGCAGAGGTATAAAGACATAAATAAACACCCGTGTTCTTAACAGCATTATTCAAAATAGCCAGAAGCTGGAAGCAAACCAGGTGTCCATCAACAGATGAAATAACAAAAAAAATGTGGTGTATACACAGAGTGGAATACCATTCACCCTTAAAAAGGAAGAAATTCTGACACATTTTATGACAAGGAGGAATCTTGAGGACTTTATGCTAAGTGAAATAAAGCCATCCACAAAAGGAAAAATACTGTATGATTCCACTCATATAAGGCACTTAAAGTACTCAAATTAATAGGAATAGAAAGGAGAATGGTGTTTCCCAAGGGCAAGAGGGAAGGATAACAAGGAGTTGTTGCTTAATGAGCACAGAGTTTCAGTGCAAGGTGAAAATAGTTCTGTGGATGGTTGGAGGTTATGGCTACACAACAATGTGAATGTACTGCATGTCACTGAACTGTACACTTAAAAATGGTTAAAATCGTCAATTTTAGGTTATGCATATTTTATGACCATTTAAAAAAATTAATTATTTTCAACAAATGAACAAACACTAACTACATGCAATAACATAGATGAATATCACAACCAAAATGCTGCATAAAAGAAATTATATTCAAAAGGCTATAGATTTTTTAATTCCATTTATATAAAATCTAAAAAAGAAACAAAACCAAGGTCTGGCTTCCAGTAATGGTGGAGTGGCTTGTTGAACTGACACTCTCACATATAACAATGATAAAATCTGAATACATATTATATGTATTTATATAGAATCATGTATTTATATGTAATATACATATAATAAATGTGTATATGTGTGTATGTAAAAATGTCTTCCGAAAGCAAGCAGAACTGACAGGGAGCCTTCCCTTAAATGATGGGAATTGTACCAGGAGGTATTTGCAAGCTTGAGTCTTTTGCCTCAAAGCATTCCAAAATCTGTACATGGCCGAGACAGGGGAAAAACTACAGTCTTACTTGTAAAGTTAGAGGATGTATTTTGGGGCTGACAGAGTAGCTGGAAAGTTAAGGGAGAAATTCTGGAAGGGAGGGAGACACACAGAGGAAAATCTCAAAATATGTACGTAAGTCTCCCCCCCACACACACCAAATTGGCAGATCTTTGAACAACACACATGCAGGGTAGACCCCAGAGGGCTTAGTGTAAAAACAGCAATTGTTAGATGAAAGAACTGAATGAGGATTTCAGCTATGCTCACGGTAAAGGAGAGAAGATTGGAGTTTCAGTCCAGCCAAGTTAACTCCCTGCTAGAAAAATAACAACACTCTTCAAAGGAATACAATAGAATCCAGAGTCTCTATAACTATCATTCATGGTTTCCAGTACACAGTTTAATTTTTTTTTTTAATTTATTTTTCCCCCAAAGCCCCAGTAGATAGTTGTGTGTTATAGCTGCACGTCCTTCTAGTTGCTGTATGTGGGACGTGGCCTCAGCATGGCCGGAGAAGCAGTGACTCGGTGTGCACCCGTGATCTGAACCCAGGCCGCCAGTAGCAGAGCATGCACACTTAACTGCTAAGCCATGGGGCCGGCCCTCCAGTACACAGTTTAAAAAATCATGAGATTTGAAGAGATGGGAAAATGTAATCCATATATGACCAAAAGCAGGGAGGAGAAACTCTCCCCATGGTGTTGCAATTAGCTGACAAGGATAAGACAGCAGCTATTATAAAGATGATCATGGTGGTATGAAAAATATTCTCATAATGAATGAACATATCTGGAAACTCAGCAGAGAAGTGGAAATTACAAAAAAGAACCAAATAGGAAGATTAAATAAAAAAAATACTTTTGAGTTTACATGTACATTAGAAACAGTAGAAGAGGGCAGGCCTTGGGGCTTAGCAGTTAAGTGTGCGGGCTCCACTGCTGGCGGCCCCGGGTTCGGATCTTGGGCTCGCACGGATGCACTGCTTCTCTGGCCATACTGAGGCTGCGTTCCACATACAGCAAATAGAAGGATGTGCAGCTATGACACAGAACTATCTACTGGGGCTTTGGGGCAAAAAATAAATAAGTAAATAAAATTAAAAATAAAAAGGAACAGTAGAAGAAACATGAAGATAGAGCAATAGAAATTATCCAGTCTGAACAAAAGAATGTAAAAATTTTGAAGAAAAATGAAGAGAGCCTTACCTGTGAGATGATTGAGTCCCCAGCAGAGAGGGGAGAGACAGAAAAATTAAATGAGGCAGAAAGACAAATCAATAAGTAATAGCATAAAACTTCCAAAATTTGGTAGAAAATCTAAAATTTTAGATCCAAGGAAGTCAGCAAACCCAGAAAATAAAATACAAAATAAAACCATACCTGGGCACATGATAGTCAAGCTGCTAAAATCCAAAGATAAAAACAAAATCTTGAAAGCAGTCAGAGAAATACATATATACAAGAGAAGACATTACATACAGGGAGGAATAATGTCATTGATGGATGATATATTATCAAAAACAAAAGAGACAAATCAACAACAAAATGACATCATTCAAGTGCAGAAACAAAACCCAAAAGTCAACACGAGATTCTATATTTAGCAGATCTCACTTTCAAAAAGGAGGCAGAAGCCACAATAATATTCCGCACACCCATTAGGTGGCTGAAATAAAAAATAAAATTGCAAATATCAAGTCCTGGTGAGGACAAGGAGCAACTAGAACTGGGAATGCAACATGATAGTTGCATTCGGATAACGATTTAGCAGGTTCTTATAAAGTTAAACATACACTTATTATATGACTCAGATATCCCACTCCTAGGGATTTACTCAAGCAAATTGAAAACTAATGTTTAAACAAAATCTTTGGGTGAATATCCATAACCATGTTATTCATAATTGCCACAAGCTGAAAACAAACTAAATGTCCTTCATCAGGTGAATGGAGAAAGAAATTGTGGTGAATTGGGACATTAGAATACTACTTGGCAATAAAAAGGATAAACTCTTGATTCACACAACAACATGGATGAATCTTGGCTGCATTTCTCTAAGTGAAGGAAGCCCGATTCAAAAGGCTGTACAGTATGTGGTTTCATTTGTATGACTTTCTAGAAAAGTCAGCATTACAGAGATGAAAAATGATCAGTGGTTGCCAAGGGATGGAATGGGGGAAGGGGTTGATTACACAGGGACAGTATGAGAGAATTTTGGGGAGTGAAAAAAACAGCTCTGTATGCTACTGTGGAGGTGGATACATGACCATAAAGTTGTCAAAACCCACAGAACTGTACACTACAAAGAGTGAATTTTACTCTGCAAATTTTAAAAATCAATCAGGATGCTGGGGAACTCAGATGAAATGCAGTGACAAATGAATCTCACTGTATTACAAGCATGTGACATAGCCACACATAATGGGTGGGGATGAAAGGTCCTGACCTAAGTTACATTGGAAGACAGTGTTTTGATGGGATACTGTAAAACTAAAGTAATGTACACAAACACTCTACTCTAGGTGTTAAGTTTGTTTTTCATAAGGGTATGGATTAGCAATTCTGAAACTAGTTGACACATTAGGAAATATATTGTAGCTAACTGGAGTTAAATTTCTCACTGTTGGTCAAAGAAGTTAAAAATAAACAAAAGGAGAATGCTAGAATAAACTCTGTGGTGCTGGATAGGAGTTGGAAGTATCAGTATGAATCCATGTCACTTCTAATATATCTATCCAGATAGATGGATAGATTGATAGATGAATAGATAGATGTGTATACCTGTGTTTATATTTATACATACATTTCCAGGCTCTGCTGAGAGGGTCCAGAAGCACTGACACCCTAGTATCAATGAGCACAATTACCTCCCAGATCTTGGTTTCTAAATATCATTCTCCAATAAAAAGAACCATGTTTTCTTGGAGAAATGGCTAATTCTAGGGTGGAGATGGAAAATACAATATGAACCTGGACCATCTTGTAGTGTCAGAAGTAGGAAAGTGCTTTAAATAAAACACAGCAAATGATGAGATGTGTCAAAAGGAATCAATCTGAAAGACTTCTCAATGGCTCAAGCTGGAAAACTGTGAGCAACATAATAAATAATGGTAGCATTGGATTATTACACAGAGAATAAAATAAATATCCATGAGTCTATACTGACATAAAATAGATTAAATAAGAAAGGAAGAAAGAAAGAGGCATAAAAAAGAATAAGAGAAAGAAAGGAAGAAGGACGGGAGAAGGAGGGAGGGAATCTTCCTCACAGAATTCCAAATAATAAATGTGGCTGGATAGCATGAAATAGAGAATCACCACTAGAACACCACAGTAATAATTATTGTGGGTAAGGCTGACTGATGAATGCAAAAACTGTGGGTGAAATTAAAAAAAAAGAATACATTTGCAGAGCCTCAAATCATCTGCCTCAAAATATATAACTTTTTAATGTTAATTACTTTAAAAGACCTAGGAGTATTGAAAGCAAAAATTATAACACTGTATTGTGGGATTTATAACATGAGAAGATGTAAAATTTATGATAACAATAGCACAAAGGACAGACAGAGGTAAATGGAACTGTTCTGTAGCAAGTCTTCCATATTTTACATTGATTAAACTGGTGAACTATTAAGTCTAGGTAGGCTGTGATATGTTAAAGATGCATATTGTAATCTGGACCAACCACTAAAAAATGCAAAGGTGTGTCACTTAAATGCTAATAAAGGAATTAAACAGCATACCAAAAAACGTTTGTACAAGACTGTTCACAGGAGATGACCTGCACGTCCCCAGGAGGAGATGAGCCCACTGCGGCGCATCCACAGAGCAGAACGCCCTCAGCCGTGCCGAGGAGCAAACGCTGACACACACATGCTGGGAGAGACTCATCAACCTCGTGCCGAGGGAAGCAAGCTGGACAGAAAACAATACACGTGGGATGATTTCAGCCAAGATGACCCTATGCTGAAAAAACCAGAACAGCGGTTGCCTCGGGGGAAGGATGAAATTGCCTAGGAAGGAACAGGAAGGGGTTTTCTGGGGGTGATGGAAATATCCTGTTCTTAAAGGGGTGAAGGTTATATGGGCATGTTTATTTGCCAAAAATGTAAGGTTGAGATTTGTGCCTTTCAGTGTGCGTACTTCTTACCCCCCCCCACACACAAAGGACTAAAAGAATAATAAAGTGATGTGGGAGTGGGATGGAGTGTGGAAGAAACAAAAATGGCAGATGATTAGAAGTTGTTGAAGCTGGGTGACGAGGCTACTATGCTGTTTTGTATATTGTGTATATTGTTTAAATTGTTCTGTAATAAAACACTTGTATAAGAAGACAAACTCGATATATAGTGTTCGCTGGTAAGATGTTAGCTACCTTTGGGGAGGAAGGAGGGAGAAAGGGATTGTCGGGGCCTGAGTGAAGCTGGTGCTAGTTCTTGGTCACACAAGTGTGTTCACTTTGTAATAATTCTTTGAGGTTCACATGGATGACATCTGCGTATATTTCTATACGCATGTTATACATCAATAAACATTTTAAATCCGGCATATTTGCAAAAAGATCCTAACTCAATATCTCAGAATAACAGCAGTGTTTTGTTTTAAAGTGGAACACGTTCACTCATGACATCATCAGATGGATTTTAATACTCCCAAGTATCTAGTAATGCCCTCACCCTTGAGTGGCCCCCCTGGGTGGTTCCATTTTTGCCTCAATTTGGCAAGTGGCATGGCTTTGAGTTTTTATGATGGGTATGGGCCCTTAAGGTGGGTGGGTTCCAAGGGAAGGATCTCTGCAGCGACCCTGATCACGAGGTCCAGAGGGAGGAACATGGCAGGCTGGATGGATGGAAGGGATGGTAGGACAGATGGCCTTGAAAAGGCAAATTCCAGGATCCCATGCACCTGGTATTTCCATTTTAGATATTGAATTTACATTTCAAATACTGGCCAGGGAGCTTCCACCAGGGCTGCAAGCAAGCTCAGCAATAGCCAGGCTGGTGAGCCCCACCCCTACCTGAGTACTGGCCTCAAAGGATGCAGCCCAACCACACTGCACAACTCTGGGGGATTGGCAAGGCATGGAGAGATGACATTGTATAGAGAAGAGGCGGAGTAGAAGGTGGGGTGTAGAAGCAGAGGGGCGTGGGCCAGGGGTGGAGGGACAGGTGGGAGTGGGGTCCCCTAGCTGTGTATGCTTGGTGCTTTTGTCTCTTAACCATTCCCTGCTGGGAGCTTGCAGGACAGCAGGACTACAACTCCCAAGATGCTCTGGGCACGGGGCGGTGTCTAGCCCTGGGGGGAGGAGCAGGGCTGTGAAGGCTTGCCTCAGGGCCAAACCCCCATTGACTCAGGACTCTGGTCCTGCACCCGCTCCAACTGGACTGAGTCCCGGAGGGATGTGACGGGACGAGAGGGACCAAGGAGTTAGGAGGGTGTGGCAGCTGCATGGGCAGCTGCGGGCCTGCAGTGTGCAACTGCTTTTGTCCAAAATTGAAGCTGAACTCATGCCTCTTCCCCATCGCCTCCCTCCGTTGCTTGATTCCTCCTCCCCCCTGTGTGCCTGTGGGTCTTTCCACAGCCTCCTACCTAGTCCAAGGCCAGGTGCTTCTCTAAAGTGCTTATGGGAACTGGTTTGACATCCCAGAAACTTTCCACTTTGCCTGCTGCCCTCTGCCTTCTCCAGCCAAAGTGCCATCATTTCATCAGCTTTTGGGAGACATTCGCCCTTGTGGTCCCTCTTGCAAGCCCAACTGAAGAGTTTGCAGGGTGGTAACATTGGCTGTTGCTTGCCTTTTTTGCAGATGTGGAAGTTGAGGCATCTGTGGGGTTACTCACTGGTTTCCCCACAATCCACTAAGAGCAGAGGAGAACAAATCAATTCCCAGGCAAGTATCTAGTAGACCGTTTTCACCAACCCATTCCAGTGCAGAGGCCTCCGAAACAACATCCTTAAGATGAGAATAGCTTAAGTATTTTGCCCTTTAGATTGACCACCTAATCTCAGCTCAGGCCTGAGTGGCCAGTCTCTCAGGGACATGGGTGGTGATTCTGGTCCCTCAGGAAGAGACCGGTGGTCCAGCTTTGCGAGAGGGATGTTCGTGGTAGACAGCACCTGGGCAGCATTTGAAACCCGTCAGCTTTAACATCTCTGTTTTGGATTCAGGCAAGTTTCCCAGATAAACACACCTCGGGATAGTCAGATGTACCGTATTCTTTAAAAATTGATTACATCAGTGAAAAGAACAGAACATAAAATATCCTGCTCATTTGCAAAAGATAAAATGCAAGCAAGACTTTCTTGTTAATTTTTTTCTGCTCATTCTCTTGGCTGTACTGTACGCTTGAATGCAGAAACAAAAAACTTGAATTGCCGTATTCTCTTTTCCTGAGATTAGTAAATTAACTTAAAAGTCTTATGGAAACCTGTGGAGGAATGATTAGCGGTTTTTCTGATTTATGTCATCCTTACAAGTCTGGGCGTTGATTTAAATGAAAACAAGTCCTTGTTTATATCAAACACCCCAATAGGTTACATTTCCGATTCCTGAATGTGTAATATTATCAAAACAACTGGAAAAGCTGGTCATCGAAACTAGACCCTGTCACTTTGTCAAGAATTTGCCTCTTTATGAATTAATGACACATGAATTCTTCAACATTTTTGTAAAGAAAGGATGAGAATCTCTGCAGTGTCTCTGAATGTGGCAAGACGGGGAATTCTCGTTAGACCGCAACCTCGGGTTCTTCTCTCGTGTTCAACAGGCCCGGGTGGTAGTCCGTGTGGTCAGGTGCAGCACCGCTCCCCAGCCCCCAGTGTTCCATCCTACTCTGGCCTGTGACCTCTTCAGGGGGTTCTGATGACACTCGTCCACAAGTGTTGGAAGGAGACATTGTAACGTGAGGATATTCCTCATCTTGAAACAAGAATTAATTGAGAGGAAAGTCTCTGGGTCTGTGTGCTCCGATGCACTGCTGTTGGGGTGTGGCTGCAGTGACCACTGTGCTCCCAGCAGTCCCCACAATGGCTGCCTCAGACATTTGATCTCCTGGTGCAACCACAGCAGCTGTTGACAGAGCTGGGCGCTCACCATGGTTAAGTGTCTTCCATCAATTTTGTGGCTCTGACCCTCCTCTGATCAGCCCCTTCCCATTCCTATCTGCTGCATTGATTGCTTTGTAGTTGTTTCCTAGGAGCCACTGTGTATAACTGGATTTCACAGTGTCTTTAGGGACCCACCTTCACTACACGAGTCACTGTACAACAGCCACTTATCCTGGTGTAGCCCATGTTCGTCCTCTAAAGTGGAGCTGTGAAAAACCCTGCTTACTCGGAGCTCCTCTCATTCTCATGCTGCTGGGGCTGCTTATGAAGCTGGGCATCTCGTCTTTGGTCTCATCACATTATTCTTTTCATCGATTATTCTGAAGTCGGATACGACTTTGTTAATAATGTGACACTGGCTGTCACAGGCACTTCTATGTATCTTCCCCAACAGCTCTGTGAAGTGTGCCTGTGATTCCCATTTTACAGGGGGGACACTGAGGCTCAGAGAGGTCGAGTAGCTTCCTTCACACAGTTTCTTGGTGCATTTTGAGTCTCCGCCTGGAACTCCGCCTCTCAGGTGTGTGCACTTAGCTGGTGTTCCACTTTGTCCCTCTCTGCCAGCCTCACCAAAGGCACACGGTCCATCCTGAGTCCATTGTCTGCTAGTTGGCAGTCACCCTGCACAAACAGGCCCTGGATGGGGAGTGGACTAGCAGGGCGTGGTCGTCCGGCCTACCCTGGGCAGATTCTAGGTTTATTGCAAGAGCTGGAGCAGTGGAAAATACTGACCATCACTCACCTGCAAGGTTTCTTATGTAGAAATACTCCACTGACTTTTTAGAGGTGTCATGTCTTTTTGTCTTCATTGCTCCTCTGGGCTTTCTCCTACAGTCCGTGCTGTGCAGTAACATACAGTACAGAGACTGGTGAACATCATACTGTTGCCCTGCACCAAACGGTCACATCATTCATTTTTCTAATTATGAAAGAATTACATACTTTGTAAAAAAAGGCAAATTACACAGATCTATGTAGAGTAAAGTGAAACCTTCCCCTTCCATCCCCTTCCCTGCACACTCACTCCCCTACTCAGAAGGAACTATTGTTAAGAGGTGGCAGCTTATTCTTCTGGACATTTCCTATGAATTTATAAATACACATAAAGTTTTTTTAACATAAATAAATTACATAACTACATCGTTTTGCAGCTTGCTGTTTCCCAAAACATATATCATAGACGTCTCTCCTTATCAGTGCACGTCCCTCTAACTTAGCTTTTTAGAAGTTTTAGAGCTACTCCAAAGAACAGGAATACCACGATCTGTTTATTTCTTCTTTGATAGAGATGGGGTTATTTCCAGTTTCACTATTATACATAATGCTGCAGTAAGATCCTTGTATGGAATTTATTACACTGCTATTCAACTGCTCAATTTGCTTTGTTCCCTTTTAGTCAGAGACTATGATATATTTTTAACAATTTTATGGGAATTATTTTATAGGGAAATTAATTTTATCTCTGAATCAAGACATTTATGGGGAAACTGGACTTCAAGGTCATCCATCTCAGTATTGTGGAGAAAAATCATGAAACTTAGAAGATATTATGCTAGCTGCATCACATTCTAACAAGTCACGTTAACAATTTAAAGTTGAATGTTTGGGCTGGCCCGGTGGCGCAAGCGGTTAAGTGCGCGTGCTCCGCTGCCGCGGCCCGGGGTTCGCGGCGGCCCCAGGTTCGCGGGTTCGGATCCCGGGCACTCACCGACGCACTGCTTGTCAAGCCATGCTGTGGCGACGTCCCATATAAATTGGAGGAAGATGGGCATGGATGTTAGCCCACGGCCAGTCTTCCTCGGCAAAAAGAGGAGGATTGGCAGATGTTAGCTCAGGGCCGATCTTCCTCACAAAGCAAAAATAAAAAACAAAATAAATAAAATTGAATGTTAGTATAGCCTCTACAGTCTTTGTTCAGAAGAAGGATGACATTTTCTTGTCTTGAAAACTTCTGACTCCAGGGGCTCTCAGTTGGGCTTCAGAGAGGATAAGATGTTGGTGTTGTATCTGTTTCTTTTCAGCTGTAGGCTGCATCTTCTAAAGATCATAGAATTGAACATGGTCCAATCTGTATATATGATTTGGGTCAAAAATTCAAAGTAATGAACCCAAGATAGGAATCTATAACTTTGGTTCATTTTTAAAGTTTTTTTTTTATTTATTTATTTTTTCCCCAAAATCCCCAGTAGATAGTTGTATGTTATAGCTGCACATCCTTCTAGTTGCTGTATGTGGGACGCGACCTCAGCACGGCCGGAGAAGCGGTGCATCGGTGCGCACCCGGGATCCGAATCCGGGCTGCCAGCAGTGGAGTGCGCGCACTTAACTGCTAAGCAACTGGGCCGGCCCTATAACTTTGGTTCTTAATGAAGAATTTCCTTTGATATCCTCAAGTCTCTGTGATTACTAGTAAAAACTCACCTGTGGATGAAGAGATGTGGTTCTGCTGGCAATGTCTGGCTTGAACATCTATAGTTAAGGCTGCCACATCCCTAGGTAGATTAGACTTGACCTCTCCATGACCTCTGCCCTTGTTCTTTGACGTGGGAAAAATAAGAATTTAAAAAAACTGTTGTTACTAGCACTGAATGCTAGAAATGCCCATTAAAGAGTGAGTTTGGTTTGGTAAACCAAAGGGAGTATAAGCAGAAGAAAATCTTTAATATCTATGAAATTTCAAGAAGTTCTAAATTTTTTAAATGTAACTCTATTTTTGCAACAATGCAAAATGTATATATATGAATGAAATATCCCTCTGTCCATTTCTTAACTTGTTTCCATTGATTTGATGGATTTATCCTCTAATCAGGATTCCAAGTGTGAAAGAACATCTTGGTATTTCAAAGAAAAGAAGCCATTGATATTTGATTTGCTTTTAGCTCGGCTTCCTACAGGTTTGAGGAATAAATTATCATGTAATGATACAATGATTCTGAAATCTAATTGTTAATTAGAGGAGTGTAAGGGATGATTGAATGGTGGTTCATCCCCATGGTCAGGGGTATTGTACACATGGACATGTAAACACGAATCAGGAAGCTGCTTCAGCCCCGTGACATCGCTGAGAACCACAGTGCAGGAGGATCTAGGGGCACAGCCCTTTGCCTCGATCTCCTGGGTTACATGTAGATCCAGAGGTCTTGACAGTGGCTTCAGAGCAGCTAACTTTTGTCTATTTCTCCCCTTCCTTCTCTCCAGCTTATCTCAAACAGTCCTGACTACCATGTTTTAAAGTAAGGCCAATTATAGTTATTTACATGAGCTTCTTGTTCATTATTGAAGAGTAATAATCAGGCATAACATTAAATATCATTTAATCTACCTAAATAAATTTGTTGTACCTTTTAATTGATTAGAACACTAAAGTTGGTTCAGAGTTTGATATTCACCAAGTGCGTTAATCTGCTTACAACTGCCATGTGCCTCACTCCTCTTAGAAGTGTATCATTGGCCCATCACAAGATTTTAATGACTCAAATCATCGTAAATTAAGATAATGCACTCTCTTTTTGATGACCGGGAAGCACATGGGTCCATTTTGGAAATATGCCCATCTGTCTTTTCTCCCCATGGGAAGTTTCTTGTCACTAGGTCTCCAGGTGGCTTGCACAAGCCCTAGGTCTGTAATAGCTTGGTGCCTCTCCTTCTACTTGGGGTAGAAATAAAAGAGGTCAGAGAGACTTATTAAAGTTTTGGTTGCATGAAGTCTTCTATGAAGACCATCCATACATATTGTTCTGGATAGCTCTCTGTTCCTAAGACTACTAGTTATTTTAAGGGCTTGTCAGAAACCGTGAAAGATCTGATGTTTTACCTTACCTGCAAACCAATAAGTTAGCCTACAATGGTCTTACAGGTGCTGGCAAAAGTCAAGAGACCCATGCGTCAGAGACAAAGGACTTAATGACACAACAATAGCGGTGGCCAGAGTATCAGCATTTGCACCAGTTCAATAAATCTCACTTCCTACAGGGTGATACACAGTGGGCCAGGTGACATGCAGAGAGATGCAAGATCTCAGAGCCTAAGGAACTCAAATCTTTGATAACGGGCAGGATGTCTGCTAACCTTTGCCCTGGGGGCGGGGGGTGTTATTTTTATTATACTGGGCAGTAAGCAAGGCTGCCCTTTGCTCCAGAGGAGGCCACTATTTCTATCTTCCAAGGCTGACAGCTCTATGCACATCCTTGAAAAGACAGCCTGGTTTTACTGGCTTTCAAAGATAAGCTTGAATGAGACTTGATCATCATTCAGTTCTTCTGTTTCCTGTATTGAGATTGTGCAAATATGTTCTTTTCTCTGTAAAGTTCACTAACTTTATTCATACATAAGAGATGCTTTTGGTTCTATTTATTAAGTTGAAATTTTCTTATTAGAGAAAATGATGAAACTATTATGGGTTGGATGTGAAAGTATGTTTTTTCAGGAAAAATGTGAAAGTAGATCGGTGCTCGCAGAACTTTGCCACAAGGAGCTGATAGCAACTTAAATGATTTTAATTTGAATACTGTTTTGTACAACTTTCTTCCATCTTACATCATCCTCTCAGCTTCCTGTAATTCCCATATTGGAATGGGGCAGTTTCAGGGATTCACTGAACTCATATACAGTATTCAAATGGTTTTGTCTGTCGTGGTTTTTTAATTGAGATAAAGTTGACATACAACATTAAATTAGTTTCAGCGGTACGACATAATGATTCAATGTTTGTATATATGTTGAAATGATCACCACAATAAGTCCAGTTAACATCCGTCCCCATATAGTGTTACAAATTTTTTCTCTTGTGATGAGGACATGGCATATTTCAAGGTGCAGAAGAATCAACGATGATGTCATACTTTTCCATATACAGCTTGATGAATTTGGACTTAAGCATACACCCTTGAGACTGTCACCACCATCAAGGCCACAAACATATCCATCATCTCCCAAAGTTTTCTCTCACCTCCTTTATTACTATTATTCTGTTGTAAGAACTCTTAATATCTACTCTATTAGCAAATGTAACGTATACAATACAGTTTTGTTAGCTGTAGGCACTATGTCGTATCCTAGATTTCCAGAACTTATTTATCTTGATAACTGAAACTTTGTATCTTTGAACATCAGCTCCCCATTTCTCCATCTCCCCAGCCCCTGGCAACCACCATTCTAACCTCTGCTTGTGTGAGTTTGACTATTTTAGCTTCCACAAATAAGGGAATATTTGCCTTTCTCTGTCTGCCTTATTTCACTTAGCACAATGTCTTTTAGGTGCATTCATGTTATCAAATATAGCAACAATTCCTTCTTTTTTCAATGTTGAAGAATATGCCATTTCTTTATCCCTTCATCCATCAGTGACGTTTAGGTTACTTCCATATCTTGGCTATTGTGAATTTGCTGCAATGAACATTAGAGGGCAGATATCTCTTTGAGACCCTGATTTCAATTCCTGTGGGTGTCTACCAGAAGTGGGATTGCTGGATCATAAGCTAGTTTTCACTTTTGGAGGAAATTCCATACTGTTTTCCATAATGGCTGTACTAGTTTACATTCCCACGAGGGTTCCTTTTCTCCACATCCTCACCAACATTTGTCATCTTTAGTTTTTTTGATAATCGCCATCATAACAGGTGTGAAATGATAGCTCATTGTGGTTTTGATTTGCATTCCCTGATTTGTGATGCTGAACAACTTTTCATACACCTTCTGGCCACCTGTATGTCTTCACTGGAAAAATTTTACTCTGGTCCCTTGCCCATTCTTTAAATTGATTTGTCTTTTTGTTTTTGAGCCAAACAAAAAAAGAGAACAAAATTTCCAGGCATTATGGGTGCTTCCCAGTTGATGCAGATGGCTTTGTATTTACAGTGGTACAAAAAGATCGTGTTTCGTGCTTTTTCTTCAGCTTGTCATAAGACCAGCAGTAGCTGCGGCACGGCAGATAATCGGGATCTTCTGGGTTTGGAGGTTTACAAAATAAATGAGTGGTAAGGAATTTTTTATTTTTCCAAGGAAATTATTGTGATCATAGTCCATGGAATCCAGGATTGATAGGTGTAGGAGGAAATTAAGGTGAGAATCGTTGATCTGGCATTACTACTGATCTTGAGGGACAGGTACCTACTGTATGAATGTTTGAATAAAAATATTAGAGATCAGGCATCTGTGATGGGTGAATATGTTTTCTGAGTTATTTACTTTTGAACATAACCATTTGGATTATGTGAACATCTAGGATATGGGAGTAAGTTGTTAACGGGGTGGTTGATAACATCACTATTGATTTAACCTCTATGAACACAAAGTGGTCAATGGATTAAGCAAATGAGTAGACAGAAAACACAGAAATGGTAAGATTTGGGATTTAGTAAAGGACTGGGGGCCGACTGTCCTGAGAGGGAATGCCAGGACCTGTGCGGTTGAGAGTGACAAGGAAAAGAAGAGAATAGACTAACACTCAAACAAGGAGGGCGTGTTAACAGGATGGAGGGGGAAATGATCTGGAGGAGCCTTGAGTTTTGACCTTGAGCTTTCTGTTCTTGATGCAAGTCTGCCTGATGACATCCCAGGACACAGGTCAGATATATCCCGAGTGCGTAGAGGGAGGGTGGAAGTACAAAACAGCCAGGATAATTGTCCTAAAAAGGCAGGCCTCTTTTATCATTTGACCCAGTTTCATGGTTTGTTTTTATAGGGTAAGAGGAAAAGAAGGATGATAAGTCACGTCTTCACAGAAGAAGCAGCGTAACTGTGGGAACCAGTCCAAACCAAAGCCTGGTTTAAGCATTTCCATTCTTTTGAGGTTGTCCAGTGACATATTCAAGAGGCCAGTTACTAGAATCCCATCCCATCCTGGCAATTTCTGGTCTCTGAGAGGACAACTTGGACCAGCCCCACCAGATCTGCTGGCCCGAGAGACCGCAAGGACTCCAGGCCTGCAGCAGTGCATGACAACGCGTAAGTCCTTTCAATCTTGCCAAAACGTTGTAAAAACTTGCACCTAGTCACACAGGTGAATCCCTGCCAGGTGTGCTCGCAGGTGGTCTGCATTCCAGGTCCCATTCCCACTCCTGCTGGTCTTCAGATTTGGCAGAGATGATTCCAGGAACTGATCTGTGCATTCCACAGCTCCACTGTGGAGGTATCAGGAAGGAGGAAAGGGCAGTGAAGAGCACAGGAGCGAGACTGGTGATAGCACTGATGGCGGACACACTTGCTAGCAAGGCAGAGAAAGTGAGGGTCTAAGAAGGCCATCCTGACAGCAGATGAAATGGAGCAGGCACCTCAGTGTGGTCTCTTGGCAGCGTCCCTAATGTTTCCTTGCTTTGAGCTCTTGAAACTTTAAAATATATTGATACTTTTCTTTTATTAAACTCTGCTTCGAGACATAGAAAATATAGACAACAGTTTCTTTCTGAGGTGAGAGGTTGAGTTTCAGGGGAGGAGAGAAAGATCTTCCTTTTTCATGCTGTTCTCTCATTTTCCTTTACTATGTATATTATTTATTTGTACTTTAAAGTCAGCAGCGAATTATCAATGTCACGGGATGATTCAGTTTTTCCCCTCACAGTCACAGTAAAACCTACTAAAAATGGATTATTCTTTTTGTATAATATTCCAATAGACTCCAAAATATTATTTCAAACGCACTTTTGTGTCTATGTTCTCAAATTAGATATTTACTTCTTGGTCTCCATTTTTCTGTTCTCTGTTGCATACCAATTCAGAGTTGCATCTAAGGAAATACCAGATTTCCCTCAGTTTTTTAGATCCATATGTGTTGGAAATTTGATTCATGGAGATGAACATGGCAGTTGGGGGATCGTGCGATTATCAAAAGAGATCTTTTCAGCATCAATAATGCGGAAAGAACCCACTGCTTGTTGGGATTTAATTGTCTATTTGAGGGATCAAGCTTTCACTGTTGGCTCTTCTCTTTCTCTTTGGAGGGAAAGTACAGCCTTCCCAGTCTTTCCGTTACCAAATCACTTTCCTGGGTGGCTGTGCCATGTCAGGAAGGGCTTGGGATGCTGGGAACCAGGATTCATTTTCAGCTTCTGGTTGTCCTGAGAAGGCTTCCCTGGCAGAGTGCAGCCTGTGTGTCTGGGTGACACTTGCAGCCATCAGAAATGAGGGGATAACTCACAAATGCCAAGCGATTCATCTGGTCCTTGTCTTACAGGGTGTTCCCAAAGGATGAGGTTCAAAATGCCACTTGGTAACCATTTGAAAGCTCCTAGTCATGGGGTGGGTTCTCGGTGCGAGCTCAGAGCAGTGTCTGTTCACCACCAGATGGGAAGCATTTCAGTATTTTAATTGGTAAGGCTGTGTTCATGCACGTCCATGGACCATCAGTTCAGTGGCATTCCCTGCTGTAGCCCCCCACACCTCTGTCGTGCGTCATCTTTGAAAGCTCCAAACAGTGTTCACACCCCAGCAGGTGGTGGTAATGTAACCACAGCACAGGACTGGGGACAAAAACACAAAAACCCAGGGGCAACACAGTTTATGGGCTCAGGCCTAATTGCCCCATTTGGACGAGTTGGTAACACCAACACTTAGTGTGTAAACTGGAGGATTGTCCAAGACCATGGACCTCAGAATGACACGGGCTCAGAAGTCACCTTGGACAGCAAGGGACAGTGTGAGGTCACTCACTGACAAGGATTATGGTCCCTTATACTGGCAAAGTAGAGCTCACCCGGGATCCATCGAGGGAGGAGGCTTGGGGCCTTCTGGGGAATTTCTGCCCTAAAGGGAATTGCATAAGGAAGGCAGGGGTGCTGAAAATCCTAGTTCACAGGGAGCAGTCATGTTTATGGAACGAGACCCAGCAGTAGCCTTAAAAGCTGCGTCACAAATCTTTCCGCCTGGATACAAAACAAGCAGGAGAAGGAATTCAGAGTCCTGGACAAGGATCCCAGCAGGATTCAAATCCACGTCAGGGGTGAACAGGGAGCCCCTAGAGGGGCCTCAGGAGCGAGGTCCTGCCTGCCTTTAGTCCATTTGCAAATGAGCTTCCTTGGGCCTTGTCCTCTCAACGTGCACGTTTTGATCTTTTTACATTGTTTTCATCACTTAGAGCTGATGCAATTCCAGAGATTGAACTAGAAAACTACAAGTTCCTAAAATTTAGTCAAAAGAAATCTCAAAAAGAGAAGCAGAAAAAGTTCCCTGTTCCTCAAGAATGGAGAAAGGCAGCCCCTGCCTGTGGCACGACGTTGTCCTGGGTAGTGCTGTTTTAAAGACACCCACATTTCAGTGGTTGTTGCTCTGCCTGTGAAAGTACCTTCAACCTTAAAATCCCAAGAGAAAGGGCGGGGGCCATGTCTGCTCCTGGAGGAGCTGAATGATACTGAAATGAACTGATCTTTGGAATTATGGGGCCTTGGGAGTGTCCCCACTAACCAGGGAAGGGGCTGGCCCTTCTGCCTTCGCCCACAGACAATAAGCTGACGAGCCAGAAGAGTTCGTGATTCAAGGAGAAATGTGAGATTCAGTGTCTCACTTACATGCCTACAGAAAGCGACAGAACCACACCACAACTCCCAGCTCTAAAGGGAACAGGACTTTAATATAATATTCAAATATGGCATTTATTATTTACAACAAATAACTACTGTCCCTCCCCAATGGGTGAATAGGTGGTGGGGTAGAGACATCAGGGAGCTGAGGTGGGGTCGTCCCCTCTCTCTTGGGTTTCAGGGGACCTCAGAGATCAGCTTACAATGCTCCCCTTCCCGTCAGGTGGGAGGAGCTGGCCCAGTGCATCGAAAGCCTCTCAGCTGTGTCCCCGCTGCTGAGGATGGGGCTGTGATCGGCCACTGGTACAGGGCTCGGTGTTGGGACCTGGGGACTGAGTAGAAGAGTCGGGTTACCCTGGGGGGCCTCCCTCAGAATCATGGCCCCCACCCTGTCCCCACTGCACTGAGTGCTCCAGACTCTGTGCTCAGTGCTGTCAGCCACCAGTACCCCATTTGTCCCTGCCACGCAAGAGACCATTTGGTATCACCTATTTCACAGAGGAGGAAATGGAGTCTCAGGAAGCTGAAGAGAGTCACCCCAGTCACAGGACTGCTCAGTAGTGGAACTGGGATCCCAGTGCCAGCTGTCCAACTCCCCAAGGGCACGTTTAGCCCGAAGCTTTACTGAACCCCTGGGAGTCAGTCACCACGGCCCAGACACTCACTCACCCCTGACCTTAATGATGGCGGGTTCTTCTTATCCTTGAGTATTCTGCTGGCCAACTAGGTCTGGGGGGTCCAGCTGTCAGGACAGGCTGTAGCTCCAGGACAGAAAGGCACCTGTAAGCCTACCAGGAGACACACCTCAGGTGTCCCCCCACTGCCTGCCCAGCAGCTGGAGTCTAGGAGTCCCAGAGGTCGCCATGCAATAAGACCTGGGGCTGAGTGGGGGGCCACGGAGACAGGCTCTCTGGACTGGCCAACAGGGAGCGTCCACCCCTGCCCTCACCCAACTCCTGCCCGGCCTCACCTATCATTCTCGTTGAGCAGCTCCATGTCCTAGAAGCAGGCCCCAAATCGCTCCTCGGGCTCTAGGTTGTAATTCTTTGCGGCCACCTGGAGCAGAAGGATCGCCCTCATGACTGGGTATTCCTGGGACCAGAGGGAAGGAGAGGATGCAGATAGGGCCTGGGTGGGGGATGCTTCATGGACCTTGTGGGTGGTGAGGAGTGGGGCAGGGGACCATCCTGGGAGCCCTCCTTCCCTCCAGTTCCATCCAGGCTCTACCTGTTCACAGAATGGGAATAATCAGCCCCTCCTCCAGGAAGTTTTCCTTGATGCCATCCTCCCCTCAACCCACCCGCCAATTGGTTGGGTCTCCCACTTCTCTGTTATCAAACTCTTCCACTAAATGTAAGATACAGGGGGTGGAGCCAGGGACTGTTCTGCCCAGAGGGTCTCTGATTTCCTCCTTTTCCCCTCCCCTGCAGGGAGTGCGGCAGCTGTTCACTTCAGTCCTCTTCTCAGGTTGATCTCATTCCCCTGGAAGGCAGAGAGCCAGAGTCCATCAGACAGAGCCCTCTAGCCTGACTAGAGCCCTAGGCCCACCCCTTCTCATGTTGCACTATTGCCAGGTCCCCAGAGGGGGCCGGGCATGCACAGAAAACAGGACTTGGACCTAGGCCGGGATCTGGGCTCCAGAGAAGCAGGACATGGGGGAGAGGCTAAGGGACCTGGCAGCACAACCCTCTCTGATGACAGACTTGGAGGCTGAGGCCTCAGGCAGAGGGGACTGCTCAGCCACCTATGTGCTGCCTGACTTGGAGGGGTCTGACATCTCTCTCCCTCCATGGGCAGCGTGGGAGGGAGAGGCTGCGTTCAGCTCAGATAAAACCTCAAGCAGCTGTGCCGTCAGGCAGCTCTGAGCTTCCCCAGCCTGAGGAACCGGAATGGGTGTCTCAGGTGGAGCCTCTGTTCACTCATCCCTAAGATGGGCCTCATGCCCCAGCTCCCAGGGGTGGCTGAGAGGCTCTTATGACAGGAGATGTGCCAAGTGCTGAGAGCTCAGAGCTCAGTTCGGGGGCTCCCCATCCCAAGGCTCAGGATCCTGGTCCTCCCTGCCTGGTCCTCAGGTGCGCCCATCTCGAGATTATCACCCATCAACAGGTGCAGCATCAGCAGGTGACCAAGGAAAGTGCCAAGATATGGGACGACACTTTGTGACATCGGGGTGTGGGTGGGATGAGTCCTTGCTCTCAAGTCGGCCCCCTGCAGACCCTCCCCTGAAAAGTCCTCACCCTCAGCCTCCTGGCCCACCTCAGGGTTCCCACGGGAAGCAGCCAAGACCCTTAGTAGCCTCCCCTCAACTCCTCCTCCTTTCACAGCCCAAGAAAACCACACTCCTCCTCCTCACTTCCCAGGGCAGGCTTCTGGCAAATCACAGGGTGTGCAGTCCCTGGCCCTCCCCACAACAAACCCATCCTGCACCAGCTCTTCCAGGCCCTCCTCCCGGTCACTTCTACTGGGGGATTCAGGCACTGTGGCACCAAGAGGAAGGGGCCTCCTCTCTTGATTTGAGGGCCTCCAGCTGGGAGGGTAGAGCCCCTCCCCCACAGGCACACTCACCTGCTGCTGCTGCTGCTTCTCCTGCACTCTCTGGGGGCTGATCTGTGGGGGCGCAAACGTGGAGGGCCTCTGCTGCCAGGGTCGATGTGAGTGTCAGTAAGGCCATAGTCCCCTCACCCCATTTCTCTCCAACACCACTGTCCTCTGACCGTGGACATCTGACTCCAGGCATCTGGTACCAATAGCACTCCATCCTCCAAGGTGTTGTGATCCTAGAACAAGCCAAGCTCCAACTCTCACTCTGGATGTGAGCTTGGGCTTTGGGCCAGGCCTCCCCGAGCCTGTTTCCTCATCTGGAAGGTGTGAGAATTCCAGCTACCTCACAGGTTCTCCTGAGGACTCAGTGTCACATGACACTGTTCTCACCCTCACCTTTCCAGGTGGATCAGGCAGAAAGCTCCCACAGTCCTTTCTTCCCTCTTACCTAATCACCCCCCTGTGTGGCCTGCAACTGAGGCTCAACTTGAGGAGGACTGACCCCCAAGTTCACTCTCAGCTTTCAGGGTTCAGTTTGGACTGAGAGCCTGAGTTTCTTTCTGTCTGTTGGCCTGGGCAATCTCGTGCTTCTCTCCTCTCTAGGAGTCCACATTGGGCAGCCCAAAAACACTGGTATTTGATTCCTCAGTTACAGGGATTCGACAGAGTGAGAGAGAGAGAGAGGCAGAGATGGAACATGAAAGAGGGAGTAAGAGGAAGTGAGAGACTTTTTTAGTTAAAATTTAGACAAGACATCCCATCACTTTGGCTGTTATTATGTTAAGAAGCCAGTTACTAACTACTTAGTGGTTCCACTGGGATGGCTATACCATGGGTGGGGCTTACTGGGTACCACTGTGGAGATTGCCCACCTCGTAGGCGAAGATGAGACACTTGGGTCACATTCTCCATTAAACAGGAAACAATTGAATGGTTTTATGCCACAGGATGGCAGTATCTAAATTTCCATTAGTTTCAACCCCCTCATGATGCTGACCTGGAAATGAGGCCAAGTTGGAAGCGACTGTTCCAATATCACGTTGCTAGAACCCAGGCCTGTTTTGAGTGGTGTTCTGTGCTACCTGTCACCCCTTCTTGTTATTCTTCCATCTCTAAGTTTGTGCCTTACGTACATGTGACACCAGCCCACAGGGGTAATAGATATTATGTCATATACACCGGGTGACATCCCTAGGAAGTAGATTCTAGCCTGATCCCCATGGTGCAGGTTTAGAGACTGAGGAGGACCTAAGAGGTACAGGGACTTTCTCAGGATGAAGAACTGGTAAGAAAAAGGAGGTCTGCATTCGTCTCTGTCTCCTCAAAGCTAAGACCTGACTTAGGTTTCCAGGGAGCTGTGGCTAGGGCTGTGTAGGCTCCTTGTGTACAGTTCAGGAGATGACATGGGGGAGGAGGGTTAGCAGCCAGGGCACAGGGGGCAGCTCTGGACAAGTCTGATTGAGGGAAGGGGCCCAGGTAAAGGAATCTTGAAAAATGACCTCACTTCCTTGGTCATAAACCTCAACAGATCTTAGAACTCTGGTAATCAGGCACTCACAGCCCCCCATCCAGCTCACTTGACTGGAGACAGTCAACAGGCAAAAATATTTTGTTGTTGTATCCCAACTTTTGGAGGATCTAGGCTCAAAAAAAACCCAGAAAGAGAAACTTTTTGGTCGTTGCCGACGTTGGCTCAGCCCTCATCCCCGACGCCTCTGGACATCTGGCAGGAGGCAGTGAAGGGTAACACGGGGCAGCCCAGGAAAGGCTAGTGCAGGCCAGGACACAACTGTGATCCCACCTGATCAGCCCCACACCCCTTACACTTCATCGTATGTGTGTGTGTCTGTGTGTGTTTGTGTGGAGGGGAGAAGGCAGGGTATGAGGGGTAGGCCATTCTTGGGCAGGAGCTGGTTGTTAGGTGTCGGAAGCATGGTGGGCCTGTCATGTTCATAGCCCAGGTCATGGCTGGCAGCATGAGAAGGTGAGCTCCTCTACTCTTAAGTTACTGAGCCATAGAGGTTTCATCTCTTTTCCTGCCTGACCACAGTTCTTTGCAGGGATGTCCCTCTGTGCCTGAACTGAGGAGCAGACTTTCTCTTGGGGGTTGACCCCAGTGGCAGTGTGCAGGCAGCCCCTGATTCCTTCTGGCCCAGCTCCAGAGCAGTCAGTGCAGAACTCCAATCAGAAGGTCATCGAGGAGCTGCCCAATGGTTTCAATTTCACCAACTCACTAGGCAAGGGGAAGGTGCCTGAGGCCACAAACACCATCCAGTGCTGCTCTGAGATGAGAGCAGGAGCAGAGGGTCTCCACACTCAGGACCTTGAGATAACCAGGTTGGAGCAGAACTAGGGCATGACCAGACTGGGGCTGTCCCTTTTACAAGCTAAAGGGGATGTACATGCAGGTAACCTTGCCTGGTTCGGAGCTGAGCTACCATGACCCTCTTACCTTTGCCTGGTGTGAGCTTCTGGAGGTCACTGAGGCAGAGGCAGAGGGTAAGGGGGACTGCAGGCTGCATATTCCTGGAAGGGAAGTGGGATCTTTCCTGTGTTTAGAGGGACACATGGACAGTCAGCTATGTGGGTGAATCTTTCTCTTTATCCCACTGTAGCGCCAGCTGCAGAGCTCTAGCCAGTGGCAGAAGCAGAGCAGTGGGCAGTGGTGGAGGTAGAGCTGGCTACAGCTCCGTTGACATCACCCCTTCTAGCGTTGGAGCCAGCGTCCCCTCCATCAGCAGTGTTGGAGCTGGAGCAAGGGCCAACATCGGCTCCAGCAGGAGTGGGAGCTGCTGAGCTGGAGTCACCTGGACCATCATTTCTAGTGGGAAGTCTGTCTCCACCTGTGGCTGTTAAGGAGCGTGAGAAGAAGCCCAACCTCACGGCCTTCTCTCCTAAGCAGGTGGTAGAGCGGTTGACCGTGATGGATGCGGTGAGCAGCTGGGCTCTCAGGGCGGGGTGGAACAGGCCTTCCCTCTGCCATCGTTGTCCCAGATCTGATCCAGACTCCCATGATCTGGGCCCAAATCCCAGCTCCACCCCTTACCAACCATATGACCTGGGCAACTTCCGGAACCCCCAAGCCTTTGCTGTCCACCTGCAGATCGTAGAGGTGGACACTAACAGGACCAGCTGCACAGAGTGGCTGTTCCAGCTCCATGAGGTAGAAGAGATGGAAAGCTGGACAGGGCCTGGCCCATCAGTGGTGGAGGGGAACTCACTGTGTGCAGCCAGGTCTACGGTGGCCCTGCCGTCTCCTCAGGAGGCTCAACAGCCTCAGGACTTGACACCTGATGTGTGCTTCACTACAAGGGAGACAGACAAGGCCAGTGGTTGTAGCTGCCATGGGGGAATGTGCATCAGAATGGGGAGTGGGATTAGAGAGGAGATCAAGGTGGTGGAAGATGCCTCCTTGACATGAGCAGAGTTGAGCCACCATCTGGAGCTTGGAGTTAGCCAGGATGGGCTGGGTGCAAATGCCCCTCTCCCTTCACTGCCGGGATTGGGTCCTGGGTCATCCTGTGCTGGGCACCCTCGGTGGACAGAGAAGAAAACCCAGGGACTCTCACAAGGCTCAGGCCACATCCTGAGCTTCCTGAGCTCCAGCTCTAAACTGTGACACCTGTGTCGGACTTTAGGGGCTGTGGACACAGAGGTGGCCTGTGGCAGGGCTGGATGACATTCCCCCTGTTCCCCAGGAGCTCTTCTGGAAGGTGGTGCCCTCTCAGTGCCTGGGATCCACCTGGCACAAGAAGAACAAGCCTGGCAGTGAGCACTAGACACCCACCATCCAGGCCACCATCGACCAGTTCAGAAGGGTGGCCAGCCTCGTCATCACCACCTGCCTCAGGGACGTGAGCATGACAGCCCAGGACAGGGCGAGGGTGGTAGAGCACTGGGTCCAGGTGGCCCAGGCGCGCCGTGGGAGGCCCAGTGGAGCCCCTCTCTGGAGACTTGGGAACTGCCTCTCCACCTTTATCAGCTCCCAGGATTGCAGTGTGTGGTCTAAGCTCCTGCAAGTCCCCAGGCCCTTCCTGCCAGGGGCCCACTGACCTTGACTCCAGGTCCCAGTGGGAGGATGCTCACTTCCTACCTGTCTAATTCCCTGGGTTGAGCTAAACTCCTCCTCCTTGTGAGTGTTACTCTCTGAGTCCTAAATGTCCTTCTGGGGCTCCCTGAGCATCTGTCTCATCCAGGAGGGGAGATTTAAATAGAAGGGACTGAAACTAGAGCAAGCGGGGCTCCAGTGCCCAACCTCACACCTCATTCTTTTCCCTTCCCCAAGAGTGCGAGATCTGGAAGAACTTCTCCTCGCCCTGCACTGTCATCTCTGCTCTGCAGAAAACTTCCACAAGCCACCTGAAGAACACATCGGGGGAAGTTTCCCCGTGGGTAAGCCTCTCTCCATAGGAGGACCAGGATGGATGGGGGATCTCCTGTATGACTGCCATTGGCACCTCAGTCAGCTGGGAACTCCTGGGAGGCAGCAAATGCTGGGGACAGGGCCTGGGCATCGGCAGTTGGTCTCTAAGTCTCCTGGTGTCCTTAGTGAACCAGTTCTGCTTCAGGACTCAGTTTCCCTAAATGTCAGGTACTGGGTTGAGCCACATTGGAGATTTTCAAGTGTTTATAGCAACAGAACTCTATGGTCAGTTGAAACTCATAGTGGTCAAAACAGAGCTGCTCTGTAGAGCTGGGGAGTGGAGACCCCAGTGACCAACAGGAGAGTCCCCTCTCAGTCGCATGAGACCTTAGCGCTCAGAGGAGCCCAGTGAGAACACTCCTCCAGGCAGGTTGAATCTCTTGGGTTGTCAAAGAAAAGGGATTTGCACTCAGACTCCTCACATTATCCCTAAATTTATCCTTCCCTCTTTCCCCTCCCCTCGGGTAAAGCTCTGAAAAACTTAAGGAGCTCTATAGCCAAGATGAGTCCTTGAGCAGAGAACTGATGACCAAGACAGAGTGGAGGCTGTGGGTCTGGAAAGAGAGGAGAGGAGTGCGTGGCAGGGGGACTGAGTGGGCTGTGGTTTTGATAGTTTCTCACTTGAACTTTCTCTGAAACATTCCCATCTATCTTGTCCAGGTTAACAAGCAGAGGGATCTGTTCAGCCCATGGGCAACAGGGTGCCATTTTTGGGCAGGAGGCCCTGGTCATGGGACACAGTGGTGTTGGCTGGGCTGTTCCAGGAGGAGTTGCCGAGCTGGTGCCATCAGCAGGTCTCTGGCTTCCGTGCTCGTCTATCCTGCTGGATGTAGCTTCTTCCAGGCTGTTGCGGTGGGTTTAGCCCTCAGCCTAAACCTGTCCTCAGGAAGCCAGGCCCCTGCTGCTCCTTCTGTGTTCACCACGTCTGCGAAGACGTGACTATCATCCTTCTTATCATCTTTCTTTTCCTCTTACCCTAGATAAACCAATCATGAAAGTGGGTCAAATGATAAAGGAAGCCTGCCTTTTTAGGACAATTATCCTGGCTGTTTTGTACTTCTACCCTCCCTCGATCCCCTGGGGATAGATCTGACCTGTGTCCCAGGATGTCATCAGGCAGATTTGCATCAAGAACAGAAAGCTCAAGGTCAAAACTCAAAGCTGCTCCAGATAATTTCTCCCCCTCCATCCTGTTAACACCCCCTCCTTGTTTGAGTGTGATTCTATTCTCTTCTTGTCCTTGTCACTCTCAACCGCACAAGTCCTGGCACTCCCACTCAGGACAGTCAGTCCCCAGTCCTTTACTAAATCCCAATTTTTACCATTTCTGTGTTTTCTGTCTACTCATTTGCTTAATCCATTGACCACTTGGTGTTCATAGAGGTTAAATCAATAGTGATATTATCAACCACCCCCTGCTAACGACTTACTCCCATATCCCAGATGTTCACATAATCCAAGTGGTTGTGTTCAAAAGTAAATAATTCAGAAAACATAGTCACCCACCACAAATTCCTGATCTCTAATATTTTTATTCAAACACTCATGCAGTAAATACCTGTCCCTCAAGATCAGAAGTAATGCCAGATCACCATTCCTGACCTTAATTTTCTCCTCCACCTATCTAATCCTGGATTCCATGGACAATGATCACAATAACTTCCTTGGAAAAATAAAAAAATCCTTACCACCCATTTATTTTGTAAACCTCCAAACCCAGAAGATCCCGATTATCTGCCATGCTGCAGCTACTGCGGGTCTTATAACAAGCCGAAGAAAAAACATGAAACATGATCTTTTGGTACCATTGTAAACACAAAACCATCTGCATCAACTGGGAAGCATCCATAATGCCTGGAAATTTTGTTCTCCTTTTTTTGTGTTGGCTCAATAACAAAAAGACAAATCAATTTATAAAATGGGCAAGGGACCACAATAGACTTTTTCCAATGAAGACATACAAGTGGCCAATAGGTCTATGAAAAGGTGTTTGGCATCGCTAATCATCAGGGAATACGAATCAAAACCACAATGAGCTATCACTTCACACCTGTTAAGATGGCGATTATCAGAAAAACTAAAAATGACGAATATTGGTGAAGATGTAAATAAAAGGAACCCTTATGGGAATGTAAACTAGTACAGCCATTATGAAAAACAGTATGGAGGTTCCTCCAAAAAAGAAAACTAGCATATGATCCAGCAATCCCACTTCTGGTATATACACACAGGAATTGAAATCAGGGTCTCAAAAAGATACCTGTACTCTAATGTTCCTTGCAGCTAATTCACAATAGCGAAGATATGGAAGTAACCTAAACGTCGCTGATGATGAATGGATAAAGAAATGGAATATTCTTCAACCTTGAAAAAAGAAGGAATTACTGCCATTTTTGACAACATGAGGGACCTAGAAGATATTATGCTAAGTGAAATAAGGTAGACAGAGAAAGACAAATACTTATATGTGGAATCTAAAATTGTGAAATTCATACAAGCAGAGGTTAGAATGGTGGTTGACAGGGGCTGGGGAGATGGAGAAATGGGGAGCTGATTGTCAAAGGATACAAAGTTTCAGTTATCAAGATAAATAAGTTCTGGAGATGTAGGATGTGGCGTAGTGCCTTCAGCTAACAAAACTCTATTGCATACGTCACATTTGCTACCAGAGTAGATACTAAGAGTTCTTACCACAGAATGATAGTAATAAAGGAGGTGAGAGAAAACTTTGGAAGGTGATGGATATGTTTGTGGCCTTGATGGTGGTGACAGTCTCAAGGGTGTATACTTATGTCCAAATTCATCAAGCTGTATATAGAAAAGTATGACACCATCGTTGAGTCTTCTGCACCTTGAAATATGCCATGTCCTCATCACAAGACAAAAACATTTGTAACTATGTATGGGGACGGATGTTAACTGGACTTATTGTGGTGATCGTTTCAATATATACTCAAACATTGAATCATTACGTTGTACCCCTAAACTGATATAATATTGTATGGCAACTTTACTTCAATAAAAAAAACACAAAAAACAAAACCATTTGAATATTGTAAATGAGTTCAGTGAATCCCTGAAAGTGCCCCATTCCCATATGAGAGTTACAGGAAGCAGAGAGGATGAAGTAAATGGAAGAAAGATGTACAAAACACTATTCAAATTAAAATAATTTAAGTTGCTATCAGCTCCTTGTGGCAAAGTTCTGTGAGCACTGATCTTCTTTCCCATTTTTCCTGGAAAAGCATACTTTCAGATCCAACCCATAACAGTATCATCATTTCCTCTAATAAGACAATTTCAACTTAATAAATAAAACCAAAAACATCCCTTATTTATGAATAAAGTTAATGAACTTTACAGAGAAAAGAGCATATTTGCACAATCTCAATAAAGGAAACAGAAGAACTGAATGATGATCAAGTCTCATTCAAGTTTATCTTTGAAAGCCAGTAAGACCAGGTTATCTTTTCAAGGATGTGTGTAGAGCTGGGAGGCTTGGAAGATAGAAATAGTGGCCTCCTTTGGAGCAAAGGGTAGGCTTGCTTACTGCCCAGTATAATAAAAATAACACCCCCCCAGGGCAAAGGTTAGCAGACATCCTGCCCGTTATCAAAGATTTGAATTCCTTAGGCTCTGAGATCTTGCAACCCTCTGCATGTCACCTGGCCCACTGTGTATCACCCTGTAGGAAGTGGGATTTAGTGAACCAGTGCCAATGCTGATACTCTGGCCACTGCTGTTGCTGTGTCATTAAGTCCTTTGTCTCTGACCCATGGGTCTCGTGTCTTTTGCCAGCATCTGTAAAACCATTGTAGGCTAACTTATTAGCTTGCAGGAAAGGTAAAATATCAGACCTTTCACAGTTCCCGACAAGCCCTTTAAGTAACTAGCAGTCTTAGGAACAGAGAGCTATCCAGAACAATATGCATGGATGGTCTTCATAGAAGGCTTCATGCAACCAAAACTTTAATAAGTCTCTCTGATCTCTTTTATTTCTACCCCAAGTAGAAGGAGAGGCACCAAGCTATTACAGACCTAGGGCTTGTGCAAACCACCTGGAGACCTAGTAACCAGCAACTTCCCATGGGCAGCAAAGACAGATGGGCATATTTCCAAAATGGACCCATATGTCTCTCTATCATCCAAAAGACAGTACATTATCTTAATTTATGATGATTTGAGTCATTAAAATCTTGTGATGGGCCAAAGATACACTTCTACGAGGAGTCAGGCACATAGCAGTTGTAAGCAGATTAACACACTTGGTGAATATCAAACGCTCAACTAAACGTAGTGTTCTAATCAATTATAAGGTACAACAAATTTAATTAGGTCAATTAAATGATATTTGATGGTATCCTTGATTATCACTCTCTAATAATAAACAAGAATCTCACATAGATAACTATAATTGGTCTTACTTTAAAATATGGTAGTCAGGAGTGTTTGAGGTAAACTGGAGATAAGGAAGGGGAGAAATAGATAAAAGTTAGCTTCTCTGAAGCCACTGTCAAGACACCTGGATCTACATGTAACCCAGGAGATCGAGGCAGACGGCTTTGTGCCTAGATCCCCCTGCACTGTGGTTCTCAGTGATGTCACGGTGCTGAAGCAGCTTCCTGAATCGTGTTTACATGTCCATGTGTACAATACCCTTGACCATGGTGATGAACCACCATTCGATCATCTCTTACACCCCTCTAATTAACAATGAGATTTCAAAATCATTGTATCATTACATGATCATTTATTCCTCAAACCTTTGGGATGCCGAGCTAAAGGAAAATTAAATCTCAATGGTTTCTTTTTTTTGAAGGACCAAGATGTCCTTTCACACTTGGAATCCGGGTTTGAAGATAAATCCATCAAATCAATGGAAATAACTTAAGAAATGGACAGAGGGATACGTCATTCATATATACACAGTTTGCAGTGTGGCAAAAACAGAGTTATATTTTTAAAAATTAGAATTTTTTGAAATTTTATAGATATTAATGACTTTGTTCTGCTTATACTCCCTTTGGTTTACCAAACCAAACTCACTCTTTAATGGGCGTTTCTAGCATTGAGTGCTAATAACAGCAGCTTTTTTAAATTCTTATTTTTCCCAGGTCAAAGACCAAGGGCAGAGGTCATCAAGAGGTCAAGTCTAACCTACCTACAGATGTGGCAGGCTTAACTATGGATGTTCAAGCCAGACATTGTCAGCAGAACCACATCTCTTCACCCATAGGTGAGTTTTTACTAGTAATCACAGAGACTTAAGGATATCAAAGGAAATTCTTTATTAAGAACAAAAGATATAGAGTCCTATGTTGAGTTCATTACTTTGAATTTTTGAACCAAATCACATATATCGATTGGACCATGATCAATTCTATGATCTTTAGAAGACGCAGCCTACAGCTGAAGAGAAATGGATACAACACCAATATCTTACCCTCTCTGAAACCCAACTGAGAGCTCTTGGAGTCAGAAGTTTTCTAGACAAGAAAAAGTCATCGTTCATCTGAACAGAGAAAGTAGAGGCTATTCAAAGATTCAACTCACATTGTTAACATGACTTGTTAGAATGTGATGGAGCAAGCATAATACCTTCTAAGTTTCATTATTTTTCTCCAGAATACTGAGATGGATGACCTTGAAGTCCAGCTTCCGCATAAATGTCGTTATTCAGTGATAAAATTAATTTCCCTATAAAATAATTCCCGTAAAAGTGTTAAAAATATATCATAGTCTCTGACTAAAAGGAAACAAAGCATATTGAGCAGTTGAAAGCAGTGTAATAAATTCCATACAAGGATCTTATAGCAGCATTATGTATAATAGTGAAACTGGATGTAATCCCTTTGCTATCAAAGAAGATATAAACAGATCATGGTATTCCTATTCTTTGGAATACCTCTAAAACTTCTAAAAAGGTAAGTTAGAGTGATGTGCACTGATAAGGAGAGAGGTCTATGATATATGGTTTAGGAAACAGCAAATTGCAAACGATGTAGTTATGTAATTTATGTTTAAAAAAAATTTTGTGTATTTATAAATTCATAAGAAATTTCCAGAAGAATAAGCCACAACCTCTTAACAATAGTTTCTTCTGAGTAGGAGAGTGAGTTTGCAGGGAAGGGGATGAAAGGGGAATGTTTCACTTTACTCTACATAGATCAGTGCAATTTGACTTTTTTACAGTGTGTATTTGTTTCATAATTAGAAAAATGAGTGATGTGACCATTTGGTGCATGGCAACAGTATTATGTTCACCAGTCTCTGTACTCTATGTTACTGCACAGCATGGACTGTAGGAGAATGCCCAGAGGAGCAATGAAGACAAAGAAGACATGACACCTGCAAAAAGTCAGTGGAGTATTTCTACATAACAAACCTTCCAGGTGAGTGACGGTCAGTATCTTCCACTGCTCCAGCTCTCGCCATGAACCTAGTACCTGCCCAGAGTAAGCCGGAGGACCACGCCCCGCTAGTCCAATCCCTGCCCGGAGACTGTTTGTGCAGGGTGACTGCCATCAAGCAGACAATGGACTCAGGATGGGGCGTGTGCCTTTGGGGAGACTGGCAGAGAGGCATAAAGTGGAACACCACCTAAGTGCACTCACCTGAGAAGCGGAGCTCCAGGTGGAGACACAAAATATACCGAGAAATTGTGTGACGTGAAGGAAGCTACTCCATCTCTCTGAGCTTCAGTGTCCCCCCTGTAAAATGGGGATCACAGGACTACTTCACAGAGCTGTTGGGGAAGTTACATAAAAGTTCCTGTGACAGCAAGTGTCCACATTATTAACAAAGTCATATCCGACTTCAAAATAATCGATGAAAAGAATAATGGCAATGAGACCAAAGACGGGATGCTCAACTTCATAAGCAGCCCCAGCAGCATGAGAATGAGAGAGGGTACTAGTAAGCAGGGTTCTTCACAGCTCCATTGGAGATGATGAACACGGGCTACACCAGGATAAGTCACTGTTGTACAGTGACTCGTGTAGTGAAGATGGGTCTCTAAAGACACTGTGAAATCCAGTTACACACAGTGGCTCCTAGGAAACAACTACAAAGCAATCAACTCAGCAGATAGGAATGGGAAGGGGGTGAGCATAGAAGGGTCAGAGCCACAAAATCTGACGGAAGACACTGAACCACGAGCGCTCAGCTCTGTCAACAGCTGCTGTGGTTGCACCAGGAGATCAAATGTCTGAGACAGCCATTGTGGGGACTGCTGGGAGCACAGTGGTCACTGAAGCCACACCCCAACAGCAGTTGCATCGGAGCACACAGAACCCGAGACTTTCTTCTCCATTAATCGTTGTTTTAAGATGATGAATATCCTCATGTTACAATGTCTCCTTCCAACCCTTGTGGATGAGTGTCATCAGAACCCCCTGAAGAGGTCACAGGCCAGAGTAGGATGGAACACTGGGGGCTGGGGGAGCGGCGCTGCACCTGACCACACGGACTATCACCCGGGTCTATTGAACACGAGAGAAGAACTCGAGGATGTGGTCTAAGGAGAATTCCCCGTCTTGCCACACTCAGAGACACTGCAGAGTTTCTCATCTGTTCTTTACAAAAATGTTAAAGAATTCGAGTCATTAATTCATAAAGAGGTAAATTCTTCACATAGTGACAGGGTCCAGTTTCCATGACCAGCTTTTTCAGTTGTTTTGATGACATCCCACATTCAGGAATCGGAAATGTAACCTATTGGGATGTGTAATATAAACAAGGACTTTTTTTCATGTAGATCAGCACCCAGGTTTTTAGGGAGGACATGAATCATGAAAGCTGCTAACCATTCCTCCACAGGTTTCAATAAGACTTTTAAGTTAATTTACCAATCTCAGGAAAAGATAACTTGGCAATTCAAATTTTTTGTTTCTGCATTCAAGCGTATAGTACAGCCAAGAGAATGAGGAGAAAAAAATTAACAAGAAGGTCTTGCTTGCATTTCATCTTTTGCAAATAATCAGGATATTTTATGCTCTGTTCCTTTCACTACTCTAATCAATTTTTAAAGAATACGGTACATTTGACTATTCCTGGGCATGTTTATCCTGGAAACTTGCCAGAATCCCAAGCAGAGATGTTAAAGCTGACGGGTTTCAAATGCTGCCCAGGTGCTGTCTACCATGAACACGCTTCTCCCAAAGCTGGACCACCGGTCTCTTCCTGAAGGATCAGAGTCAACACTCATGTCCCTGAGAGACTGGCCACTCAGGCCTGAGCTGAGATTAGGTGATCAATCTAAAGGGCAAAATGCTTAAGCTATTCTCATCTTAAGGATGCTGTTTTGGAGGCCTCTGCACTGGAATGGGTTAGTGAAAACGGCTTACTAGATACTTGCCTGGGAATTGTGTTGTTCCCCTTTGCTCTTAGCAGATCCTGGGGAAACCAATGATTAACCCCGAGGATGCCTCAACTTCCACACCTGTGAAAAAGGCAAGCAACAGCCAATGCTACCACCCTGCAAACTCTTAAGTTGTGCTTGCAAGAGGGGCCACAAGGGCGAATGTCTCCCCAAAGCTGATGAAATGATGGCACTTTGGCTGGAGATGGCAGAGGGCAGCAGGCAAACTGGAAAGTTTCTGGGATGTCAAACCAGTTCCCATAAGCACTTTAGAGAAGCACCTGGCCTTGGACTAGGTAGGAGGCTGTGGAAAGACCCACAGGCATGCAGGTGGGAGGAGGAATCAAGCAACGGAGGGAGGTGGTGGGGAAGAGGCGCCAGTCCAGCTTCAATTTTGGACAAAAGCAGTTGCACGTTGCAGGCCCGCGGCTGCCCATGCAGCCGCCACACCCTCCTAACTCCCTGGTCCCTCTCGTCCTGTCACATTCCCTCCGGGACTCAGTCCTGTTGGAGCGGGTGCAGGGCCAGAGTCCTGATTCAAAGGGGGTTTGGCCCTCGGCCAAGCTCACATTGCCCTGTTCCTCCCCCCAGAGCTAGGCACGGCCTCGTGCCCAGAGCCTCCTGGGAGTTCTAGTCCTGCAGCCCTACGGGTTGCCAGCTGGGAGCGGTTAAGAGAGAAAAGCTCCCAGCATGCACAGCTCGTGGCCCCAACTCGTGCCTTGTCTCTCGGGCCCTGGGCTCCACGCCTCTGATTCTCCATCCAACCCTCTTCTCTATACCACGCCCATTCTCCATGCCCTGACCACCCCCCAGAGTATGCGCAGTGTGGTTGGGCTGCATCCCTTGAGGCCAGTACTCAGGTAGGGGTGGGGCTCACCAGCCTGGCTATTGCTGAGGTTGCTTGCAGCCCTGGTGGAAGCTCCCTGGCCAGTATTTGAAATGTGAATTCAATATCTAAAATGGAACTACCAGGTGCCTGGGATCCTGGAATTTGCCTTTTCAAGGCCACTGTCCTACCATCCCCCCATCCCTCCAGGCTGCCATGATCCTCGCTCTGGACCCGTGGTCAGGGTCGCTGCAGAGATCCTCCCTTTGGACCCAATCTGCCTGAAGGGCCCATACCTTGGTCAGGAGTCTTAGAAGGACTGCCCTGAGCCATGTCATAAAAAGGAGAAAACATCACATTGGACAGCCCCAATTCCTGCATTATACAGACAGGAAACTCAGGTGCACTGGTAAGTGACCCCTAAGCCACTTCAGGGGACCACACACATGTCCCTTTTCCCACGCTGCACACAGGCTGGTTCACTGGACTTCCTTATCCCAGTGTGGACCTCTTGGCCTCGTTAACATAGGCAACAACACCGAAACTTCCCTTTGGTCCTTCCCACAATGTTAGGCAAGTTTGTGCAGGAAGGTAATATGCAATTTCTGCTCTACTATAGGGCTGGCTCCTTGGGAACTAGTTTTAATATCCTTGTTTAAATATACCCTCAGAATCACAAAATAATTTGTTGCTGTGGGGGGTTATGGTGATAATTCTCTGAAGTCGTTTTTCCATTTAGCTTTTCTGATTGACTCCAAATACTACAGCACCACACACTTCTTAGACTGGTGGATGCACAGCTCCACTTCTTTGCAGGGAGGACGCACAACAGCAGAATATCTGTGGCCTGACTTTCTGGAGCATCGGTATTACTACAAGATTTGGAAGAAGAAATGTTAGGTCATTTCCAAGGTAAGGAATTAAAAACTTAACACTAAGATGAGGTGGGAAAGTCATATGCCATTAATAATTGTCAGTAATCTGTGCCTGAAATGTCAGACTTTCTCTGAGAAAGAACTCTGAGACCCTATTTCCCATTGTTTTAAATAGGAAAAATTAGAAGGCATAGCAAAGCTATCGAAAAACTCTACCAATTTCCTAAGTCACAATATGGCACCTAGACATAAGTTACGAACATCATGAGCTCCTCATTTTGTTCCTCATCCAACCCAGTCTCACAGGTCTTCAGTGCATGCTGTGAACACGGCACTGTGCTAGGTGTCGAGGCCTTGGTGAGCATCGTGGTGGGGGTGGACCTTGCTGGAGAAAGATGGCATCATAAAAACTCAAATCCATGCCACTTACAAAACTGAGGCAAAAATGGAAAGACCCAGGAGCCACGCAGGGATGAGGGCATTAATAGATACTTGGGAGTATTAAAATCCATCTAATGGTGTCATGAGTGAATGTGTTCCACTTTAAAACAAAACACTGCTGTTATTCTAAGATATTGACTTAGTATCTTTGTGCAAATATGCAGGATTTAAAATGTTTATTGATGTATAACATGCGTACAGAAATATATGCAGAAGTCATCCACGTAAATCTCAAAGAATTATTACAAAGTGAACACACTTGTGTGACCAAGAACTAACACCAGCTTTACTCAGGCCCCGACAATCCCTTTCTCCCTATTTCCTCCCCAAAGGTAACTGATATCTTACCAGTGAACACTGTATATCGAGTTTGTCTTCTTATACAAGTGTTTTATTACAGAACAATTTAAACAATATACAAAATAAGCAAAATAGCATAGTAGGCCCATCACCCAGCTTCAACAACTACTAATCATCTGCTATTTTTGTTTCATCCACACTCCATCCCATTCTCACCTCACTTTATTATTCTTTTAAGCCTTTGTG
The DNA here is from genome assembly GCF_020826845.1 of Diceros bicornis minor. Classification (NCBI taxonomy): domain Eukaryota; kingdom Metazoa; phylum Chordata; class Mammalia; order Perissodactyla; family Rhinocerotidae; genus Diceros; species Diceros bicornis. The sequence goes on from NW_026691045.1 coordinate 547,222, forward strand.
CGTGTGTGGTGAGTAAGATGTGTGCACACTGAAAGGCACAAATCTCAACCGTACAGTTTTGGCAAATAAACATGCCCATATAACTTTCATCGCTTTAAGAATAGGATAGTTCCATCACCCCCAGAAAACTCCTTCCTGTTCCTTCCCAGACAATTTTTTCCTTCCCCCGATGCAACCCCTGTTCTGGTTTTTTCAGCATAGGTTCATCTTGGCTGAAATCATCCCATGTGTGTTGGTTTCTGTCCAGCTTGCCTCCCTCAGCACGACGTTGATGAGTCTCTCTCAGCATGTGTGTGTCAGCGTTTGCTCCTTGGCACGGCTGAGGACGTTCTGCTCTGTGGATGCCCCAAAGTGCGCTCATCTTGCTCCTGGGGACGTGCAGGTCATCTCCTGTGAACAGTCTTGTACAAACGTTTTTTGGTATGCTGTTTAATTCCTTTATTAGCATTTAAGTGACACACCTTTGGATTTTTACTGGTTGGTCCAGATTACAATATGCATCTTTAACATATCACAGCCTACCTAGACTTAATAGTTCACCAGTTTAATCAATGTAAAATATGGAAGACTTGCTACAGAACGGTTCCATCTACGTCTGTCTGTCCTTTGTGCTATTGTTGTCATAAATTTTACATCCACCCATGTTATAAATCCCACAATACAGTGTTATAATTTTTGCTTTAAATAGTCATAGGTATTTTAAAGCAATAAGAGAAATAAGTTAAGTGTTTGGAAGGAAATGCTTTGAGACTCTGCAATTGTACTGTTTCTTCTTTAAGTTTCCTCCCGTTTTTGCATTCATCAGTCAATCTTTCCAACAGTAATTGTTACTGTAGCGTTCTAGTGGCGATTTTCAATTTCATGCTGTCTAGCGCATTTATTATTTGGAACTCTGTGAGGAAGATTCCCCACCCTCCCTCTCCTTTCCTTCTTCCTTTCTTTCTCTCTTTCTCTCATTCTTTTTTTTCCCTTTTTTCTTTCTTCCTTCCCTTCCTTTCTTATTTAATCTTTTTTATATCAGTATAGCCTCGTGGATATTTATTTTAGTCTCTGGGTAATAATCCAATGCTACCATTATTTATTTTGTTGCTCACAGTTTTCCAGCTTGAGTCATTGGGAAGTCTTTTAGACTGATTCATTTTGACACGTCCCATCATTTTCTGTGTGTGTGTGTGTGTGTGTGTGTGTGTTTTAAAGCACTTTCCTACTTTCTGTCATTACAAGATGATCCAGGCTCATTTTGTATTTTCTATCTCCAGCCCTAGAATTAGCCATTTCTCCAAGAAAACCTGGTTCTTTTTATTGGAGAATGATATTTAGAAAACAAGATCTGGGAGCTAGATGTGCTCATTAATATTAGAGTGTCACTGCTTCTAGTCCCTCTCAGCAGAGCTTGGAAATATATCTATGAATATAAACTCAAGTATACGCATCTGTCTATCGATCTATCAATCTATCTATCTTTTTTGATAGATATATTAAAAGAGACATGGATTCATACTGATACTTCCAACTCCAAGCCAGCACCACTGGGTTTATTCTAGCATTCTCCTTTTGTTTATTTGTAACTTCTTTCACCAACAGTGAGAAACCTAACTCCAGTTAGCTACAATATGTTTACTGTGTCAACTAGTTTCAGAATTGCTAATCCATACTCTTATGAAAAACAAATTGACCACCTAGAGTACAGTGTTTATGTCCAGTACTTTAGTTTTACAGTATCCCGTCAAAACACTGTCTTCCAAAGTAACTTAGGTCAGGACCTTTCATCCCCACTCCTTCTGTATGGTTATGTCACATGCTTGTAATACAGTGAGATTCATTTGTCACTGCATTCCATCTGGGTTCCCCAGCATCCTGATTGATTTTTAAAATTTGCAGAGTAAAATTCACTCTTTGCTGTGTACAGTTCTATGGGTTTTGACTTTATGGTCATGCATACATGTCCACAGTACCATACAGAGCTGTGTTTTTCACTCCCAAAGTTCTCTCATGCTATCCCTTTGTATTCAACCCCTTCCCCTACTCCATCCCTTGGCAACCACTGATCATTTTCCATCCCTGTAATTCTGCCTTTTCTAGAAAGTCATATAAATGGAATCATATTCTATATAGCCTTTTGAATCTGGCTTCCTTCACTTAGAGAAATGCAGCCAAGATTCATCCATGTTGTTGTGTGAATCAAGAGTTTATCCTGGGACCGACCCATGGCTTAGCGGTTGAGTGCGTGTGCTCCCCTACTGGCGGCCCAGGTTCAGATCCATGGTGCGCACTGACACATCGCTTCTCAGGCCATGCTGAGGTCGTGTTCCACATACATCAACTAGAAGGGTGTGCAAATATGACATACAACTATCTACTGGGGCTTTGGGGGGAAAAAGGAGGAGGATTGGCACTGGATGTTAGCTCAGGGCTTATCTTCCTCACACACAAAAAAAAGAGTTTATCCTTTTTATTGCCAAGTAGTATTATAATGTACCAATGCAACACAGTTTCTTTCTCCATTCACCTGATGAAGGACATTTAGTTTATTTCCAGCTTTTGGCAATTATGAATAAAATGGCTATAATGATTCCCACAAAGATTTTTGTTTAAACATTAGTTTTCAATTTTCTTCAGTAAATACCTAGGAGTGGGATATCTGAGTCATATAATAAGTGTATGTTTAGCTTTATAAGAACCTGCTCAACTGTTTTCTGAATGCAACTATCATGTTGCATTCCCAGTTCTAATTGCTCCTAGTCCTCACCAGCACGTCGTATTTGCAATTTTATTTTTTATTTCAGCCATTTAATAGGCGTGCAGTATCTTATTATGGCTTCTACTTCCTTTTTGAAAGTGAGTTCTGCTAAATATAGAATTTTGTGTTGACTTTTGGGTTTTCTTTCTGCACTTGAATGATGTCATTTTGTTGTTGAGTTGTCTCTTTTGTTTTTGATAGTACATCATCCATCATTCACAATATTTCTCCCTGTATGTAATGTCTTCCACTGTATGTGTGTATTTCCCTGATGCTTTTAAGAATTTCTATTTATCTTTGGATTTTAGTAGCTTGACCATCGTGTACCTAAGTATGCTTTTCTTTTATATTTTATTTTGTGGGTTTGCTGAATTTCTGGGATCTAAAATTTTAGATTTTCCAACAAATTTTGGAAGTTTTATGCTATTACTTATTGATTTGCCTTTCTGCCTCATTTCATTTTTCTGTCTCTCCCCTCTCTGCTTGGGACTCAATCATCTCACAGGTCATAAGGCTCTCTTCATTTTTCTTCAAAATTTTTACATTCTTTTCTTCAGACTGGATAATTTCTATTGCTGCATCTTCATGTTTTTTCTACTATTTCTAATCTACCGGTAAACTCAAAAGTATTTTTTTTTTTATTTCATCTTCCTATTTGGTTCTTTTGTGTAATTTCCACTTCTCTGCTGAGTTCCCACATCTGTTCATTCACTATGGGAATATTTTTCTTTACCATCATGATCATCTTTATAATAACTGCTTTCGTATTCTTGACTGCTAATTAGAACACATTGGGGAGAGTTTCTACTGCCTGCTTTTGGTCACATATGGATTACATTTTCCTATTTTGTCAAATCTCGTGCTTCTTTTAAATTGTGTACTGGAAATCATGAAAGATAGGTATAGAGGCTCCGGATTCTATTGTATTCCTTGGAAGAGTTTTGTTATTTTTCTAGCAGGGAATCAACTTGGCTAGACTGAAATTCCAATCCTATCTCATTTACAGTGGGCATAACTGAAATCCTAGTTTAGTTCTTTCATCTTCCAACTGCTATTTTTACACTAGGCCTTCTGGGGCCTACCCTGCATGTGTGTTGTTCAAAGATCTGCCAATTTGGAGTGTGTGGGGGAGAGACTTACATATATATTTTGCGATTTTCCTCTTTGTGTCTCCCTCCCTTCCAGAATTTCTCCCCTAACTTTCCAGCTACTCTGCCAGCCCAAAAATACATCCTCTAACATTACAAGTAAGACTGTAGTTTTTCCCCTGTCTAGGCCATGTGCAGATTTTAGAATGCTTTGAGGCAAAAGACTCAAGCTTGCAAATATTTCCTGGTGCAATTCCCATCATTTAAAGGAAGAGTCCCTCTCAGTTCTGCTTGCTTTTGGAAGTGATTTATACATACACACAAATACACATTTATTTTATGTGTATTACATATAGCCACACGAGTCTGTATAAATATATATAATATTTTGTGCAGATTTTATCATTGTTATCTGTGAGAGTGTTAATTCAACAGGCTACTCCACCATTACTAGAAGCCAGACCTCGGTTTTGTTTCTTTCTTGGATTTTATATAAATGGAATTATAAAATATATAGTCTTTTGAATATAATTTCTTTTATGCAGCATTATGGTTGTGATATTCATCCATGCTATCGCATGTAGCTAGTGTTTGTTCATTTGTTGATAATAATTAATTTTTTAATGGTCATAAAATATGCATAACATAAAATTTTCACCATTTTTAAGTGTACAGTTCAGTGTCATTCAATACATTCACATAGTTGTGTAGCCATAACCTCCAACCTTCCACAGAACTGTTTTCACATTGCACTGAAACTTTATGCCCATTAAGCAACAATTCCCTGTTATCCCTCCCTCTTGCCCCTGGGAACCACCATTCTCCTTTCTATTCCTATAAATTTGACTACTCTAAGTACCTTATATGAGTGGAATCATACAGTATTTTTCCTTTTGTGACTGGCTTTATTTCACTTAGCATAAAGTCCTCAAAGTTCATCCATGTCATAGCATGTGTCAGAATTCCTTCCTTTTTAAGGATGAAGAGTATTCCACTATGTGTATACACCACATTTTTTTGTCAGTTCGTCCATTGATGGACACCTGGCTTGATTCCAGCTTCTGGCTATTTTGAATAATGCTGTTAAGAACACGGGTGTACATATATGTCTTTATACCTCTGCGTTCAGTTCTTTTGCGTGTATACCCATAAATGGTGTTCTCAGATTCACTTTTTCACATGTAGGAGGGTTCCCCACACCTCCAACAAGCAATTCTTGGAATGCCAGCTGGTCGCCAGATAATTCAACTCAATTTGATGCTGACAACCCAGAGATACATCAGATTCCACAGGTTGATGGCTCCGTCCTATAAGTCTGCACACCCACCCAACCTCACCTCAACTTCAGATGCCAGTTACAAGCCCAGGCTGTTACCTATACTTCTGACTTACTGGCTAAAAACCAGAGGTTCCCACAACCTTCTCCTTGGGTTTGATTAATTTGCTAGAGTGGCTCACGAAACTCAGAGAAACATTTACTAGGTCACCAGTTTATTATAAGAGGATATAATTCAAGAACAGACTGTTGGAAGTGGTGCATAGGGAAAGGTATGGAGACGGTACACAGAGCTTTCATGCCATCTCCAGGTACACCAGTCTCCAAGCAGTCCTTGTCATTGCCAACCTGGAAGCTCTCTGAACCGCCTTCTCTTGGGATTTTTATGGAGGCTCTCTCACATAGGCATGATCAATTATTAACTCAATTTCCAGCTCCTCTCCTCTCTCTGGAGGATAAGGGGTAGGGCTAAAAATTCCAAGCTTCTAATCAGGGCTTGGTCTTTCTGGTGACCAGCCCCCATCCAGGAGCCATCCAGGAGCCCACCCAGAGTTGCCTCAATAGAACAAAAGATTCTCCTAGTGTTCTTATCACTGGGGAAATTACAAAGGTTTTAGGAGCTCTGTGCCAAGAACTGGACACAGAGGCTGATAAATATGATTTTTATTATTTCAGAACCCATAAGTGGAATTTCTAGATCATATAGTAATTCTATTTTTAATTTTTGAAGGAACTGCCACACAGTTTTCCACAGTTTTATATTCTCACACTCAGAGCACAAGGGTTCCAATTTCTCAACATCCTTGCCAACACTTGTTATGTTCTGATTTTGTGATAGTAACTATCCTAATGGGTGTGAAAAGGTATCTCATTGTGGTTTTATTTCACATTTTCCTGATACTTAGTGATGTTGAGCATCTTTTCATGTGTTTCCTGTTCATTTTATATCTTCTTTGGAGAAATGTCTATTCAAGTACTTTGTGCATTTTTAAATTGAGTTTTTTTTATTGTTGAGTTGTAGATGTTCTTTATTTATTCTAGATATTAATCCCTTATCAGATTTGTGATTTGCAAATATTTTCAATCTTTCTATGGTTTGCCTTTTTACTCTGTTGATAGTATCTTGTGATACAGAAATCTTTTTCATTTTGATGAAGTAAAATTTGTTATTTTTTTTGTTACTTATGTCTTTGGTGTCATAAAGAAATCATTGTTACAATGGCATTTGGACCCAATGACACACAGCTTTTACCATGTGTTTTCTTCTAAGGATTTTATAGCTTCAACTCTAACATTTATATCTTTGATCCATTTTGAGTTAATTTTTGTATATGGTGTAAAGTAAGGGTCCAACCTCATTCTTTTGCATGTGGGTATCCAGTTTTCCCAACAACATTTGTTGAAAAACTGATCTTTTCTCCTTTGAATGATCTTTGTACCTTTGTCAAAAATCATTGGACCATATACGCAAAGTTTTATTTCTGGGGTCTCTGTGCTATTTCATTAGTATAGTGTGTGTATTTACGCCAATACCACACTGTTTTGATTACTTTATAGTAAGTTTTGAAATCAGGAAGTGTGAGTTCTCTAACTTTGTTCTTCTTTTTCTAGATTGTTTTGGTTATTCAGGGTCCCTTGAGAGTCCATATGAATTTTAGGATAGATTTTTCTAATTTTGCAAAACCATCACTGGAATTTTTACCTCTTTGAGTAAGTTGATTCTTAAGTATTTTACTCTTTTTGATGCTATTGTAAATAAAAATGTAAAGTTTTTAAATTTCTTTTTCAGATTACTTATTATTAATGTATAGAAGAACAACTGGTTTTTGCATGTTGATTTTGTGTCCCACTGCTCTGCAGAATTCTCTAGTTCTAACAAATTTTTGTGGAATTTTTAGGGGTTTCAGCATATAAGATATTATTTGTAAACAAATATAATATTACTTCTTCCTTTCCAATTTGGATGCTATTTCTTTCTTTTTCTTGCCTACTTGCCTTGGCTAGAACTTCTAATACCATGTTGAATAGAAGTGGTGAAAATGGGCCTTCTTGCCTTGTTCCTGATCTTAGAGAAAAAGCTTTCATTCCTTCACCCTTGAATATGATGTTCTCTGTGGATTTCTATATATGGCTTTTATTATGTTGAAGTAGTTTCCTTTTACTCTGAGGGGTTTTTTAGTGGTTTTAGCATGAAAGCATGTTTAGTTTTGTCAAACGCCTTTTCTGCATCCATTGAGATGATCATGTGTTTTTTTCCTTCATTCTGTTAATGTGGTTTATTACATTGATTCATTTTCATATGTTGAAACATCCTTTATTCCAGGAGTAAATCCCACTGAAAAATGCTGTATAATCCTTTTAATATGTTGATTAATTTAGTTTATTACTGTTTTATGGAGGATTTTTATATCAATATTCATCAAAGATATTGACCTATAGTTTTCTTTTCTCTCAGTGTCTTTGGCTTTGATATCAGGGTAGTGTTAATCCCATAGGATGACTTTAGGGGTATTCTCTCCTCTTCAACTTTTTGAAAGAGTTTGAAAAGAATTGGTGTTAGTTAATTAAAAAAAAAGTCTTTGGCCCAGGAATAAATTCAGCATAAAATAAATACAAATAAATATTTTTTAAAAATATGAAAAAGTTTTCTTACTAAAAAAAATTAAAAATTAAGCAAGTATATCACTTATCACTTTCTTTCTTTTTTTTTTAAGATTTATTTATTTATTTATTTATTTTTCCCCCCAAAACCCCAGTAGATAGTTGTATGTCGTAGTTGCACATCCTTCTAGTTGCTGCATGTGGGACGCGGCCCCAGTGTGGCCAGGGAAGCGGTGCGTCGGTGCACGCCCGGGATCCGAACCCGGGCCACCAGCATCGGAGCGCGCGCACTTAACCGCTAAGCCACCGGGCCGGCCCTCACTTTATTTCTAAAAAGATTTTTAACCTACTAGTAAGCATGAACAAATTGTTAGAATTAAAATGACTGAAGTGTTAATTTTCTTCATTGCAAATTTTCTGACAGAAGTATATGATGCCGTCATGTATCACATCTTTTATGAAAAAATGATCATTTTTTTGTAGTATTTGAAAATATTATGAATTTTCCCAGTGGCCTCTGACAATACTCTGATATGCAAAGTTATCTTTTCAACATGTATGTCTCATCATCATCCTTACCAAATTAACAAACTCAGGTGCTAATTAATCAACTACTTTTCATATGATTCAGGTTCTCCACCACCAACTCCCCTAAGCATCAGGAAATTCTACAACTTCTGCAAGATTAACAATTTTACCTTATATTGTATTCATCTCATGTGGTTTAAAACATCCAAAAATCATTGATAAACTGACCCTGCCCAGACTAAAGCATTGTGAATTATAAAAGATGGTCTCTGTTAAGTGAGGAGGGATTTCAGGTTGAACTTAATATTATGAGTGGTCAATTTATTACAGTGTATTGTTCTGTTATGTATTTCACTTCTTTTCTAAAAAAAAGTGATAGTTGAGGGCACTTAGATAAAAATTTGAGAAAATAAGGAACTGTTACACACTGTAAGCTTCAAATGTTTTCAAGCATACGATAAAATAAGAACTAAAACTATGAAATGACAGAGGAAATAGAGATAAGGGGATGAAATTGCAAAACTGAATCTATAATAATATCTCAATGGCTAATGTTGTGGTGCCAGAAAGGTGGTGAAGTCAAAGAATTCGTGAAGATGATAATAAACACACTACAAAGAAAAAAGATTGAAATTTTCATAGAGAGAATTTTTACAGTGATATGACAGAGAACAGGGAAGAGAAGTTGGAGTGAGAGACTATCTGCTTCTTAAATTATTTCCACTGTTGAGAACAAAAATCCAATTTGCTGAAATCTTTATTCCCCTCTATGACCCTATCTTTACCTGCAAAGTCTCAGCATTGAATCGATGTCACAGTCCAGCTTTTCCATCCCTAGGGAACAAAGCAATTTATCTCATCTGAAACCTCAATTGCTCAGGCTGTGAAACAAGGCCGGCCATCCATTCTCACAGAGGAGCCAACTGGAGGTAGGATTTTTGGTTCTGAATTCAGCTAAACATCTTCAAAGAATTGTATCTGGCCTTCCTTATCCAGGGCTATCAGTGAAGTGCTGGCTGGCTTTCAGAGAAGAACAATTCACAGTCAGCGGAGATATTTTCTGTTGAGCTCTCTAGAGAAGGCTGTGGGGTTTGTCAGTAAGAGTTAATTTATATGCGGGTTATAAATTTTTATTTTATTCAAAGATTTATAAAGAAATTTACATGGTAAGTATTATTATCAACATAAAACGTTGTCTATTCTCTGGTCATTTAAGCAAAATTTTCCTCTCAGGGTCCACCCATGGACAAAGCCCAGATTTAATCTCCAAGAGTCAGCCAGGCACTCTGCGGTCCATGGGAAGCCCTCAAGTTTGCAGCCTGTTTCCTTGTGTGCTGTGCTGGTGTTTAATCTTCCATCTCTTCCGGGTACAACTAGACAGATGCTTATCAAATCATCAAGGGACTTGACATTCGAAAAATGTACTTTTCATTATCTTTAGACTTCTACACTTTTCAAAAAGACTCTCAGCATTTCCAGTAATTGTGCAGCAGTTTACCCAACACTAAGGTTCCCACTATTAAAAGTTAAAACAAGTAAATTTTGAAAAGGAAAAAGTGATCTTTGCAATTTTGTACAGAATCTATATAATGGGTGCATCCTTATAAATGGAGGTGATGGTGCTCAGGGCAAGCTACCCCAGGAGGCACCACTCTGGTATGCAGATTATTTCGAGCTGAAGACAATAAGGACTCAGAGAACTCACGAAGAATATTTGAGTTTCCCCTCCCAAACTGCCTAAAGAATTTAAAACAAAAGATCTGTTTCAGGAAGGAGTTATTATCATGATGGCTGTAAAGATAATGTAGGATAGAGGTTACAACAGGAAAGGCACCAAGCCCCTTTTATCAAAAACTCTATCTCTCCCTGACCACATTATCTATAGATGACCCTGAGAGGAGTTGTCAGGCAAACATTTGCATTTCTATCTCCATGTGAGTTGTCTTCTTGCCCTCTGAGGTCCCAGACCACTACCCATCCCCAACACCTTCCTCGTCTTTAGCTACAATACTTAAGCGGGCAGCTTAGACAGAGGGACGAGTTGCTCATTTCTGAGTTTCTCCCATGTATACATGTTATTAAACTTGGTTTTATTTTCTCCTGCTAACCTGTCTTGTTAATTATTTGGCCAGCCATAAGAACCTTAAGAAAAGGGCAGAGGCAGATTCTCTCTCTCCCCCAACAGTTTTTGTGCCCAACGTGGGGCTACACCGGCTGGCAAGTTGCGTTCTCTGGCTGGAAGAACTGCCTTCTCCCTGGATTACTTCAGATGATGAGATATGGGAACGCCTGACGAAAGTCGGCAAAATATAAGACTTCTTACCACGTCAGCCTCCCAGAATCTCTACCTGTGGAGTCCGGTGGAAGGAAGTGGTGAGAATTTTTTTCTCTTTCTAAATTTAGATTGGCAGAAGAAAATATTTGGGAAACGAGTTTCTTGTGCTTTTAGTGACGCTGGTACATTTGGTAGAGTATTCTTGGTTTTGATCTTGATCCCTTTTCCTCCCAGAGATAGTCTCTGTTTTTCTCTTTTGTCTTTGTCTTTTGTATCGTGTGTCATAAGAAGGAAATACCATAGGGTAGGACGCAGGCATAGACCCTATAAGCCCAATGTCCGGGCCGGCCCCACAGACTGGTGAGTTTGCGGGTCTCACCAGACTGGCGTCTATTTAGACAAACTTTGCTGTGGGTTAATATGCACATGAAGTGAAGGCCATTGCCAAGGGCATCTTGGAAGCCAAAAAGGCCACAAATTTGGTGGGCACGGGTCGAACGGTTAAGAGCCATTAGGGCAGTCGCCACTTTCAGGAAACTCCCGTGACAGGATAAGTTGGGTCACGGAACGGGGTAGATGACACAGGTCCCCCGTCAACTGCAAGAAAATGTCCATGCAATGACGAGGTACTCTGTAAAGCACACAGTCCCCAACCCCGTGACACCTCCCCACCTAGGTATTATTCTGGCTCCAGCAGACCTAAGGCGTGGCTAAAGCTGTCATTGTGCACATAAGAAAAAAACCGGAAGAGGTTTTTCCTTCTGTCTTGTTCTGTGTCCTGAGACAACTTGGCTTTGTGCCAAGTGAGACTATCCTCCTTGGTCTCCACCATATGGAAGGTGCATTTACTGGGGTGCCCCTTGGTGGCCAGTCGAGTAGACTGGGGTTCTGAACTGTCTCTTTGTCTGGCTGTGCCGAGCTCTCGGGGGAGTTTGTCATAAAGGGCCCAGTCCATAAGGGCTTTTGTCGTCTTAACCTTCGTTGCTTGTTAGTGCTGGAAAAATCCCATACCAGTATCACCTGCCTGGTGTCACAGATTAGCGTAGCGGGTCTGTGACTGGAGGCGTCCCACACTATTGTGGGAGACCGGAGACACCGTTTTCACTACACCATCCTTACCGCCTGTGCAACGAAGGTCTTTACTTTCTCTGAATATCTTTGGGAGTGAATTCTGTGGATCATGGGGGCTACATCATCTGCGCCCTCACCAGGGACGCCTCTTGCGTCCACGGTAAAGATTTATTCTAAGCGTGGAAAGTTACCTCTGGGTCTTTCTTAAAAAGTCTTATTGGATCGAGTCACTATTGGAATAAATATACAAATGAAGATCCTACTCGTCAATGGCCAGATGACGGATTCTTTGAATTGGGAAAACTTCTAAATTGGGGGAAAAAAATATGTTTTGAGAGCTCTCACACAATTGTTTAATTGGTACCTAAAAAAGGGCCAGAAAAAGGAAGGGAAAAATTTAAATAGCCTTAAGAGCTTGACTCAGGTTACAATTGAATTGAGAACATGTAAAAGTGTAAGTGTTGATAAGATTATAAAGGTTGGAATGTTTGAGCTAATTTTATATAAAGAGGTTACATCAACTTTGCCTGAGTATATTTTAAAATGTCTGACTGGGAATTCTTCCCTTGTCCAAAATCAGAAGACCCAGACCTATTAATAAAAATCTTAATGATAACTATGGTTAAAGGTATAAGAGGTGATGAAATTTACATGAAGTTTTGTACAAAAAACTGACGTTATTTCTATTACAGAGCTGGTTAACAAAAACAGTAATTTAAATGATGGCTAATTTTATCTAATGTCTTATGAAGTCTTATAGACAATCTAAATAATTATTGGGAACAAGTAACTAAATAGTTGTGAAAAAGATGAATGTTGGGTGAACTTTAAACAATAATTATGTGTTATGGTGGTTACAGCTTCCAAACTCTTTTTGGTGACATAAAACTTTAGAGTTTTGCTAAATTTTGTGATAAAAATTCACTGAGTATTATCATTTCCAAATAAGATAAGATATTAGACATTGATTGCTAAACTTAAGTTTGTCTACTTTTGGCTTTTCATTACAGGAAAACTAAAAGGTGTTTTGGGTCTATTGGTAAACGTGTGTTTTATTAAAAGATTGTACTATAAAGGAACATATTTCTAGAAGTTATGAAGTCTTTATAAATTTTCCAAGCTACAAGATCCTAATGTAAAAGAAAGTTTATAATTGTTTACTTAGTTTTTACTTACAAATTGTGGTTTCTAAGAGTTAAAATTTCTAATTAGTATATGTGATTGAAGCTACTAAATATTAAGAAAATTATGTCTGTGTCCAAGGAAAGTAAGATGTATAAAGAAGGAACAAAGAATGGAGATATTTTATTTGATTGATTAAGAAAGATAAATTTGTCTTCAAGTACTAGGAGGGAAAAGAAAGACATGGGACAAATTCTGAATGTAAAAAGAAAGTTATAGGTTTGTGGAAGAGGAATTCTAGAAAAGCAGTTTTTGTATGGTCAAGTTGGCTAAGATTGAAATGAATTTAATTAAGTAAATGAGTTTTAATATCAGAGGGAAGCTGGTACAAAATTATAATTTGGTCTTCTTTCTCTTAAAAGGATAATTTTCATGAACTTGATAAAGAAGTTATAAAAGATTTTTCTTTACCTTTGGGTAAGTCTACCTGAAAGACAGGGAAAAAAAAATCTGTTAAAATGATTTCCTGCGTTCAAAAGACTGAGGTCTCTCTATTAAAGTTTTTGGACTGTCAATGCTCTCTTTGCTTTAACGTTTTCTATTTTTGACAAGCTCCCCAAAATTCATATAAATAAAGTCTTTTTTTTTTACTTTTTCTCTTTGAGAATTTTCAAAGGGCCCTGGAACTTCTCAAAGAAATTTCCTCTCTTCCTACAAAGGGAAAGATACTAAATTTATTAGGCTTATTCCGTATGTTAAATTACATGGAAAGCATTGTCAAACAAGTGATGGTAAGTCTGCTTAGGTGCTGTTATGTGGGCAAATGTTATTGACATAGGTGTTTTAAAATTGTATAACATTACTGAAATTCTGATCTGTCCTGATTATCAGTCATAATTCTGGTTATTATTATTTTAAAGTGTTGTATGTCACAAAATTAACCAAATTTCTCTGTCAATTGCCATTTTGAGGTCTTGTTTACAGACTTATTTCTTTGCTCTAATGCTCTTGCAAAATGTTTCAACTTCAGAAAAATTCATGGAAAAGACTCTGACATTTACACTGGAGTACAGGTTTCTGACAAACTTTCTGATAATAAAACTGAACTTGGTAAGAAATTACAGAAAGCTGATGGAAAGACTGATAACTTCATGAAGCTGCTCACAAAAAGATTGGGATCAAGAATGGATTACACAGGACTGAATGAACTGATAAGGATGATTATAATTTTTATTATTTTTCATTTGAAGTATTGCTGAATTTTTAATGTTTTGTTTTTTTAGATTTAAGGAAAACTTTTTCTCTTTTCTCCTGAGCTAGCTATGACTTATAACAATTTGGTAAATAATATTTTTGTAAGTAAAATTGAAATATTTATCTTTCTCTCTATCTGATCCCTCGAATTTGGAAACTCTTAGTGAGTATTGTTGTTTTCATGGCAATATAGTTATTTGCATAAGTTCAATAAGAATCTCTTCTCCTTATAACAGGACACAATTGGAAACACTGGTTCTATTACCAAGGCTGTGACTGGAACATCATATTTGCGATATAACCATACAGCTTTTGAGGAATGAAGATTGGACTTTATAGAATAAAGCCACGTGGAAACATTGGCCTGGTACCTTATGTTCCAAGCAGCACTTACCAGGATAAGTAAAGAATGTCACTTATCTGGCAAGCACAAGGAACCTCGAAATATTTTGGGGGAACCTCGGAAGAGAGGAGTTCACCCAAATCGGTAGGTATTACAGGCAAAGTCTGATAACAAAATTTTGGCTTGGCTTTCCTGGCCTGGAGAGGCCTTTAAAGTTCAATCTGAGATTCCTTATAAAAAGTTCCAGCAAAGCAGATTTAAAAGAGCCTATGTGATCAATTGCCATTCTTGCTGTACTTATGTAAATAATTGGGCCAACTCTATTGGAACTAGACTTATTTTGCAAACTACTTAGTTTTAATTTGTCTTTCTTTGATAAAAATGAGGGTGATTTTAGAAAGAAAAATTATATTTCTGTAAAAACTATAGTGTAGATTTGCGGATATTAGATCCTGGTTTTGTTAATTGTCTTTTAAGGTTTTTGTTTTATATTGTTGACTTGACTGGATCCTGATTTCTTCTAGTCTCCTAAAATATCTGGCTACAGATGTCCAAACTAACGTTTTTTATTTTTTCCATCATTTTCATTTGGAATCACTGAAAACTGAACCTGCCCTTTTTCCTGAAGCCTTTCAAACTGAAGCTGATGGACTTGCTATAAACTTAAGAGATTACCCGATGACATCATCAGAGACATTTTAAACTGCAAAAGCTGCTTTGACGCTGACATCTAAAAATCTTATCTGGCTGTCCTCTAAACTCAGAAACTGCTTTACAACTTGCTCCAACCATTAACCTTGTTTTTCTTTCGTTTACATAGAAATGCTTCCATTAAATACTTGATTGCTTGCTTCCACGATATAGGTGTAACCTTGAGAGCCCACCTGCATCACCACCTTCTAAAATGTACTTAATTGAACTATCTATTATCAGGACTAAGAAATGTGCTCAGTGAGATGAAACAATCTACCAACTCAGCTTCTGGACTATGAAACGTCTTTAATTTTCAAAAGGACTGTGAAACTTCTAGGAAAGTTTCAGAGGAGGGAACTGATGGTGCTCAGGGCAAGTTACCCCAGGAGGCACCACTCTGGTATGCAGATTATTTCGAGCTGAAGACAATAAGGACTCAGAGAGCTCAGGAAGAATATTTGAGTTTCCCCTCCCAGACTACCTAAAGAATTTAAAACAAAAGATCTATTTCAGGAAGGAGTTATTATCATGATGGCTGTAAAGATAATGTAGGATAGCGGTTAGAACAGGAAAGACACCAAGCCCCTTATATCAAAAACTTTATCTCTCCCTCCACATTATCTATAGATGACCCTGAGAGGAGTTGTCAGGCAAACATTTGCATTTCTATCTCCATGTGAGTTGCCTCTTGCCCTCTGAGGTCCCAGACCACTACCCACCCCCAACACGTTCCTTGCCTTTAACTGCAATACTTAAGCAGGCAGCTTAGACAGAGGGATGAGTTGCTCATTTCTGAGGTTTCTCCCATGTGTACATGTTATTAAACTTGTTATTATTTTCTCCTGCTAACTTGGCTTGTTAATTATTTGGCCAGCCATAAGAACCTTAAGGGAAAGGGCAGAGGGAGATTCTCCCTCTTCCCCCAACAACAAGATTATCTGATTCCCAGAAAAAGAAAACATTACTATAATATTAAGGCTACAACTGTCAAAATGAAGCCAATATACACACAAGTCAAGCTTTTGCTCAAAAGTTAATTGGCTCCTCTTTGAAACTTTATCATGTTTATTATATAAGCATAATATAGAGCCTAGAATATAGAAAGTGCTTATTGGTAAGTTAACATTCTGATCATTTATTTTGTAAATGTTAGTATGAGAGATGTAATTCGTTTTCTAGTATATTCAGATTTTCAAGTTCTGCTCAACCTAAAGCCACATTACTGGCAAGTTGGGATACCTCTAGACATCTGAAAAATATGAATCCTAAACAGAAGCATATAAATTCTCTAGTCATCAGGTTCTAAGTTCTAAAACATTCTAAGGTTTTGGAACAAATCAATGGCATTCCAAATTTACAGTAAGGCTACATGTGCCACACAGGATCCTACAGGAAGAGAAATCCAGATTTTAAATAGAGGAGATTATGCACAAAAATAAAGTACGTTTTCAAGTCTGAAAGGGGATTTCAAGAAGGAAGAGACTCTCAGAACATGTGGGAAGTGGTAAATAACTTATCAAGGGCTCTCTAAAGGAGAACATATTGTGGACAAAAGAGCTTCACACCAGAGAGCTAAAATGGCATCTCTGGAATCCTTACGATGAAATAGATGCTGAACTACTATTTCCTGAAACTTAAAATGCACCTTGGGCCGGCCCCGTGGCTTATCAGTTAAGTGCACACGCTCCGCTACCTGCGGCCCGGGTTCGGATCCCGGGCGCGCACCGACGCACGGCTTCTCCGAGCACGCTGAGGCCGCATCCCACATACAGCAACTAGAAGGATGTGCAACTATGACATACAACTATCTACTGGGGCTTTGGGGGAAAATAAAAGGAGGAGGATTGGCAGTGGATGTTAGCTCAGAGCTGGTCTTCCACAGCAAAATGAGGGGGATTAGCATGGATGTTAGCTCAGGGCTGATCGTCCTCACAAAAAAAAATAAAAATAAAATGCATCTTATCCTCCAAACAAATACCACCTCCTGCCTTGCAGCTTACCTGGACATAGTGATGTGTTGGAATCGTTTTTCTAATTCATTGGTTCTTTTTTTTTTGAAGATTTTATGTATTTATTTTTCCCCCCAAAGCCCCAGTAGATAGTTGTGTGTCGTAGCTGCACATCCTTCTAGTTGCTGTATGTGGGACTTGGCCACAGCATGGCAGGAGAAGCGGTGCCTTGGTGCGCGCCCAGGATCCGAACCTGATCCACCAGCAGCAGAGCGTGCGCACTTAACCGCCAAGCCACGGGGCCGGCCCCTAATTCATTGGTTCTTAAACTTGATGGGCACCAGAAGCACCTGGAGGCCTTGTTGAAACCCAGATTGCCAGGCCCCACCCCAGACTTGCCAGTTCAGCAGGTCTGCAGCAGCACCTGACAATTTGCATTTCAGCCCAGTTCCCAAGTGATGCTGATGCTGCTGGTCCAAGGACTCCACTTTGAGAACCACAGCCTGATTTACACCCTATGTATGGTTACCAAATCCATTATTTTATCCTTTGGCTGCTACTTTTCCTTTATCACATCAGCACCTTAGCTCCGAATCTCCTCACCTAGCAATGGGAATACGTGGAGAGTTTAACAGCTGGTTCTCCTTTCCAGATCAGTTCTCCCTCTTCCTCTCAATACTACATTCTCTTGCCAGGTAACTGTTCCTTAAACATCAGTGCATCATAGATCTTCCTCGCTCAAAAACTCATGACTCTTATGCTGAACACAAGACATTTTAAATTCTCCACTTGGTTCACAAGGTCTTTAATAGCCTTACTTTAATAGTAAAATGTGGACACCCTGTTCCGTACCCTGCCTGCTATAAAGGAGTATGTGAGGATTACATAAGATACAGTCAGTTCTCTTTCTGCACAGTGTGACATTCTATAAGGTCATTGTGTACACTGAATCGGTGAATATGACCCACTGCTCCTACGGGAAATGCGGTGTTAGGTTTCTGTAAGCCTTAGTCACATTTTCTTCAACTCATCAGTACATTACCTTGTTCTCTGTGTGTTCTCTTTAAAGTCACCTTATTTAATATATATTGTTGATATATTAACATTGAACTCACACCAACAGCACTGTAACTCGTGTCTGATAGTAGCTTGTCGAACACACATACTTTCTCAGTAAAGGCACGTCACAGCCTCTTGCCCTGAGGAACACCAGGCAGCATTGCAGCACTACACATGGGGGACATATTAAATGGCAAGGTCACCAACATAATGCACAAAAAGATAAGAAATGAGGCACTAAGTAGACTGCAAGAAGGACACTTGTTTACAATGTGGGCTGAAACAAGAGGGCAGAGCAGCACCTTGTTCCCCCTCAGCTGGGAACGTGCACGTCGAGTGAATCAAATTTCTCACCACTTTGTGCATATCTGCAAATGGACATGAAAGCCCTGAGAGTGTTCATTTGGGGGCTGCCAGTACATTTTAGCTAGTGGGCAAGTGTGCAAACACGGAATCCACAAATAATGAGGATCAACTATATTTTGAAAGCATCTTTTCAAAACCAGAATATTGCTTATATATAAGAGCAATAATGATAACATAACAGCTAACATTTAAGTGCCTACTATGTGCCAGGAGCTCTTCTAAGTACTTTACATAAGTTAATGCATGTAAATCTCACTAAAACGCTACAAGACAGGAGTTTTCAGTAGCCCCTTTTGATAGATGAGGAAACTAAGGTTCAGAGAGTAAATATTTCCACAGGTTCTCCAGTTAAAAGTGGAATAACTGGGATTGATGCCCAGACAAACTAGTCCAAAGCCCACAGCCTCAACCACTATGGTAGGAATGTGAGCGAATTTTCTACCACTCCCTAAAAAGCCCCTTCTGATCCAGCCTGTGTGGTCTCACACATACTTATTCACTCATCAAACATTTTCTGAGTGCACCAAAGGTGTCAGGTACGGTGTTTAGATACTGGAGGGACAAATAGAATATCGTCACAAATAATCCATAACCAACCAATAAATCAAAATTGGGGTGAGTTTATTATGAGCCAAGCTTTGAGGATCATATAGCCCAGGAGAGTCCTTTCACAAAGAAATGGAGCACTGCAAAGAAGTGGGGTGTATAGTGTGGTTATATACCATCAAAGAGCATGTACCACATGTGATTGCAATGTCCCTTTTACAATAGCCACGACATTGACCTGTTGGCACGTGGATTGATGGACACTGTGGGTATCAGGTGTGCTGTCTCCATGGGCGTGGCTGTTGTCTCAAGTTTGGTGGTCACGGAATGATCGCAGCAATCAAATCCTAGCCTATGGAGAAATGCTTATCCTTAAGGAAATGCTAATGTAGGGGAAGTTGCATTTACACCTTAAGGGCATTGCTTTTGTCTTTGGGACACGTTAATTGCTTAAAGCGGATATACAATGGATGAACAGAGGCTACAGGCCCCTTTTGGGGAAAAGCAAAAAAAAACAAGGTCAGGCCCAATTAGTTTTACACCAAATGGCTTCCTCATATGCTCCAATGTATCCTGTTGCTGGCCATTTATTCATCAAGAAGAAAGATCGTCTCAGATTTAAGGAGCTCACTGTCTATGAGACAAGAATAAAACAACAGTTATGGAAAAGGAAATAAGTACAGGGTCCCAGAGTGGGGACATCAAAATGGGTCTCTAGATGGAGACCTCTCAGGAAATGTCTCCAAGAGGAAGGAACATTTGATATGAGTTTAGATCAAGAAATAGGAATTAAGTTGATTAATAAAGGGGGTAGGAGTGCAGAAGAAACACATATAAAAAGACAGATATAAAGGATGCTAAAGCTTTCAGAAAATGGGGGTATTTTTAAGGCTGGAACAAAGCGAACATGTAGGACACAGTGGGTGATGAGGCTAAAGATGAGGACAGCAAGAGAAAGCCTGCGTGTCCAGCTCAGGAGTCTGAATGTTCTCTCGGATGCTCTGAGCAGTCATTGAAGGAGTCTAAGCAGATATCAGATTTAAGCAAATTTGGATTCTAGAAGGTAACTCTGGACGCATTGTGAAGGAAAGATTAGAAGAAATTAAGACTGAAGGAAAGGGACCTGTTGGAAGACTAGGCAGCGATCCAGATAAGATAGGTCTTGGCCGGCCCGGTGGCGCAAGCTGTTAAGCATGCATGGTCCGATGCGGTGGCCCGGGCTTCGCAGGTTAGGATCTCGGGTGCGCACCAACGCAGCGCTTGGCAGGCCATTCTGTGGCAGCATCCCATACAAAGTGGAGGAAGGTGGGCATTGATGTTAGCCCAGGGCCAGTCTTCCTCAGCAAAAAAGGAGGAGGATTGGCAGATGTTAGCACAGGGCTGATCTCCTCACACACACAAAAAAGATAGGCCTTGGCTCAACCACGGAGTCTGCAGGTGGAGGAGGCCAGGAGGTGGGAAGCAGTGCTGGGCTCCTGCAGGAGGAAACTGAGCTGCCTCTCAGTCACGGGAAGATTGTGCCTGTCATGGCCTCCCCACTCCCATGCCCAAATGCCATGTTCCTTTCTACTTCAGTACCTTTCCTCTCTTCTCCCATCTGAAATCCTCACTCTTTCTTCCCTCCACCTGCTCAAAAGTGGTCCCTTTGAGGACTTGATCTAGTCCACCTCTCCTAAGAAGCTGTCCTTAATTACAATTTCTCGATAACATTCTCATTTTTTTTAAGTTTCTGTAATACAACATACACTAAATACCTTGGCAGAATCAAATTATATCTTGCAAACAATTTCATGTATGTGGAGGAGCTTGGAACCGTATAATTCTTTATATTTCCTTCGATACCTACCACAAATACCTTGCACATAGAGGTCAATGGATGTCCAGTAAAGTTAAATAGAGTGGAAGCACACTTTATAAGCTAAAAACTTTTATGAGTTCAGTTATTCCTTTAGATCAGCTGCTTGAACCATTTGTTTTTCTCCACAGGTCAACAGTGTTGCCCAGCACAAATGAATTTTACACCTTCTCAAACTCAATAGAGCAAAGATGGAACTTCATTCCCCTTGCAAGCCTTACTGCCCCAGAGAAAAGCAACAACATGTGACGTCTAATTCTTTCTTCACATTCTCATCTCAAATTGTAACTGTTTCCCAGTTGCTAATTGGTTTTCATTATTGAAACTGACAAAAAAGTTTCTCATTATTTCTTTCTTTCTTTTTTTTGTTATGAGAAAGATCAAACCTGAGCTAACTTACAATGCCAATCCTCCTCTTTTTGCCGAGGAAGATTGGTCCTGGGCTAACAATTGTGCCCATCTTCCTCCACATTATATGGGATGCCGCCACAACATGGCTCGACAAGCGGTGCATTGGTGTGCGCCCGGGATCCAAACCTCTGAACCCGGGGCTGCCGTAGCGGAGCGTGCTCACTTAACTGCTGCACCACCGGGCTGGCCCCTCTCTTTATTTCTAAAGCTAAAATGTCTAAATCTTTCTCTGGGCTAGTTGGAGTTTCCATAAAATGAAAATGTACATTCCAGAAAAATCCTTAACTTTCCAGAATAATCTTGAATATGGTAAACACCTTGGCAAAAATGTCACTGATTTTCAATGTCAGTGCCTCCACAAGGGTATCCTTGCATTGTCTCCCCTCCCAACCACCTCTCACTCTGGCCCTCCCCAGGCTCATGGGGTCAAACTCTTTACTGAGCGCTAGGAATGATCAGAGTCTGAGGGAGACTTCAAGGATGACTAAGCCATGGTTTCTGACCCCAACCATCACTCTCCATCTCTGCTTTAACCTCTATTTTTCTTACTCTGGTTTCTACTTTAGTTGTTTACTTGTCTTGTGAATTGTTGTTTTGTGGTTTATAATTATCATGTAAATTCATATTACTTGTTGCCTTAGAGTTTAGAAAGAATTTACATTAAACAATGTTTTTTCCCAGCCCTTTGATGTGTCTAACACCTTTCAACGAAATTCAAGTGGCTTCTTGTTTTTACGTCTCCATCATTATTTAGAATTATGTTCACCCCACACTTTTGAACTGACTAATGCTGCTTTATTCTTTAAACTATTCTATGACAAGACTCACGTGAGGAATCCCTGAAGCACCATCAGCTAGGCATCCCCACATTCCTCACATCTGTTTCCTTGATTTGTTCCTAACTAAAGATGTTTCTGAAACTAATACTGAATTGTACCAAGTGGTCATTGCATAAAAAGCACTATCACAGATACCTTAAAGAGAAGAAATGGAAAAGAATATTCAATTCCTCAGATAAGTTTGCAATCCAATGAGGCATTGAGGGGACCAGGGGGCACTGATCAGAGCAGGAATCTAAGAGAAGAGTTTTAAGTCAATTTCAAATGAGGTTAAAACTGGAATGAGATAGTATTTTACCAGTTATCTGAAATCATAGGCATTTTTCTGACCTATGAGAATTTATTTGCATATAAACTGTACGTGTGGGGTAAGAGAGTGCTGATATTGTTTGATTTCTTTTTATTATTCACCACTTTGTAATAGAGGTGGCTATTCACAATTAATAAATATCATAACGTGGAGAGACCCAATTGTCTCTTGTTATCAATTCTTACACAAAGCTAAACTTTTAAAGATCAAACTTCATTCTAGTTACCTTGCAACTAGTCTATTTATATCAGAAAGATGCTGAGTTTTAGGAAAATACTTCAAAACACAAATTTTATATGTAATTTCAAAAGCAAAAAATGAGTTAAAAATTGGGTGGTAACCAGTTTTGCTGCTATATACTAAACTTTAACATGGGAGCAGACATTTTTAGAGAATATAATTGATATTTGCCTATTTGTATATTGTAGAATGTTAAAGGATTTACAGTTTTAATAGTATTTCAAATACCAGAGAATAAAAAACAGAACTGTTTCAGTTTTATGAAATAGCTTTTTAGACATAGCAGATTTTCAGAGCCTATTACTTGAAAATAAAATAATCACTTAGTGAGGTTTAAGCCATGTGGTTTTATTTTGAAATTGCTCATTCCATAGGAGCATCAGTAAAAGCCCTCCAGGAGTAGCTGATGCTCTTTCCTTCCGCCTGAGCACCAGCTGTATTTTCTTTAAGCATCAGACTCTCGGGCAACACCATAGCCCTCAACTCTGTTTAGTTGAGAAAAGGCTTTATGAGTCATATGTTTTTTCTAGGGGTATGGAGCTCCCAGACTTATTAAGTACAGGGAGAGAGTAAGAGTCTGAACACATTCAATAAACTCCAATGTGCTCAGGTGAGAAGACAGGTGCCTGAACTCACATGTGAAGAAGAACTTAAGAGGATGCTTTCTGACTCTGCTTCGTGCCTCTGACTAAGCAGTCCTGGACATCCCCGTTACAGCCATGGAATAACACAGGCAGTCTTGATGGAGCAGAAGTCCTCCTATGTCCATCATTTGTGCAGAGCAAACTGGCTTAAGATCTCTCATTTCCTGCTGCAGTGGTAATTTACAGAGATACAGAACTGCCATCTAGTGACTAAGAGAGCAGCAAAGTGCTTTACATGAAAAGTGAAATTCTGAGTTTTATAAAACAGAACAGTGAAGCACTAAAGTTGGTAAAGTTGATACAATGTGGCACACGAAAGTTATAGTAAACCTGAAAAATGTGTAGGTGGACTAATCAGTTGCTCTCTATGCCTCTAAAACATGTCTTGACATCCTACTCATAAATAGTAGAGTTTAAATATAATAGAATAACTTTGGAAACAAACTTCTCATCTCATCTCATCCAATGCTGTTGGCAGGAGCCGGTATTAAATAGCCAGATGGTGAGAACCCATGTTGAAGCACCATTTTTATCACAATGGAGAGAATATGAGGCATAACCCAACGGACTGATGTTCACATCTTCCCCCTTACCCTTGACCCAGTTTTGTAAACATGGTTTTCTTTATCAGTTAAATACGAATTATAACAGTTACTTTAAAGGATTACTGTAAGAATTGCATAAGGGAATACAGTAAAGGAACTGGCGCACAGTAGATTGATAGTTAATTCTCCTGCCCTGTCTCTCTTCTAAGAAACATACAGAAATAATCTAAGAATAGAACCCATGTATAAAGTAAACTTATGACAAAGAGTCAATGGCTCCTGAAGTAAGGGACATCATTGTTGAGTGCTTAACCTCAACTGCCTCCAAATACTGTTAACTCTCAATTAATTTTATGTGTTTTCTGTCTTCCAGACACTTCACTGGCTACAAGGAAAGGAGAAGTGTGAAATTGAAATTAATTTCACCCTTGAATGGCCTAGCTGTAACAACAGGTGTTTTAAATCACCTAGTTCTTCAGGTTTTCTGCTTATTACTATATATTTTAACATGGTTCACAGCCAGAGAAAATAAGAAAATCATTATAATTTTACACACATGAATATATGTCTTGACTATTACAGCTGGACTCTTAATATATAGAGCAATGTTGTACATGTTTTGTGCTTGTTGATAGTACAGAATACTTTTGTCCAGGCTTTCTTTGGCATTATCATAAATAATGAAGAT
Source organism: Diceros bicornis minor (assembly GCF_020826845.1). Lineage (NCBI taxonomy): Eukaryota > Metazoa > Chordata > Mammalia > Perissodactyla > Rhinocerotidae > Diceros > Diceros bicornis. The sequence continues at coordinate 571,665 of NW_026691045.1, forward strand.
CTCAGTAATATAAGCCCAGGAGAAAAGGGTTTATAAAAATCTAACATACTATCCTAGTCATGCCTCAAAAAAAAAAACAAGCTATAAAAATAATGAGAGGATATTTTGAAGGCACTATTTTTCTTAATTATTTCCAACTTTATTTCCCTTTACCTCTTTTTAATCTTTCTCCGTCTTATTCGCTATTGGCTAATCATCTCACAGTAATTAAATCACCCTCAGCAGAGTCCACCATGCCTCTTCAAGTGCCCCAGCCTAATGTCTGTCTCAGCTCTGACAAAAAGTAGCTGGGAAAACCTGTTTTGTGGCACTATTCTTAAGAATATCTTTACACTTGGGCTGGCCCCGTGGCTTAGTGGTTAAGTGTGCACACTCTGCTGCTGGCGGCCCGAGTTTGGATCCCAGGCATGCACTGACATGCCAGTTCTCTGGCCATGCTGACACCGCGTCCCAAATACAGCAACTAGAAGGATGTGCAACTATGACATACAACTGTCTCCTGGGGCTTTGCGGGAAAAATAAATAAATAAATAAAATTATTAAAAAAAAAAGAACATCTTTACTCTTACAATAATAGCTATAAGTTTGAAAGGCACCAGTGGATTACAAAATGAAGTACTTGACCAATGTTGTATCCTCATTTTCCCTCCAGGGAGAACACAACATTCGTGTGTAATGCAGGGCTGCTGCTTTATTGTTCTCTCCTTTCAAGACATTTTATTACTTGTAAAACATAATAGGATTAATGGTGATATATGAGTAACAATATAAACTTACAGACAGCAAAAAGATACTATTTCAGTGTCATCATTTTATGTACTGTAACAAACAGTAATATTTTCATAGTGTAATATCTTGATTGATCATAAATTTTTTCCTGGCTCATTTTTATGCTAATTCATTTATTAGATTACCAAATTTATACTTTTATGATCTTTATTTTCAATCAATATAATTGAAGGGACATCAGTTGTTCTTGGTAAGTGAAAGTTCAGAAAAAATTTTTGATAATGTATAAGTTTGAGAAGGATCTTTTTGTTTTTTAAAAGAGAAGTCAGGCCTGGCCCTGTGGCTTAGTGGTTAACTGCACGCGCTCCGCTGCTGGAGGCCCGGGTTCGGATCCCGGGCACGCACCGACGCACCACTTCTCCGGCCGTGCTGAGGCAGTGTCCCACATACATCAAGGATGTGCAGCTATGACATACAGCTATCTACTGGAGCTTTGGGGGAAAAATAAATAAATAAAATTATAAAAAATATAAAAGAGAAGTCATTTAATATTTAGAAAAGTTCTCAAAAATCATCAAACACTTTAATTTTACAGAAAGGAATACTACGTTCCAGAGAGGCTAAGTACGTTGTCACACACTAACCAGAAACAGACCTGGGCCTAGAACTCAGGTCTGAGTCACCTGACTTCTACTGGACCACACTCAAGGGAGCACACCCTCTTCTTACTGGTAATTTCTAATACTAAGTTATTTTCAAAAGCACAGTTGAGAGAAATTGTAAATAAATAAAACATGATTTTATATAAAAAAGTAGCAATTGCGACCCACAATTTCTATTCCATATGAGTGTTTCCTTTCTTGTAGGTTTCTTGTTTTTAATACCAAGTCCATTTTGGTAACAAGAAAAAAGACATAATGTTTAGTTTCTTTAGTAATATACAAAAAGCTTCTGTGGAAATTAAAAAGACACTAACTAATGTCTCGTCTACTAAAGCAACTTAAGAATATTATTTGATTTTGGGAAAGCTCTGAGAGATTTTTTTAAAAATCATATCCACGTGACTATTAGTCCAGCCAGGCACATCTCCACATGACATCTCCTAGAGTGCCCAGTTTTCTGCTGGATCCAGCTATTGTCAGGCCCAATGCTCTGGCTGAGTAGAGAATGATGCCGCTTCTGAAAAGCATGTACTCAGTTCCACTTCAAGGCTGATTGATGGAGACACTAGGAAAGGAAAAGATGAAAATATTACCCTAATCAATGATGTAAAACACAAGCTATGAGCAACCGTTAAAAGAATTCTCTATGAAATTGATCAATTCTACTATCACTACACCGGGCTATTTCCTATCAGTAATTTGACACATAAACAAATAGAATAGTGTATTTAATGATATCAATTCTTTTAGTTGTGTGCTTTTCCTTTTAAAACTACATATGCTTATATGTGTTTGCTTTATTTTCAGGTGGTGTCACTGTGTCAAGGCCTCGCGGGCAGGTGGGGCCTTCACTGAGGACCCCCAAGGCCCCCCCTAGGCCCGCTGGCTGTGCACGTGCCCTTGGCCTCATGGGTTAAACCCAAGGCCGCAGGGCTCCCATAGCGAGCGGCCAGAGAAAGAAGGGCCCATGAGAGAGGTAGGCGAGGGGCGCGGGCTCTGCCAACTTCCTCTTCTCAGGTCCCTGAGAGAGAGAGACAGAGAGAGAGAGAGAGAGTGAGAGAGCGAGAGAGATCCCTGACCTCTGCATTGCTGCCTCCACCGCTGGTGCCATGTCACACACCATCCCCCTTCCCCCAGCATCCCCATGCTACCCCTGGGAAGGCACCACCACTGGGAGGCCTGTTCCTGGTCACCTCCCTGTCGTCCCTTCAGGACCAGAGCCCAGTGCAGGGGAGTTGGTTCAGACAAACATTTACATGTCCCTCTCCATGAGAATTGTCTTCTCCAGTCTCACATCCCAAACCCCACCCCCAACATCCTCCTTTGTCTTATCTGAAGATAGTATTTAAGAGGAGCATCTCTGCCATTCTTTTGAGAGACTCCATTTCTCATGTGTCTCCCATGTATACATGTTATGAGCCCAATTTAATCAAGCATGGATTCTTTTACTTGCCTATTTGCATCAGGAACATAATTACTAGCTAGAGAATTAATTAGAGAATATTCATGGTGAATGAAAGATGTCATTTCTAATAACATAATGGAATTCCTTGAGGCTTTATTCTGGGGATATGTGTAGGATTAAGTCAGGACACACTGTGAGAGTGATAAATAAGTTCTATATATTTTTCTTCTTCAAGACCATGAATTTCAGCCACAGTTCATACCCATCTACTTTGCAACAATGAAAAACAAACAATGACCTTGAATATTTTGCCCTCAGATTCATTAGTCTTTAAAGTATTAATTGAACAATTTAAATCTAGATGAGTGAAAGACTATGGAGACTTCTAGAATGTCACGTTAGGTCCTTTAGAAGTGAAGAATTGTTTTTATAAAACATTTCTATTCCTTCTTATACCTTGACAATAATGTTACTCTGAATCTGTTTTAAAGAGGATAATGGCAGATTTACTTTAATTTGCACCCCTTTTAAAGTACATTTACCTAATATTTCTCAGTCTCTTGAAAACTTTTATCTCTAGCTCAACATTCATTTAAATCACCAGACCTATTTGATGAAGCCGACATGAACATTTACTCGAAAACTCCACAGAAAATTACTAATTTAACCTGTACTCTGGACGATCCATTGTAAAACGCAAACTGGATTTGCCAGGCCCCTCAAAACGGCTCATAACTCTGTTTGTACATTTATCTGGGCAGATACTATCTGAAGGTAATTGTTCTTCCCAAATGCTTTCTTTAATTCAATCAGCAATACTTCCAAAGTCTTAATGAAAATGTGGCCAATTTGGTGAAATCCAAGTGACTTTTTTGTTTTTGCATGCCAATGAGATTAAGAAAATAAGTGTTTTAATTATTGTTATTGATTTTAAAAATCAGAGATGAAGAAAACAAACTTCTTTGTCCAAAGACATTTCTGCAAATGAAATCGTCTGAAAAACTGACAGCTAGCCCCCTGTTTTAACCACTAAACCATAAGAAATGTAATACCGTGGGCAAACACTTGAGAGTTGTCACCTGCAGGAGTCCCCAGCACTGTTGCCCCATCAGGGCCATGGATCAGGGGAAGGAGCCAGTGGAGGGGAGTCAGCTGGGCCCTCAGCATCCTTCCTTCCTTGGTCAGAACCCGGTCCCAGCTGCTCCCTGTATCATCTTCTGGGGAAGCAGAGAATTCTTCTGGAGACACAACACATTGGGTGTTAAGGATGTCATTGTTCTTTTATAAACAGATGTTAGATCGTGTAACGGGCTTCTCAGCACAGGAGAAGCCACCTCAAGGGAAGGCAGAACTTCTCCAGGAGCTGAAGGTCATCCAGGGAGAGCAGAGTCAAGGGCTGCACAGCGTCAGCCGGCTCCTGCTCTCCATCTCATGGACACCTCGGTCCCCAATCCCCGACACCCCTCCCAGTGCCCCCCACAAGGGTTCCCATTGTATCCTCAGAGTCCCGAGCAAGCGCAGGACCGGTGCTCAGAGTGGCAGAGGGGCCGCCGAGCTGGAGAGCCCCGGGGCGCATGCACTGGGGGCGGAGTCCCTGATGCGGAAGTGGTGGCCACTGGAGTTTGTGTGGGGGGCTCGGGCAGTTTCTGGATCCTTCCTCCAGGATTTTCAGCGCGGGGAGCTCTCCTTTCTGCAGTGTGGAGGAGCGCTGGGCAGGAGCGGCGCTGAGGTAGGCGGTGGGCAGCGGGCTCGGCGTGGAGATCTCCGCCGCGTATGGCGGGAGCGCGGTGTCCGGGGCGGCGGATGGGACCGGGGCCGGGGCTGCCGGCGGGCTGCTCCAGGCGGGGGAGCCCAACCTCTGTCCCTTGGAGGAGCAGAAGAGCGCCGCTTGGCCAGCCTGTCCCTGTGCCTTGGCGGGGCCCCACCTCAGCGGGGTCACACCCATCCGTGGTGCAGGGGGCGGCAGGGAGTCGCCTGCCCTGTGCGCCCGCCCTTGAGTTCGCGCCCCCCGGGACCCCGTCTAGGCCAGGTCGCGACATCTTTGGGTGAACGCTTTCCTTCGGAAGAGGGCCTGTGGTCAGCGCTCCTCTGCCTGACTCCGCTCAGGCTATTGGGCTCCTCATTGCCTTCATTAAACAAATGAACGGTTCCTACATCCTTGGGACCACCTTTATTGAAAAGCCTGATCGCATTCCTGGTTTCTGATAATTGACTCTATATTTGCAAGGTGAACTTTGAAGCCTGTGAATTGTTGTAAACTGCATTTAATGAAAGGAGCTTTAAACAGTCTTTGGTGCAAATTGTGTAGCTTCCTAATACTAACTCACCTTCTGTTAACATAGACTGATGACTGATCAATTGATGATTGACATAATGTGTATGGAATTTTGGTTTCAGTTGAAAAGATTTTCTTGGCAGTCGGTGCTAAAATTAAAATCGGATAAAGAGGAGGATTTTGGAAGTTGTATGTAGTGTCTGTTTTGTCTCCGTACTCATTTAGAATTGTAAGAATTTAGATTTGGAAAGCCCATAGAACAAGAAGTTTGAAATTTTGATTTGACTGACAAGGGGAAAGGTCAAAAGGTCAAATACGGTAGGATGTCATTTATATAATATTCTAGAAAAGATAAACCATAGGGAAAGACAACAGATCATTAGTTGTCATTAGTTTTCATATTTAGTTAATCATTTAGTTCAATAGTTTAATCATTAGTTTTAATATTTCTTATTAAAAAATACATTTTAATGATAGCATCCTAATTATGCTTTTGGGTGATACCAGAAGTTGATAACCTATTAAATTCTGCAGTAGAAAGAAATGACATGTTGGTTATTGGCGTCTTTGAAGTGTAAGTATTGGCGGTAATGAAACTTTTAAATGAGCTTTTTTGGATTCTGAACTACTGATTTTTTTACTAGATCCTGTTGGACGTGGCATGTTACAAGTTTCAAAAGACTCTTTAAATTATTGTAGCAGGCTGAAGCTATTAAATTATAATGTAAGCTCTTTATAGATGAAACAGGCAAAAATACAAAAAGCCATTCATCAATTTATCTTTGTTAAAAAATCAAGTAAATCTTACCATACACATGAATGACTTTTGGCTAGACAGACCTGAACTTGACAAGATGGACTCATTGGTATGGGGAACTTCTTTTGGAATGTTAAAATGGGAGAGGATATATAAATTTTACCTGAGGGTGACCCAAGTCGATATGGCAGGTTTAGTTGCTTTTACACTCTTTCTGAGTTATGATCTTGATTAAAAACCTGGTCATAGACATTCCAAGACATTTGGACCATTTTATGTATCAATATAATAAGATGTTTTATTTCTCTGATACTTTCTGATTTCAGGGTGTCTGGGAAAAACAGTTTCTCAACATAGGTACTTTGGAATATAATTTTTGATTGTTGACTTATTGAATCATAGAATTGTTGAGGTGGAAATAATTTTAGTGGTTTAGAGCCTAACCTCTTCAATTTCCAGGAAATGGAACGTGAGGTTTCTTGAGTTAAGTCGTCCACAGTCAGACTGCTACTTTAGTGGCAGAGTTGGAACTAAATGCTCAGATGCTTGTCTCCAGATTCCTAGTACAGTGCTCTCTGTGCTGCGTACTATTAAGTAGACAAATCAATGAGTTACCTTCTCATATCATATACATAGCCAGCAGGGTCGATTATTTCCCATATGCATTTCTTTCCTTTCTTTTTTAAGTAACTACTAACCACAATTAATTTATTCCCCTGCCATGTTTAATGACCATCCTTGTGTGTGTCTCCTCGAGCACACGTGTGAACTCCCTAGAGTGGACACCTGCCTGTGATTGGATTGTTGGGCCAGAGGCTGATGTGCATCAGCCTCTTGATGAGCTGCAGCCAAATCATCCTCTGAAGTTTTAACAATTTCCATTCCCTCCAACAGTGTTTGAGTCATCCTTGCCCTGGGAATGGTCAGATTGGCATTGTCAGATTTTTAAATTTTTGCCAATCTGATGGCTGAGGAATGAAGTATTTGTTTTCCTCTTTTGACACACGCATAGAGCTGTGCAACTACCAAAATTGAGATACAGAACAGTTCCAGCACCCAGAACTCCCTTGAGCTGCTCTTTTCTAGTCAACTCTTCCCCCAACCTTAACCCCTGGTGGCTAATGATCTGTTGTCTTTCTCTATGGTTTGTCTTTTCTGGAATATCATATAAATGGAATCCTACAGTATTTGGCCTTTTGAGTCTGGTTTCTTTCATTTAGCATGATACATTTATTTGAGTGTTCATCCATGTTGTTGACTGTATCAGCAGTTCCTTCTGTTTTATTGCGGAATGTAGTATCCATTGTATGAATTTACCACAGTTTATCCATCCACCAGTTGAAGGACATTTGAGTTATTTTCAGTTTTGTCTTTTTTGACTATGAATAAAGCTGCTGTAAATCTTTATGATTTGAGAAGGCAAACAAGTTTTTGCATGAACATGTCTTCTTCTCCTGGGTAAGCACATAGAAGTGGAATTGCTGGGTCATATGGTATGTGCATGTTTAACTTTATTTTAAAAACTCTTTGTGGTAGCAAAGTCATGGCCCACAAAGATGTCCTAATCCCTGAACCTGGGAATACATTGGTTTACTTGGCAAAGGTGAATTAAATTTGCAGACGGAATTAAGGTTACTGATCAACTGACTTTAAAATAGGGAGAGGATCCTGGATTATCCAGGTGGGCCCAGTGCATCACAAAGGCCCTTAAAAGGGAAAGAGAAGCAGTAGAGTAGAAAAAGATCCAAGGGAAGCAGGGCCAGAGAGATGCCGAGTTCTTGGTTTTGAGGGTGGAGGAAGGGGGCATAGGCTAAGGAATGTGGTGGTCTCTAGAAGCTTGAAAAGGCTAGGAAATGGATTAAGCTTTAAAGTCTCCCCAAAAGAACCTAGCTCTGCCAACACCTTGATTATAGCCCAAAGAGACCCGTGTCAGACTGCTAACCTACAGTACTGTAAAACAATAAATCTGAGTTGATTTAAGCCATGAAATTTGTGCTAATTTGTTACAGCAGCATAATAAACTCCACTTTAAAACGGTTTTCCAAAGAGGCTGAACCACTTTGTGTTCCCACCAGCAATGTAAGGTGTTCCAGTTACTTTCCATCCTCATTAACACTTGGTATGCTCAACCTCTTTAATTCTAGTCATTCCAGTATGTACATAGCAGGATCTCAATGTGGTTTTTATGTGCCTTTTTCTCATGATTAACGACCTTGAGCATCTTTTCATGTGCTTATTTGCCATCTGCGTATCTTCTTTGGTGAAGTGTCCAAATCTGTGACCATTTTAAACTTGAATTTTCTTATTGCCGAGTTTTGAGAGTTCTTTATAGTCCTGTCAGATATGTGATTTGCAAAGGTCTTCTCCCAGTCTGTGGTTTGCCTTCTCCAGCCTCCCACGAGTGTCTTTGTAACGTCTGTGTAACATAACTCGAGAGGTTTCACATGACCTTATCTTCCTTCATTGGGAAACAGAGTGAAGTTGGAGCCCTTGAGTCCAATCAGACCTTGATCAGAGTTGGGTCTGGGTCTCAGTTTTAGTAAACCCAGGCCTTCCACTTTCCCCCGTTCCTGTTTGCGGTGCTCCCCTCCCCCGCACAGGGGTCTGGTCCCAAGTCTGGTAGATCTGTCTCCTCAGGTTTGGGAGCCCACAGAAAACTTAGCTACGCCCGTCAGACATCTCAGCGTAGCTCTCCAGCCTCCTACCTTACATTGTTCACAATATGGCAAATTCCCAAAAGGTCACACTAGCAGGATGTTTGACTTAGGCCACTTCCACCACTTCTGGAGGTTTCGCTTTGCTTTGTGGAAGCTTTTGGCCTATTTCCCCAGATTCCTGTGTGGCACCAAAACTTAACACAGGTGCTGTGAGGAAGAGCAGTTGTGTGTCTGAGAGCCTTCAGGTTTCCTCTGCCACACCAAACTAGAAGTTTGGCTAGTTTCTCTTTTCCCTAGCCGAGGCTCTGACTGAGCAAGCCAGAGTCTCGGCAAGCACCTAGAATCAGAAAATGCCTGCAGGTGAAAGAAAGATAAAAATCCCTGCTCACATAAAAGAGTTTTCTTCTTTCTGGAATTTTAGTTGGTTGGTTCTGAAGTTCTCTGATGCTCTAAAAATATATTTATAATTTATCTGGCTTTGTCCAGTTTTGCAGCAAGAGTGTTTTCCTGTCCTAGTCTCCTCTAAACCAGAAGTTCCCTTGTCGTTAGTTTTTAACTCCATCAGTTATACCCTGTCAATATTATTATTGTTTGGTAAAGTCATGCTTTCAATGATTTATTCAGACGTTTACCCTTTTTTATCCTCACGATCCATTTTTACATCTTAGCATTTCTTCTTCTATCAATTTCTTCTTAAAGTACATTCTTTTTCACTTTTTAAATTTTTTCTTTGAGGAAGATTAGCCCTGGGCTAACATCTTTTCCTATCTTCTGCTATTTTGCATGTGGGTCACCACCACGGCATGGCTGATGAGTGCTGTAGGTCCACACCTGAGATCCAAACCCATGAACCCAGGCAACCAAAGTGGTGCGTGGTGAACTTAAACCAATACACCAGGTGGCTGGCTCCCTTAAAGTACATTCCTTCGATGTTCCTTAATGAGCATTTGTTGGTGGTAATACTCTTAGTAAATGTTTGCATAAAAATATCTTTAATTCACCCCAGTTCTTGAGATATGGTTTGATTGGGTATACACTGAAAGTGATCGTCTCTCTGTACCCTGAAGAATTAATCCAACTCTCTCTTGCCTTCCGTTGTTAAGACACGTATCATGGGTCTAAATGTAAGTCTCCATAAGTGTTCTGTCCCTCTGCGGGGCTTCGAATATCTTCTTTTGTATTTGGTGTTCTTTGGTTTCCCTGGATGGATCTGACTCTAGATTTATTTTTTTAATTCTGCTTGAGATGTATTCAGCTGCCTGAAGCTAGAGTAGAAGAATTTTATCAATTCTGGAAATTTCTGTTATTATGTCTGAATATTCCTTTAAATCATATATATATTTATATTTTTTAATTCAAATATATATGCACATACTTATTTATACACATTCAATATATATTCATTAAATATATATTTATATTATTTAACTCAATGTATTATATTATTCAATATAATGATTTATGTTATTCAAAAAATACATATATTATTCATATATATAGTTTCCTTTACTTGACCAAACTCAAGCCAGGCTCCTTTGAGCCCTCTTCTTCACTAGGCCTTGATCTTGGCCTATAATAACTACAGCCTCTCAGCACAAATAGTTTCACCCCACACACACACATTAAAGAATTAAACACTGACATAGTTTCTAACAGCTCAAATCCACATCCCTACGATGACCCCTGCCCCCTTATAGTGCCTGCCTGAGAAAGCTCAAGGCAGCCAAAAGAATTGACTGTTTGTTCTGGCCAACACTCGATCATTGGCCCCTGACATCCCTTTCTTAGAGCATTTACCCAAAAGTGCTTACAACTGTGAATCTTTCCTCTGTCTTTTTGAGTTGTGTATGTGTCTCCTATAACTGCATTTCTCAAGGTTCTGAGAGTCATTCCTTGAGAGGAGGACAGGGTGTCTGTCTCCCAGACTCTGTGAGAGGAGAGAAGTTAAACTTTGATCATTTCCAACTAGCAGACACAACTGGCCAGATCACACTGCACTGACCAACACTCTGTAGCTGTTCCCTCCCTGACTCTACTGAGCCCCTGCTCACCCCTCTGCCTGCTCCCTCATTCTCCCTTTCAAATGCCCCGTCACCTCTGTACAAATCAAATTGAATTCAGCCCTGTTCCCTCTTCCCTACTGCAGTGGTATATTACTGATTAAAATCTGTTTTGATCTTTTTAACTAGATTCTGGCTTTGTGTATACTCTACATTTAACACACATCCTGATAATCTCATGCATATGCATATATATGCATATACCAACACAACCATCGGCCCTCCAGGACCAGTTCAGCTGACCCCATCTTATCAACAGAGTAGTTCCACATTTTCTTTCAGGAACTGACACCCCTCGTCCAGTTCAGGCCAGTTGAGACCACCAACCCATCAACCGGGCCTGCGCAAATGCTTGATAAGTGACCTTTTTGACATCGAGCTAAAAGCTCCATCCTCAGATCATGGTAACACTGCCAATTTGTGAACACACATCTGATGAAGAGCCATGAAGCTTGACTTTGCTTGCGCGGATCATCAATTACCTCACTTCTCCTTACTTCCAATCATCTACCTCCACACATCAGACCACCCTGCCCTTCATCCCATAAATTGTAACCCAAGCCCTGGATCAGGGAGACAGATCTGAGACAGACACGTGCCCCATCTCCTTGCAGATCAATCTCACAAAATAAAGCTACAATTCTTTCCCCAAAAGCAAATGCCAGAATAATTACCTTTTTTAATGTAGATTGGGCAAGAGAACCTCAATATTGTGCGGTAACATCAATACATATATATATACTTAATGGATGTTTTATCTTCTTTTTCTTTTTCTTTGCTGAGGAGGATTCACCCTGAGCTAATATCTGTTGCCAATCTTCTTCTTTTTCAAAGGAAGATTCACCCTGAGCTAACCTCTGTGCCAACCTTCCTCTATTTTGTATGTGGGTTGCCACCACAGCCTGGCCCACTGATGAGTGGTGTAGGTCCATGCCCAGGAACTGAACCTGGGCTGCTGAAGTGGAGTTCTCTGAATTTAACCACTAGGCCATGGGTCTGGCCCATCTCTAACTGTTTTGAAGATGTTACTAGAGATGTAATTGAAGTTTCACTATGATCTCTGGATTTCCTTGCTGCTCCTTTAGTCCCTCACTTCAGTGTATGTGTTTCTTGCTCCATCTTTCATGCTAGAGGAATACCTCAAATATCTAGTGGTCCGTGGCTACCCATTCGTATTTCTGTGATGAGGAGGAAACAGCTGAGTATGATCTCTGTGGGCCTGATGGGGCCTGTGTCTGTCTGGACTCAGTGTTTCTTCAGGGGTGTAGAGTGTTGACATAAACAAGCAAACAATGTTGGCACCCACACTGATCTCTAACAACATACTTATTCTACACATTCCCACAATGACAGACATCCTCTGAACACTTGGAAATGCTGACAACACACACACACACACACACACAATTTGCAAATGACCAGCAGCATTCAGCCTGTAAACTGCACCTGATAATGCACACTGATAATCAGAACATACACACAAACTCACACACATACAGACCACTCACTGTCTCAGAGCCCACAGTGACTTGAACTCTAAACACACACAGACATCAACAAAACACACATTCACATAGATGCTATAATAGCCATGCACCCTGTGACCATACAGAATTGCTGAACACACACACATCCACACAACAAGGAACGTGGCCATGCACGTGTGGGCTTGATCAGGGGTTTTTTCACACCTCAGCATCAACATGGACACCCCGGGGCGAGAGGGAGAGGCAGAGGGAACAGGGGGAACATGGGGGGAGCAGACAGGAGGCACTTGCATAAAGCAAATATGATACCTGCAAAGCTGGTTGCTAAATGACATATGACTCAAGGGTATGAGGAGCCAAGAGGGTCTGAAATGGTACAAAGGAGGTGACTGATACAAACCCATCACAAGATATTGAAATGTAAGGGACAGTGATATTTTAAAAGGCACTGAGGAGAGTTCATCAAAGCTTAGGTATAATTCCAGACCATGAGTGACATGGAATTCTGGCCAAAGAACAGCCATTATTGCTGTTAAAATTCCTATTTAAATGTTTCTTATAAAATTATACTCATTGAAAAATGACAAATATTCATTGGTTTAAAACATTTAAAACATTTCAGGATAAAATTACTGCAGGTTCCACTTTTATTGAGTAGCTTTCCTTGGGCGGCTATAAAAGCTGGATAAAGCACACAGAACAGCTGCTTGAAGGGTCAGAGAACATGCCGTGCAGGCAGGACTTGGGGGTCTATAATCTCTGAGATGAGGGAAGCACAAGATTGTGAGCACCAGCTCCATGCAGCTTCTCCCCTAAGGCATTTGCTATTTCAACAGTGAGAGAAGAGAGTCTGAGTAGAAAGAGGAGGAAAAATGAAATGAAATTTGGTTCCAGCAAAGTCCAGTAACTTCTGCTTCCAGTCAGATGTGGTAAAGGCAGAGCAACAATTAAACATTGATTTAATAAATACAGTGTGTTTGAAAACACCAAAGGGATGTGGAAGAAACAGGACTAGATGAAATAAAATTTCAAAAAGTTAAGAGCCTTTTTAGGTGAGATTGCCAGACATACCCTCACCCGGGGGAATTTGCGTAATCTGGACCGTGGTAATCAGACTTGTGTTAGCAGAAGACAATAGTAAGTACAATCTGTCATATTGATCTATGTTAGCTTTTTAATATCACAAGTTTTGTTTCCCTGTTAAATTTTATTGCCTCCACTAGAAGACTCTGTGAAGGGAAGGACATTGTATCATTTGCCACGTGATCTCCAGAACATCCTTCAGTTGGGGCTGTATGACTACTATAGATATTTGTTAATTGTTGGTTTCATGAATGCTATGGACTGAATGTCTATGTAACCCAATTTCATACGTTAAAATCCTAACCCCTGACGCGATGGTATTTGAAAGTGGAGCCTTTGGGAGTTAATTAGGTTAGGTGAGGCCATGAGTGTGAAGCCCCTATGATGGGATTAGTGCCCTTATAAGGAGATGGAGGGCCAGAACTCTCTCTGCCAGATGAGGGTAGAGCAACAAGCTGTCCTTCTGCAAAACAGGAAGACAGGTCTCACCAAAAACAAATCAGCTGGAACCTAGATCTTGAACATCCCAGTCTTGAGAACTCTAAGGAATGCATTTCTGTTGTTAAAAGTGCCCAGTCTAGGGACAGCCCAGTTGCGCAGTGGCTAAGTGTGTGTGCTCCACTTCGGCGGCCTGAGGGTTTGCAGGATCGGATCCCGGGTGCACACTGACGCACCGCTTGTCAAGCCGTGCTGTGGCAGCGTCCCATATAAAAAGTAGAGGAAGATGGGCACAGATGTTAACCCAGGGCCAATCTTCCTCAGCAAAGATGAGGAGGATTGGCATCAGATCTTAGCTCAGGGCTGATCTTCCTCACACACACACACACACACACACACACAAAAACCCAAAAGTGCCCAGTCTAGGGGCCTGCCCCACCACCTAGTGGTTAAGTTTAGTGAGCTCCTCTCTGGCAGTCTGGGTTCGGTTCCTGGACACAGACCTGCACCACTCATCAGCAGCCATGCTGTGGGGGTGACCCACATACAAAATAGAGGAAGACTGGCATGGATGTTAGCTCATGATGACTCTTCCTCAGCAAAAATATAAATAAAGAACCCAGTCTATGGTATTTTTGTTACAGCATCCCATACTGACTAGGACACTGAGTGTGTGAATAACTTCATCTAGATCGATGATCCTTCTTCCACATGACACATTATTGCCAATGATTCCTAATTTGGCGTGAGTCAAATGTCCCTTAAGGATCATAAAGACGTTAGGGACCTTCTCCGTAGTTATGTACATATTGATACGCATGAAAACGTTGCATCAAGTGCTTTATCGACGCCTTAGTCTCACACCTCATCCCATTAGCCTTCAACGAACCTCAGTGTTACAGCCAGTGCTTTGGAAAACAGAGGAAAGTCCCTGGACGGAAGAGGGGCTGGTGTCCATCGTGCAGCTCCTGTCCTCTGCCCAGCCAGCTCCAGCGCAAGGTCAATTTATAAGATGGGCTTTCCTCCAGGCAGCTCTGTCTTTCTCCCAGCCTGTTCTCATATAGGATGATCTCACCAAGAGCAATGATTGGAAATTGGAAGGGAAGAGCTACAGAAGGCATCTGCCAGGGGAAATTCTTTGTGGTTACATGATCTAGAATATGGACACCCGGCTGCTCTAAGGGGTCCTGAAAATGGAACCCTTCCCATGTCTGCAATATCCCTCTGTGTCCTCTTTCCCCACCATCTCTCTGTTCTTGGTGGCAAAATTCCCTTGGCAACGACAATATAAAAATGCAAATAGGGAATGGTCCATTTCCAGTCTCAGAATTCTGTGAGATTTTACTGCCTATCCCCAGTCTCCCAGGACTAACGCCCTTTTTACTCTTTTAAGATTAGATCACATTTTAATCTCCTTGAATCAGAGTTTTCTCTCATCCTTGTTATGTATATACATTTTCTAACACAGAATATTGAAAACATTATTTTTGGCCCTACAATTTCCAGATTAATTCATAGCTATTTTCTGATGGATGCATGCCTTTTTAATTATGTTTATAACTCCATTAACTATAGAAATTGACTACATGCTGAGTAGTAATGTACTAATACAGGAAAATGGCCCATTTTTATTCATCATAAAGTTTCATGTTTTCATCAAGACAAATACACGAATACTTAATTATTCAGCAAAAACTCTTACTGTGTACATGTAAGCAATAATAAATCTATTGGAGTTGGTTTACCTTGTCGATTATTCCTTGTTTCTGAATTGTCCCTTCAGCATTTCCATGAACATTTTAGAATCCTGCATCCTTATCCTACCATTTTAAATACTAGGTCATTGACAAAAGTCCACATGACTTATCCAGTTGTGTGCTAGTGTGTCCTTTGTAGGGTGTCTTTCCGGGTACGTTTTCCAATGTGAACTCCAGCTGATGGCCTTGTGGCACTGACGTAAATACTGGTGTCTCCACATATCATGGGGCCAGTGGTGTGTGGTCCTTTACGGAGTCATATATAACCTAATACTTTTCATTCAATCAGTGTAAACAATGCTATGGAAAGTAGATTGGGGACAATTAATAAAAGAAGATTGATTATGAACATGCTGTTGGGGAGAAAAATTGAACCTCTGGCTATAAAGGTTTATGTTTATGCAATTAATCAGCTACCCTAACAAACCCCGTTCATAGGCAGGGCTATATACATATATATATTAGATTAAGATTATATCATCCATTAGTTTGAATGTGCTTTTGTAAAGTATGCCTTGTTTCTCTTGCCCTTTCATACTGGGAGAAATACGGAATAGATAGAAAATGACTGGCTTACTCTGGTCCTAACTCAGATCACGTAGGGCTTGAATCGTTGAACAAATGAGCCATTAACGGCGGCTACACCACTGGGATTTCCTGATCTAACATCGGTTATACACCCTATTGTGGATATGGACTCTAGAATAGGATTGTGCTGTTAGCCTCAGGGTAACTTGTTCCGCTGATCAATATTTTGGATCAATAAGTGATAAAATATTTTGACTAGCTGGTCTAGATTTTAATCACTCGGTGGTTATTTTCTTCCCTGAGGTCACCCCAACCAAAATTCTTAGTCCATTTAAGTTTTGTTATCCCTTGATTTGGCTTACCTTTGTGTTTTTTTAATTAATTGAAGCTCCATAGGGTCTTCTCGCCTTATTTTGTCATTCCCACCTCTTCAGGGAAAGGTCAATTTCACTGTTTAGATGTAAGAGAGAGTAAAACCCTCGAGTGGCCCTTCATACAAGTTCTCATTTAGACAACAAATGATGATGTTGCCTTTGCAAGGTCTGGTCACCGCGGCTTTTACACCGTGTCACTGAGCAAGCAGTGCCTGTAACACCAGAAATGCCAGAGGAGATGCTTTTCCTAAACAGGTGTGGGCTGTGTTTGCCGATTTTCTTTTACTTTTTAAAGCTTTCCTTGAATGCCTACCTGTGTTGGGTTAACAATTAATATAATAAATAATTATTGGGTTGAATTTATTTTATTGTTAACTTTTGGTGATTATGTGTTCTGATATCAGATTATGCAAGGAGAAACAACTCTTATTCCTCATAGTAACAGTACTACTTCTATGAATTAATAGATTAATGCAGTATTAGATTAGGAGTTAGTTTCTGTGACTGAAATTAAGTATATTGTCGAACCCGAAAGCTTTCTTAATTGGTGGCTGAATTTAGGCCAACGAGGGTATTGTTTGTACTCCCTCTCTAAGGAAGGTTGTATCCTGTATCTAAAAGGCTGTACCTCTTTAGGGCTGGGTCTGGAGGAGGCAGGAGGCTGGACCAGTGTGGAGCTGGCTCTGGCCCAGAGGGATGAGCAAGAGACACAGGGCACCTGCTGCCACACACAGCCGCAGCAGACATCACTCATCAGTCACGACATGCTTGGCTGCAGAGCCAAGAGAGCCCCCAGTCCAACAAGGTGCACTCCGAAGCCACTCCCGGGCAGAGCAGGGGACTGTGATGAACCCATTTGCAGTCCCTGCTCCCCTAAGACGTGCTGCAGGCCTCCTCTCCCCACTTACCTCAGCAGCTCCTCACTGTCCTCGGGACTCAGGCCTTCAAGGCCCGCCAGCAGGCTGCTCCAGCACTTCTCCTTCCTTATCATCGTCTCCCCTCTCTGCTCCCACTCTAGTTCCAGGGCAAGTTACTTGTGGCTCCTGAGTGCTGCTCCTTGGCCTGGAAGGCCCTTCCTTCACCCCATCCACCCTGTGCACTCCTACTTACGCTTCAAGACTCGACTCCAGTGATGCCTCCTCAGGAAGCCCTCCCTGATGCTCCATCTTCCCAGGCATGCTCTGGGCCACCACTCTGCCTCCTGCCCACGTCCATCACTGCCAGGAACCTTGCTGGGCCCTTGTCTGGTCTCCACGTCCAGCCTAGCCCCTAAGGGGGGGAGGAAATGCTTAGGCTCAGGCAGTGGAGCAGACTCCTGGACCGTGGTGACACTCTCCACCCAAGGAGAGGTCATTCATTGACCCACTTCCAGCTTGGGCCCAATGCAGTTCAGGGGGAGCCAGGACACAGGGAGGCTGGCTCTGGGCTCCACAGGTCACAGGGTCAGCCTAGAGAAAGGGCACAAGGGGCCACACAAAGGGCCTCAGGACAGAACTCCAAGTCAACAATACCCTTGCCAAGGGCAGCAGGGGCCAAAGGCAGCTGCACAGGCCGCAGGAGGTTCTGGTGAGCTTTTCATCTGCTCAGAGAGGCCCAGGGCTGGATAGAAGGAACTCAGGAGGCCCGTCTGAGGTGGAGGCCACCTCGGGGGCATGTAAGCAGAAGCTGAGCTTCCCACAGTAAGTGGAATCTGAAGAGGTGACCCTCAGACCCCTGGCAGCTCTAACGTCTCCGAGTTGGAAGTCAGTCCCCTCAGTCACAGCCTCTAGCTGCCCCCTCATAGGGCTGTGCCTCTCAAACACAGCTCCCAAGGTGAGTGGATGCTGAGGGTGAATCAAACTTCCTACCCGTGGGAACCTCTGTGATCCCGGCCTCCCACAAGGGGCCAAGGATGATGAGCAAGGGACAGAGGGACTGACCCACACGACTTCCCCACGGATTCTGAACATGCTTGTGATTCACGGGGCCAATTAGTATCTGTCCTCATCTCCACTCCTCTCTCCCCAAAAGGACATGTCAGTGTTTACTATGACATCCACAGACACATCAAGGGCATCTGGGAAGAGTCATGTGTACATCTGGAGAGAAAGGAACTGTGAAAACCAGTAATATCTGCATCCATGTGTGCAGATACTGACATCCACATACAGCTGTCACATTCCTCCAGCAGCCCTGGAATACTCCGCAACCACGCTGACAGGTTTTGGCACATGGGAGCCAAACCAACTGGTGCTGTCCCCGAATGCCACCACTGCTGGGGCCTACCTTGAGATTGGGGGGAGCCTGGGTGCCATGCCCCATCTCACAAAATTCTGGCTGTTGTCCAGGAGGGTCTCACAGCCTTTGAGGATCATGCACTCCATGGCTATGTTTTCCTGGATGCTCTCTGTCTCATTTACTTCATTGTTCATTATCCTGTGGGGACAGAAAATAAGCCAGAGACAGGCTGCCCCCACCTCTCAGGGAGAAGGGAATGCCGGGCCTCTGGCCAGACGTAGGAAGAAGGCCTGGCACCCAGGATGCTCAGGTGGAGCCTGTGGTCATGAAGGGGGAGAGAGCATGCATATTGAATACCTGCTGTGCTGGGCACTCTATGGGAATGATCTCACATCATCCTTCTGACAGCCCAAGGAGACAGGCTTCAGGAAA
The DNA here is from genome assembly GCF_020826845.1 of Diceros bicornis minor. Taxonomy (NCBI): domain Eukaryota; kingdom Metazoa; phylum Chordata; class Mammalia; order Perissodactyla; family Rhinocerotidae; genus Diceros; species Diceros bicornis. The sequence continues at coordinate 590,526 of NW_026691045.1, forward strand.
GTGGATCAGGGTCTTGGGACAAAGGGCTTGGCACTCATGTGCCTTCCTCACTCCTGCCCGACCGGGAACAGGGCAACCCACAGTGACGAGGAGCCTAGCAGGAGCCCCAAGTGTTCTCCTTGGGGAAGTGTGCAGGATTTGGCTCCTTGGGGCATGAGAAGACTGGGATCCCCACCCCACAATGGTTTTTGTTAGTCTGCAATCACGCTCTGATTACATTTTCTCCCTGAATGAACCTCCACTCCGGAGCCTGTGCCCTGCCCTGGTCCAGCCTTGTCCTCCCTCTACCCAGCTGGGATCCGTGGCCCTACTGGCTGCCTTTTGCTGGATTCGGGAAGCCATTTAGGGCACTGAGTGTTTGGCAGGGCTGGGTACTGGACCTCACATACTGCACACCAACAATCCTTTGCAGTTTGTGGCAACTCAACACTGACTACGAGGCTGCTCATCATCTCTTGGCCTTCATAAGGTGGAGAACCCAGGGCTCAGCTCTTGGTGCGCATCTCGTTCCTGCCTAAACTCACTCCCCTGGTGATCTCACTGGTCTTGTGACTTTAAATACCATCTCCGAGCTGATGGTTCCTGAATGGCTCCCACCCTGAAACCCCAGACTCAAACACCCTCCTCCCTTCTTGTCCTCTCCACCACTGTTGTCCATCTCAAGTTCAACATGCCCCCAGTAAAGCTCCAGTGAAGCAAGAAAGACTGCCCCTCCACACCTGCCCTTCCTGCACCTTTCTCTATCCCGGTTAGCAGCAAATCCAACCCTCTGCTTGCTCAGCCAAAAACGCTGGACTCACCCTTGACTCCCGTCTTCTCTCTCCTCACATCTAATGCATCAGAAACTCCTGTTGGTTCCATCTTCAAAACACACCCAGAATCTGAACCTCCTCCTCGCCTCCACTACCACCACCTGGTACAGGCCACCATCAACTGCTGCCTGGGTTGTTGTAGGCGCCTTGTTCCTGGCCCCTCTGCTTCTGCCCCGGCAGAGGAAGGTTGCCCCGTACTTTGGTGACTGAAAGAGGGGCAGGGGAGGGACCTTGACCAGAGGGCTGGGGCCTCTGACACTGGACTAGTCATGGGCTTCTCCACCCATGACACTGCCTGCTGTTGACTGCAGCCTTGAGCACATGAAGACCCATCACCCAGGACCCCCTCTGGGGCTCCTAAACCACAGATTGTGACACACCGACACTGGAGAACAGAAGAAGTTGGCAGAGTACCTGTGAGTCCCTGGGCGGTTCCCCATTTTGGCAGGTGGGCTCACGTGAGTACCCAGGGCCCTTCCTCGAACCCCATCTGTGCCAAGGACAGCACAGCACCTACACCATCCCACCAAGTGCCCACTGGGCTTCAGCTGTGAACTCCTCAGATTGTTCCGGGGGCCCTGCTTGCAGGTGGGGCAAGCTGGGGGTCCCCCAACCCTCACCACTTGGGATCCTAACCTGAACATGAGCTTTTACCATCTGGGGGTCAGCAAACTCCCACTGGGGAGCATCCTCAGCCCTGGCTTGTCCACTGGCGGGGCACCCGGAAGCCGGGCTCACCCAGACAGCTCCTCCATTTTAGCCCTGACATCGTCCAGGCTGTTGGCTCGATGTGCTCATGAAAAGTGGGCCAGGAGCTCATGCAGTGTCAGAATGTGCCTGGGAATCTGCAGCAGGGAGAGGTAGGGGGAGAAGAACAGAGGCAAAGATGGGGAAGGAGAGAGACAGTGATGAAGCAAGTCAGAGAGAGAGCAGCAACATAGAGAGGGGGAGAGAGAGAGACAAAGCAGATGGAGACTGGTTCTCTCAGCTCCCAGCACTCCCACGAACAGGGCTGAGGACGGACACCCACAGCACTTCTGATCTCAGACTCTAATGTGGAGCCTCTTCCAAGGTCTTGTCTGGAGCAAGAGCCCAACGCTTGAGGCTCTAAGCCGACAGGAGGAAGGGCCTGGAGGTGGGCTTAGGACCCAGAGCTCCCCCTCACCTTCCCACACTGCCTGCTCTGCGGAGCTGGACAGCCTGTGTGGTCCGCTGGGTCAGGGGCTGGCTCTAACCGCATTCTCCACGCAGCCCAGAGCTGGGGCCTGTTAGGGCCTGGGCCCTCCCGGCCATGGGCCCCTGGTGCTCCTAGGGGTGGCTTCCTCCCAGCTGGGGCCCTCACTGCCATGGCCCCCGAGTGGGCTCCCCAGGCATGTGCCCTCAAGGACATGGTTCAGACTTTTAGATCAGACCTGCTTTCTAGCTATTAATCTCCATTTCCGTCTCTCTGAAATAAGGCCATCTGTCACCTTGGGCTGTCAGAAGGATGATGTGAGATCATGCCCATAGAGTGCCCAGCACAGCAGGTATTCAATATGCATGCTCTCTCCCCCTTCATGACCACAGGCTCCACCTGAGCATCCTGGGTGCCAGGCCTTCTTCCTACGTCTGGCCAGAGGCCCGGCATTCCCTTCTCCCTGAGAGGTGGGGGCAGCCTGTCTCTGGCTTATTTTCTGTCCCCACAGGATAATGAACAATGAAGTAAATGAGACAGAGAGCATCCAGGAAAACATAGCCATGGAGTGCATGATCCTCAAAGGCTGTGAGACCCTCCTGGACAACAGCCAGAATTTTGTGAGATGGGGCATGGCACCCAGGCTCCCCCCAATCTCAAGGTAGGCCCCAGCAGTGGTGGCATTCGGGGACAGCACCAGTTGGTTTGGCTCCCATGTGCCAAAACCTGTCAGCGTGGTTGCGGAGTATTCCAGGGCTGCTGGAGGAATGTGACAGCTGTATGTGGATGTCAGTATCTGCACACATGGATGCAGATATTACTGGTTTTCACAGTTCCTTTCTCTCCAGATGTACACATGACTCTTCCCAGATGCCCTTGATGTGTCTGTGGATGTCATAGTAAACACTGACATGTCCTTTTGGGGAGAGAGGAGTGGAGATGAGGACAGATACTAATTGGCCCCGTGAATCACAAGCATGTTCAGAATCCGTGGGGAAGTCGTGTGGGTCAGTCCCTCTGTCCCTTGCTCATCATCCTTGGCCCCTTGTGGGAGGCCGGGATCACAGAGGTTCCCACGGGTAGGAAGTTTGATTCACCCTCAGCATCCACTCACCTTGGGAGCTGTGTTTGAGAGGCACAGCCCTATGAGGGGGCAGCTAGAGGCTGTGACTGAGGGGACTGACTTCCAACTCGGAGACGTTAGAGCTGCCAGGGGTCTGAGGGTCACCTCTTCAGATTCCACTTACTGTGGGAAGCTCAGCTTCTGCTTACATGCCCCCGAGGTGGCCTCCACCTCAGACGGGCCTCCTGAGTTCCTTCTATCCAGCCCTGGGCCTCTCTGAGCAGATGAAAAGCTCACCAGAACCTCCTGCGGCCTGTGCAGCTGCCTTTGGCCCCTGCTGCCCTTGGCAAGGGTATTGTTGACTTGGAGTTCTGTCCTGAGGCCCTTTGTGTGGCCCCTTGTGCCCTTTCTCTAGGCTGACCCTGTGACCTGTGGAGCCCAGAGCCAGCCTCCCTGTGTCCTGGCTCCCCCTGAACTGCATTGGGCCCAAGCTGGAAGTGGGTCAATGAATGACCTCTCCTTGGGTGGAGAGTGTCACCACGGTCCAGGAGTCTGCTCCACTGCCTGAGCCTAAGCATTTCCTCCCCCCCTTAGGGGCTAGGCTGGACGTGGAGACCAGACAAGGGCCCAGCAAGGTTCCTGGCAGTGATGGACGTGGGCAGGAGGCAGAGTGGTGGCCCAGAGCATGCCTGGGAAGATGGAGCATCAGGGAGGGCTTCCTGAGGAGGCATCACTGGAGTCGAGTCTTGAAGCGTAAGTAGGAGTGCACAGGGTGGATGGGGTGAAGGAAGGGCCTTCCAGGCCAAGGAGCAGCACTCAGGAGCCACAAGTAACTTGCCCTGGAACTAGAGTGGGAGCAGAGAGGGGAGACGATGATAAGGAAGGAGAAGTGCTGGAGCAGCCTGCTGGCGGGCCTTGAAGGCCTGAGTCCCGAGGACAGTGAGGAGCTGCTGAGGTAAGTGGGGAGAGGAGGCCTGCAGCACGTCTTAGGGGAGCAGGGACTGCAAATGGGTTCATCACAGTCCCCTGCTCTGCCCGGGAGTGGCTTCGGAGTGCACCTTGTTGGACTGGGGGCTCTCTTGGCTCTGCAGCCAAGCATGTCGTGACTGATGAGTGATGTCTGCTGCGGCTGTGTGTGGCAGCAGGTGCCCTGTGTCTCTTGCTCATCCCTCTGGGCCAGAGCCAGCTCCACACTGGTCCAGCCTCCTGCCTCCTCCAGACCCAGCCCTAAAGAGGTACAGCCTTTTAGATACAGGATACAACCTTCCTTAGAGAGGGAGTACAAACAATACCCTCGTTGGCCTAAATTCAGCCACCAATTAAGAAAGCTTTCGGGTTCGACAATATACTTAATTTCAGTCACAGAAACTAACTCCTAATCTAATACTGCATTAATCTATTAATTCATAGAAGTAGTACTGTTACTATGAGGAATAAGAGTTGTTTCTCCTTGCATAATCTGATATCAGAACACATAATCACCAAAAGTTAACAATAAAATAAATTCAACCCAATAATTATTTATTATATTAATTGTTAACCCAACACAGGTAGGCATTCAAGGAAAGCTTTAAAAAGTAAAAGAAAATCGGCAAACACAGCCCACACCTGTTTAGGAAAAGCATCTCCTCTGGCATTTCTGGTGTTACAGGCACTGCTTGCTCAGTGACACGGTGTAAAAGCCGCGGTGACCAGACCTTGCAAAGGCAACATCATCATTTGTTGTCTAAATGAGAACTTGTATGAAGGGCCACTCGAGGGTTTTACTCTCTCTTACATCTAAACAGTGAAATTGACCTTTCCCTGAAGAGGTGGGAATGACAAAATAAGGCGAGAAGACCCTATGGAGCTTCAATTAATTAAAAAAACACAAAGGTAAGCCAAATCAAGGGATAACAAAACTTAAATGGACTAAGAATTTTGGTTGGGGTGACCTCAGGGAAGAAAATAACCACCGAGTGATTAAAATCTAGACCAGCTAGTCAAAATATTTTATCACTTATTGATCCAAAATATTGATCAGCGGAACAAGTTACCCTGAGGCTAACAGCACAATCCTATTCTAGAGTCCATATCCACAATAGGGTGTATAACCGATGTTAGATCAGGAAATCCCAGTGGTGTAGCCGCCGTTAATGGCTCATTTGTTCAACGATTCAAGCCCTACGTGATCTGAGTTAGGACCAGAGTAAGCCAGTCATTTTCTATCTATTCCGTATTTCTCCCAGTATGAAAGGGCAAGAGAAACAAGGCATACTTTACAAAAGCACATTCAAACTAATGGATGATATAATCTTAATCTAATATATATATGTATATAGCCCTGCCTATGAACGGGGTTTGTTAGGGTAGCTGATTAATTGCATAAACATAAACCTTTATAGCCAGAGGTTCAATTTTTCTCCCCAACAGCATGTTCATAATCAATCTTCTTTTATTAATTGTCCCCAATCTACTTTCCATAGCATTGTTTACACTGATTGAATGAAAAGTATTAGGTTATATATGACTCCGTAAAGGACCACACACCACTGGCCCCATGATATGTGGAGACACCAGTATTTACGTCAGTGCCACAAGGCCATCAGCTGGAGTTCACATTGGAAAACGTACCCGGAAAGACACCCTACAAAGGACACACTAGCACACAACTGGATAAGTCATGTGGACTTTTGTCAATGACCTAGTATTTAAAATGGTAGGATAAGGATGCAGGATTCTAAAATGTTCATGGAAATGCTGAAGGGACAATTCAGAAACAAGGAATAATCGACAAGGTAAACCAACTCCAATAGATTTATTATTGCTTACATGTACACAGTAAGAGTTTTTGCTGAATAATTAAGTATTCGTGTATTTGTCTTGATGAAAACATGAAACTTTATGATGAATAAAAATGGGCCATTTTCCTGTATTAGTACATTACTACTTAGCATGTAGTCAATTTCTATAGTTAATGGAGTTATAAACATAATTAAAAAGGCATGCATCCATCAGAAAATAGCTATGAATTAATCTGGAAATTGTAGGGCCAAAAATAATGTTTTCAATATTCTGTGTTAGAAAATGTATATACATAACAAGGATGAGAGAAAACTCTGATTCAAGGAGATTAAAATGTGATCTAATCTTAAAAGAGTAAAAAGGGCGTTAGTCCTGGGAGACTGGGGATAGGCAGTAAAATCTCACAGAATTCTGAGACTGGAAATGGACCATTCCCTATTTGCATTTTTATATTGTCGTTGCCAAGGGAATTTTGCCACCAAGAACAGAGAGATGGTGGGGAAAGAGGACACAGAGGGATATTGCAGACATGGGAAGGGTTCCATTTTCAGGACCCCTTAGAGCAGCCGGGTGTCCATATTCTAGATCATGTAACCACAAAGAATTTCCCCTGGCAGATGCCTTCTGTAGCTCTTCCCTTCCAATTTCCAATCATTGCTCTTGGTGAGATCATCCTATATGAGAACAGGCTGGGAGAAAGACAGAGCTGCCTGGAGGAAAGCCCATCTTATAAATTGACCTTGCGCTGGAGCTGGCTGGGCAGAGGACAGGAGCTGCACGATGGACACCAGCCCCTCTTCCGTCCAGGGACTTTCCTCTGTTTTCCAAAGCACTGGCTGTAACACTGAGGTTCGTTGAAGGCTAATGGGATGAGGTGTGAGACTAAGGCGTCGATAAAGCACTTGATGCAACGTTTTCATGCGTATCAATATGTACATAACTACGGAGAAGGTCCCTAACGTCTTTATGATCCTTAAGGGACATTTGACTCACGCCAAATTAGGAATCATTGGCAATAATGTGTCATGTGGAAGAAGGATCATCGATCTAGATGAAGTTATTCACACACTCAGTGTCCTAGTCAGTATGGGATGCTGTAACAAAAATACCATAGACTGGGTTCTTTATTTATATTTTTGCTGAGGAAGAGTCATCATGAGCTAACATCCATGCCAGTCTTCCTCTATTTTGTATGTGGGTCACCCCCACAGCATGGCTGCTGATGAGTGGTGCAGGTCTGTGTCCAGGAACCGAACCCAGACTGCCAGAGAGGAGCTCACTAAACTTAACCACTAGGTGGTGGGGCAGGCCCCTAGACTGGGCACTTTTGGGTTTTTGTGTGTGTGTGTGTGTGTGTGTGTGTGAGGAAGATCAGCCCTGAGCTAAGATCTGATGCCAATCCTCCTCATCTTTGCTGAGGAAGATTGGCCCTGGGTTAACATCTGTGCCCATCTTCCTCTACTTTTTATATGGGACGCTGCCACAGCACGGCTTGACAAGCGGTGCGTCAGTGTGCACCCGGGATCCGATCCTGCAAACCCTCAGGCCGCCGAAGTGGAGCACACACACTTAGCCACTGCGCAACTGGGCTGTCCCTAGACTGGGCACTTTTAACAACAGAAATGCATTCCTTAGAGTTCTCAAGACTGGGATGTTCAAGATCTAGGTTCCAGCTGATTTGTTTTTGGTGAGACCTGTCTTCCTGTTTTGCAGAAGGACAGCTTGTTGCTCTACCCTCATCTGGCAGAGAGAGTTCTGGCCCTCCATCTCCTTATAAGGGCACTAATCCCATCATGGGGGCTTCACACTCATGGCCTCACCTAACCTAATTAACTCCCAAAGGCTCCACTTTCAAATACCATCGCGTCAGGGGTTAGGATTTTAACGTATGAAATTGGGTTACATAGACATTCAGTCCATAGCATTCATGAAACCAACAATTAACAAATATCTATAGTAGTCATACAGCCCCAACTGAAGGATGTTCTGGAGATCACGTGGCAAATGATACAATGTCCTTCCCTTCACAGAGTCTTCTAGTGGAGGCAATAAAATTTAACAGGGAAACAAAACTTGTGATATTAAAAAGCTAACATAGATCAATATGACAGATTGTACTTACTATTGTCTTCTGCTAACACAAGTCTGATTACCACGGTCCAGATTACGCAAATTCCCCCGGGTGAGGGTATGTCTGGCAATCTCACCTAAAAAGGCTCTTAACTTTTTGAAATTTTATTTCATCTAGTCCTGTTTCTTCCACATCCCTTTGGTGTTTTCAAACACACTGTATTTATTAAATCAATGTTTAATTGTTGCTCTGCCTTTACCACATCTGACTGGAAGCAGAAGTTACTGGACTTTGCTGGAACCAAATTTCATTTCATTTTTCCTCCTCTTTCTACTCAGACTCTCTTCTCTCACTGTTGAAATAGCAAATGCCTTAGGGGAGAAGCTGCATGGAGCTGGTGCTCACAATCTTGTGCTTCCCTCATCTCAGAGATTATAGACCCCCAAGTCCTGCCTGCACGGCATGTTCTCTGACCCTTCAAGCAGCTGTTCTGTGTGCTTTATCCAGCTTTTATAGCCGCCCAAGGAAAGCTACTCAATAAAAGTGGAACCTGCAGTAATTTTATCCTGAAATGTTTTAAATGTTTTAAACCAATGAATATTTGTCATTTTTCAATGAGTATAATTTTATAAGAAACATTTAAATAGGAATTTTAACAGCAATAATGGCTGTTCTTTGGCCAGAATTCCATGTCACTCATGGTCTGGAATTATACCTAAGCTTTGATGAACTCTCCTCAGTGCCTTTTAAAATATCACTGTCCCTTACATTTCAATATCTTGTGATGGGTTTGTATCAGTCACCTCCTTTGTACCATTTCAGACCCTCTTGGCTCCTCATACCCTTGAGTCATATGTCATTTAGGAACCAGCTTTGCAGGTATCATATTTGCTTTATGCAAGTGCCTCCTGTCTGCTCCCCCCATGTTCTCCCTCTTCCCTCTGCCTCTCCCTCTCGCCCCGGGGTGTCCATGTTGATGCTGAGGTGTGAAAAAACCCCTGATCAAGCCCACACGTGCATGGCCACGTTCCTTGTTGTGTGGATGTGTGTGTGTTCAGCAATTCTGTATGGTCACAGGGTGCATGGCTATTATAGCATCTATGTGAATGTGTGTTTTGTTGATGTCTGTGTGTGTTTAGAGTTCAAGTCACTGTGGGCTCTGAGACAGTGAGTGGTCTGTATGTGTGTGAGTTTGTGTGTATGTTCTGATTATCAGTGTGCATTATCAGGTGCAGTTTACAGGCTGAATGCTGCTGGTCATTTGCAAATTGTGTGTGTGTGTGTGTGTGTGTTGTCAGCATTTCCAAGTGTTCAGAGGATGTCTGTCATTGTGGGAATGTGTAGAATAAGTATGTTGTTAGAGATCAGTGTGGGTGCCAACATTGTTTGCTTGTTTATGTCAACACTCTACACCCCTGAAGAAACACTGAGTCCAGACAGACACAGGCCCCATCAGGCCCACAGAGATCATACTCAGCTGTTTCCTCCTCATCACAGAAATACGAATGGGTAGCCACGGACCACTAGATATTTGAGGTATTCCTCTAGCATGAAAGATGGAGCAAGAAACA